>NC_081559.1:31930227-31991411 GCF_022355385.1 Mustela nigripes | reverse complement strand
GGGGGGGGGGGGGGGGGGGGGGGGGGGGGGGGGGGGGGGGCGCCTTGCAGAGTCACATCGAGTCCCATCATCTGGGGCCTGAGTTATCACTGCTTCTCTGAGAGAAGCAAAAATAAAGTGTTTAAAATTCAAGAAGTCATCTCAGCGAAGCAGGGGCTAGGTGAAGACAGCCCTTGTGCCGGTATAAACAGCAGACGGCGAAGGATAGAAATGGAGCGCCAGAGAAGAGAGGCAAGGTCACCTTGCCCTTGGGTCTCATTAGTGGAAATAAATCTTACAGGAAAGTCACATCTTTTAAAGATGTTTGGAAGTTTCCTGGGTGATCATGAAAGCGCTGGCCGCAGTGTGAGGTTTTCAGAATAGACAGCGTCTGCCCTGAGAGCAACCGGATTGGCCATTAGGACAATGTGGGGTGAGGAGCTCTCTTCACTTCTCTAGCTGCTAATTAAGAAATCCGCTACATGTCAGGGGCTTGATGTTACCTAACGGGCTAAAGCCCTCCATGGTGATGACAATAACATTGGTGGGTCTTCTGGAGTTCATCTCGAACTGGATTTCCTGCGGTGATGAGATTAGATCGTGTTGTTCTTTGACAGTCTCTTAATGGACATATGGAAGACATGGCTGAGCGAGAGGAATAAAGGCTTTTACCTTCTCGCATTCTCCCTCCATCCCCACAGCCCCTACCAGCCCGACAGCCACCGTGTGCCCTCAGCCGTCTTCACCTGCACACGGGTGCTCTTGGTACGATGTGTGGGAATCACAGGGCCTGGCTGCCTGTGGACCCACGCCCTTCACTGCCATGCTCAAGGGAAAACCTCCGAGAGGGCAGTGTTGCAAAGATGTTTTGCTGATACAAATTTAGAGTCCAGCAGATCTGGTTTTTGCCTCACTTTGCCCCTCACCAGGCTCAGTTAAGCTTTGCAACCCCATCTAAGCCTCAGTTGTACTCATCTGTAAAATGGGAGTAGTGATAGTACCTACCTCATGAGTGTTTGGGAATTAAATGAGATAAAGCATGCATACAGTTTAGTGTAGTATCTAGTTCCTAAGAAGCGCTAATGGCACTATTTTTATTATTCTCTGAGAATGCCTCTTTATCTGACCCTCTTTCTTTTATAGAGTAGAAACATTTTGCCATCATTACACCACCCAGGGAGAGAAGAAGGGATGTCTGCTTACAGAGGAAACTATTAATAAGATGGCCATACGTACTCTGAAAAACAATCTGAGGGGTTTGAAGTGGCGGGGGGGTGGGAGGTCGGGGTACCAGGTGGTGGGTATTATAGAGGGCACGGATTGCATGGAGCACTGGGTGTGGTGAAAAAATAATGATACTGTTATGCTGAAAATAAATAAATGAAAAAAAAAAAATAAAAAGATGGCCATAAGTACAGATTTCTACATTCAAGCTTAGAAGATGGCTCTTTGACAGAGGCTAATTAGGATCTCACAGGAAGCTCTAAGGCCCTACATAGGACACACTCCTTTAAATATCACATATCACTGAGGCACCGGGGTGGCTCAGTCAGTTGAGCATCTGTCTTTGGCTCAGGTCGTGATCCCAGGGTCTTGGAATCAAGCCCTGGGCCAGTTTCCCTGCTCAGCGGGGAACCTGCTTCTCCCTCTCCCCACTGCTCATGCTTTCTCTCTCACTATCTCTCCCTCCCAAATAAATAAATAAATAAACTATTTATATCGCACGCCATTATGTGTTTACAGTTCTAAAGTAAACTAAGATCTTTGAAGGGTGCTTCTCCATCAGTCTCGTTCTTTCTACTGCCAATGGAGAAGGATCTCTCAGATTGGTGCCAGCATATTGCCTTAAGGAGAGACAAGGCAGACACAAGGCAGTCAAGGCACATCCTCCAAGAAGAGTGGGATTTAACAAAGTTTGCACAATCGTCAACGAAAAAGAAATGGAGTGGCAGTGACCGTGACTCTTGGCTTTTCCCATCCCTGGTGAATGGAGTTATCTCACCTTGCCTACCGAGGATGCTCTAAATGGTATGATATGAGAGATGGGTGTTTTCTTTGAGGCTGACTGACCTCAAAAGAGAGAAGGCATGAAGTCATATCACTGTCGGTGAAGGACAGATGCATATCAATGTATATTAACCACTTGGGTCAGCAGAGTTGCAGTGACTGGTTCTGACCTAGGCCCCTGGGGTTTTTGACACAGAATCACTGGACCAAAGCACAGACAGTGCTGGATCCCTGCGCTCACGGCCCAGACAAAGTGGAAGAATGAAAAAGAAGAAGGCGGAAGTTTGCCACGTGCTCAACAGAAGTCACCTTAAAACAAAAAGCCAAAAAAATAATTGTTCTCAGTTGTACATCTATTCTCATCTTATCATCTTCATTTAGATACAAACTTGTTGATTTAAAGAAACAAAACAAAACAAAAAATGGAAAGTCATGGTCACCAAGGGTCACCAAGTTCCAGAACTTCATCCTTGTCTAAGACCTAGAACCCCTTCGTTTCTATGAAAATTAGGCAAATAACTCCTAAAACCCAATGTGGAATCCAGGGCTGGCCATAATTACCTGGGAAACATTTATAAATTACAGACGCTGTGAGGTTACCCCATATGGACTGACCTAGAGGTATAGAGGTGGGCCTATTGATTGAAGCACCCCCTAGTGACTGTGATGGGTGACCAACTTTGAGAACCCCTGGAATGGGCCATCTCCATGCCCAGCTTTATGGAATTTGCACCTGACTGCCATCTCCTCAGTAACAGTCCTCCTTATAATTCACCACTGGGAAGCCTGCCCAGCAAGAAGATAACGTGACACCAATAGCCAGTCTCTTCTGAGTATCCACGAGTTTTCCTGCTCTTCTGCTGCAAAAAGTCCATTCCAACAATCGATAAAACTAAAAGGCAACTGACAGAATGGGAGAAAATATTTTCAAATGACATATTTGATAAAGGGTTAATATGCAGTATCTACAAAAAGCTTACAAAACTCAACAAACAAAACAGACTTAATCTAATTAAAAATTGGGCAGAAAACATGAATAGACATTTTTCCAAGGAACACATACAGATGGCCAACAGACTCATGAAAAAATGCTCAACATCACTCTTCATCAGGAAATGCAGATCAAAACTACAATGAGGTATCACCTCATACTTGTCAGAACGGCTAAAACCAACAACGCAAGAAACAACAGGTGCCCCTGGCCTTTACCTTGAGCTGTGTTTGGACTTCTCCTCTCTCGAAATGGAATCCAATGACTCGTTCTCATGCTGAACACTTTTCCTGTTGAGAATCTTAAAAACGCAACATGAGTTTGTCCCTGAACATAGTGGCTAAATGTCCAGAAGAACAGGGACACCTGGGTGGCTCAGTCGTTAAGTGTCTGCCTTTGTCTAAGGTCATGATCCCACAGTCCTGGGATCGAGCCCTGCATGGGGCTACCTGCTCAGCAGGAAGCCTGCTTCTCCCTCTCCCAGTTCCCTGCTTGTGTTCCCTCTCTCGCTGTGTCTCTGTCTGTCAAATAAATAAATAAAATCTTAAAAAAAAAAAATAAACGTCCAGAAAAACAATCACTCCCATAGGTGCTCAGGAAAATTCCTAATGAGCCCGTGGAGTACTACTTAATAAAAGGAGAGAGAGAGTGCTGTATTTCAACTCTGTGTACGTGTATATTGTAGGAGAGGAGAGATTTTGAGTCAGATTTAAGCAAAGCAATAAATTAATCTTTTATTCCAACAAGGGAAAAAACAACCTGACCTTGTATCTAGAAGCTGGGGAAAAGACAAGCTTCTCTTTTATCATTTTGGAAAGATGCCAGGCGTGGGGAGGCGGAAGAGGTATGGAGGGTGGAGGAGTAGTTTTCCTTTTTTAATCACAGTTTTTAAAATGGTATACTAGGCCTTGTCAGGCCTAAACCTCCCTAAATCATCCTTCAGAGGAAAAAAAATCCTGTAATCTCCCGTCCTCCTTTGTGGGGAAGAAAGATGTCATGGAAACCACGCCTGTGCCTAAAACAAGAGATGGTGACAACGATACGTAACTGTTTCCATGACTCCAAAAGGAGATGTTGGTCTCTACGTGGAGGCGTTTTATCAAGCATCGGGAACTTTCCCTGGGCTGAGTCGCCTGGGCCCACCCTGCCTCGGTTACTCTCTACTCAAGCTTTAAAGTCAAATTGCCCAGAAGCTTTTTCTTCTCCCCTCGGTTGGCAAAGATCCTTATTCCCCTGGATGTGAGCTCTTCAGACCGTGAGCAGCGGTTCTCATCAGCGGGGTAGGACCGTCTGGAGACATTTTTGGTTGGCGCAGCTGGGAGGGAGGCATCTAGTGGTAGACGCCAGGGGCGATGTTAAGCATTCTGCAATGCACTGGAGGACCCCGACCAGAAAAAGATTTTCGACCCCCAACTTCTGCAGCAGAGAGTTTGAGAAATGTTGGGCATGTGAGCTGTGTGCGGGCCCAGCAGCGGGACTTGACACTGCTGATGTCCCTCTTCCTTGGCCTTTTTCCTCCTTGGTCTCTAGGACACTACACTCTCTGGGTCTCCTCCAACCTCCAGGATCCATCCTCCAGACATCACCAGAGCATCCCTGACTCACCATATCCGAAACGGAGTTCCTGATCTTTCCTCAAAACCCCTGCTCCCCTAACGCATCTCTGCTAGCGGCCAGCTCAGCCTAGTGGCTCATGGGAGTAACGTCGCAATGGTCCTTGACGCCTCTCTTCCTCTCAAACACTCAGCCAATCTACCATCAAATCCTGTTGACCCAAAATTTATCCAAATGTGACCGCTGCTGTCACCACTGATGGCTTCAGCTACGACCATCTCTCACCCTGAACATCACACTGGTCCCTCTGCTTCCACCTCTGGCCCCTTCTCAGGACAGAAGCCAGAGGGATCCTTTCAAAATGTAAGCCAGATCATGTCACTTCTCTATTGGGAATCCCCCAAAGGCTCCTTCCTATCAATCCCAGGGTGGAAGCCAAAGTTCTTACAGTGTCTTGATAAGGTTTTATATAATCCATCTGCTTCAAAATCCCCTAATCAACCCCAACAGTGTTTCTGCGACTCATAGCCTACAACTCTCCCCTCTCTGCATCACCCTGGCCTCCTTACTCTTCCTGGAGTCTGCCAGTCAGGACCTCTGCTGTACCCTCTGCCTAGAATGATCTGCCCCTCAAGTCCCTATAACTTGCCCCAAGACCCTTTAGGTCTTACTGAAATGTCACCTTCTCAGAGAGACCTCCCATGGCCACACTATTTAAAATTGTAGCTGCCCCACCCCATCTCCACTTATAGGTTTTCATATTTGTTCCATAGTGTGTATCACCATCTGGCATGATACTTATTTTCCTTAGCTGATTTGTTATCTGATCCTCCCAACAGGAAGCAAGCTGTCTAAGGGCTGGGATTTTTTCTTTTTTTATTGCTGTCCTCACAGTACGCAGGTAAGTGCTGTCTGGAGTAAATGCCCACAGTGATGAATGAGCAGATCCCCAGTTCAGCATCAAGATTGTCTAGGAACAGGGGGTGCCTTGTTGCATCCCTGACACGGGGTCGGGCTCAGCCCTCCTTTCTCTTCTCCCTATCTGACACTGGTCCCTTGCCTAGACCACGCACTGGACAAGAAGCTTTGGTACAAATTAAATGAAATGACTAATTGAATTTAATTTATTAAGAACCCAATCCATTTTTAATCACATTTCAGTCTGAATGCTTAAAATGTCAAAAAGCATCTTTGCCTCCGTGAAGGCTTCCTCCTGCTGACCTAACCGGCTTATCATTTCACCAGGACTCTGGCGGAGGCTGCAGAGCTCGCCCGAGGACAGGCTGTGAGCAGACTTTCTGCACCATCTTGTGGACAGTCTGGGAACTACACCTCCGGGCAGTCAACTGGGTCCCAGCGGGCGTGAAATGCGTCTACTGACTGGTCTCTTCACAGCCCCAAAGCCAGACGTTTCTCTTCCCCATCCTTTGACTTCCCAGACCGTCTTTGGCCGAGATGGTTCTCAACCTTTTTTCAGGAGAAAAATGAATTTCCACGTGGCCCCTCAAGGACAACACTGAAGGCTACTCGCAGTCTTGATGACTCCCAAATGGCTCGTTAATCAGCACCTTCATCCGGTTCGAGTCCCCGTGTCCGGAAACACGGTGGGTAGCATCAGTCGCTAAGATCCATGTCCTGCGATGCATGAGTTCGGTGACGTCAGGAGAGGCTCTCCCACCTTCGGCTCCCAAAACTCAGCCCTTGGGAGTTCTGAAACACGGGCATCTGAGGTTGTTAGGTATAAAAGCTCCTGGGAGAGGCAACAGCTTTGTTTCCAATCACACCAACCTACAGACAGGTGTTGAAGGGCAAGGGCAGAGGAGAAAGGCCTCGAAGAAAGGTCTGAAGGTGGACACTAAGGGGCGAGGCCCGAGACAAAGAAAGGCAAGGGGGCCTCTAAATTCGACTTCACACACCTTTGCTTTAGTCCTTTTCAGTCCGACTGCGTTCAGTAGGATCTCACTACTTCTATTCTGTGTATTTGGGATTGGGGAGGGAAAAAGGTGTTAGATCCTTCTTAACTGGTGAAAACTCTACATTACCATCATCTATAAAGCAGTCCTATTACTCTCAAGAACCCCCAAACAATATTCACTCACTGCAGCCACCGAAGCCTGGAAAAGATTATAGACCAAGAACAATAACCTGAAATGAGCACATGAATTGTTAGAAAGGAGCTTGTGCTTCTGAGGTGTGAGACTCCTTTGGCCAAGATTAGGGGGATTGTTTTCATGATATCAATAAAGAAATGAAAGAGTGTGGAATTTTAAGTAAATTCAGGCTGTAGACCCCAATACCTGAATTACCATCAGAAGGAGAAGGGAAGAGAATAAACATTATTATTAAGAGCCTATTTAAAGCACTATTGAGGCATATTACATACCTTTTCATCAAAATTACTCTCTTCTGAGACCAGCTCTGTGTACTAGTAACTTAACCTCTCTGAGCCTAAGTCTTCTCCATAAAAGGATGCTGACTGAAAAGCAATTCAACGATTTCTCAAAAAGCAAAATGCAGAATTGCCATATGATCCCGCAAGTCCACTGCTGGGAATGCACCCAAAAGAAGTGAAAGCAGGAACTCAAACAGATATTTCTACGTCGATGTGCAAAACAGCATTATTCCCCACAATAAAAAGGGAAATGACTCAAATACTCATCAAGAGATGACTCTATGAACAAAATGTGGTATAAACATACAAATGATCACTATTCGGCCTTAAAGGGAACAGAATTTTTTTTTTAAGATTTTATTTGTTTGTCAGAAAGAGAGAGCACAAGCTGAGGGAGCTGCAGAGGGAGAAGGAGAGCAGGTTGCCCGCTCGCTGAGCAAGGAGCCCAATGTGGGACTCCATCCCAGGACCCTGGGATCATAACCTGAGCCAAAGGCATACATGTAACTGACTGAGCTGCCCAGCCACTGTAGAATGGAATAGAATTCTGATGCAATATACAACATGGGTGGAACCTTGAAGACATGATTCTGTGTGAAATAAGACAAACACAAAACGAGTATGTACCGTCCCACTTACATGAGGTGCTGAGAACAGGCAAATTCAACTCACAGGGACAAAAAGTAGAAGAGATGTTAGTTACTAGGACCTGGGGAGGGGCAGGAATGGGGAGTTAGTGTTCAGTGGGGACAGAGTTTAGTCGGGGAAGATGCAAAATTTCTGTACATGGATAATGGTGGCCATGGCTTGTCGTGAATGAGCTTAATGCCACTGAACGGTACACTTAAAAAGGGTTAAAATGTTAAGTCTGGTGCTATCTGTAATTTAGCACAATAATTAGACAGAAAACCATGCTGAGTTACCATTCAGAGCCAAGTCTTCCTTTGACCCCCAAATCAATGTCCTTTCTACCAGATCCTCTCATTCCAAATGTGTTAAATTGTGGTTTTGTTAAGAATTACTTGGCAAAAAGTATGAATAGATGTTGTAAATTAATTGGGTAGTTATATTGGTCCCTGAAGCACAGAAAGGAAAGATATTGCAATGAATTTTTCCAAATAAGAAATACTGCTTCCGGCTTTCCTCCTGAGCTGATTGCATTCTGGACCATGTGTCTCCCCTGGGGATGCGGGGGGTGCAGGGTGGGAGGGCAGGGCAGGCAATTTCTCTCTTCTGTAGTCTTGATGAGAAAAGTCTCCACAATGTACTTTTTTTTTTTCTATTAACAATGTAAAAGGACGACTTTTTTTCCTCCAATTTTAATTGAGATGGAACATTCCAGAACAAGAAAATATCATGCATTGGATGATGAGTAAGCCGGACATCATGGGAATGACAGTCGCAGGACGCAGCTATTTGCCAAAAATGTGACCTACGGGATTTAAGGACCATGTCACGCTGCTCTGCTTGGATGGTTTTTATTTGGATGAGATGAAACCACCAATTTAATTTTTTTTTTTTTTTTTGAGGGGAAAAATGTCCAGAGCAAACCAGAGTATGGAGAGGGGGTTGTTCGCAGCCATGGGGAAAGAGGGAAAGGTGCCCCTAACTTGGGGAACTCTGGGACTTCCAGAGGAAATACCCTAGTCCCCCTGGGGTGAACACAAAAAGAAAAAGAGATAAGGGGATACTTAGATGCCCCGGTTATGCTCTCACCTGGGAGGAAAGTAAGCGAAAAGGACTGCAACTTTGAAGACAAATGACAGAGTAGGAGTCTCTCCACAGGGGGCACTCAGTCTTATTTTCTTATCACTCCCAAATCCTGCCAAAGAGCATAGTCAAGACTAAAAATATAAAAGGCCATAAAAGGGAGGTCCGAATGGCTCTCCAGATGTGTGCGAATCCATTCTATGAGAAATCACGCTAGCGAGGACAGATAAAAACGCGATGGGCTTCCATGGTAAAGCTGACTTGATTGATAAACATATATTGAGCACATACCGAATAAAAGGTTTGGGGCCAGGTTCTATGGAATACAGAATCAACCCCTATCCCATCCCCATGCGAGATCATAATCTAGCTTTACATTTTTTTTTTTTGGAATTTAGTCCCATCAACAGAAAACTATCCTGATTTGAATAGTTTAATTAAATAACAGGTAGCGAAGGGAGGAATTCCAGTCTCAATGGAGGGTTGAATATGTGCATTTAAGGTGCCCCCCTCTCCTTGGTCTTCATTAATATGGTAGCAAGAAAATGTTGCAGGACATAAGCCCACCACAGTAAGGAAAATAAATGAACGGCTATTGTTGAAGTGAAGTCAACAAACATCAGGGAGACAGAGGCTGGATGGAGAGATCTTAGAATAAAGATCGGAGGAAATCATGACTTTAGAATCTGCATGGAAGGGAGTACATTCCAGAAAAAAGCCAAACCCTCTGGGGAGATTGAGGACTCAGACACAGCAGGAATATCGAGATAGTGAGGTGAAGGCCTGTACAAGGAACAGCTGCTCTGCCCACTGCGCTCCCTGGAAATCTCTGCCCCCCCCCTCCCCCTGCCCCAGGCTAATCACTAGAGTGCTCCTCAAGGCAAATCATATGGGGTCTGGAAACATCTCTGCCTTCTGGCATTTAGGATGCCCTCAATCTTGCAGAGGCAACCCCCTCCAATGGAAAGCTTTTGCCCACATACAGGATCTTTCATTGCCTCGTGCTCCACTCTGAATGGACACAAGGATGAACTTCCAGGATAGAGATTGTTTTCAATAGTCATTTTTTTAATGACTCCCACTAATATAAAGAAAAACTAGGTTACAGACAAGAACTCAAAAAAAATGAAAACTCTCATTAGCAACTGTGCCCATAAAACGGAAATAGGATGTTATCTAAAGAAAGAAAATCATAGATCAAAATAAGAGCTATTGAAAAATTTTAAAATACTGCCAACAGAATATTCATTATAAGGTTTGGGAAAATAAAATCTACCCAAAATCAGGTCCCACGCTCGAGAGATAAAAAAGATGATAGAAAAAATAAGAGACCTATAAAACTAATCCATGGATCCAGTATTAGCTAATAGGACTTCCAGGAAAAGAGAAATGGGAAGGGAAGAAATTGTCAAAGAAACAGTACAAGACAGTGAGAAGTCAGAGGTGGGAATGAGCGTTCAGGTGGTGAGGGAAAACATTGCAAAGGAGTAGAGTTTTAGCTCAGCCTTGAAAGATGTGTGGGATTCTGACCAATGGGGAAAGCAAGGATCTCAGGACACAGCCTAGCAGGGCCCAGACCAGAAGACAGCATGCTTTGGCCCATGAACCTGCATAGATTCAGGTCCAAGTACCATCTCGCCAGCATGGGCATCTCCAACACTGATCTATGTGACATCTGTTGGAATCCTCATAGAAAGACCAGGGGGCCACAGTGCAAATTCTGCCTCCCTCCCTAGGAAATGGTTTAAAAGTCCAGAACAAGGGGCAGGAGGGGGCAAAGGAAACCCCCAGAGTGACTTTAAGTGGGCATCAGGCACCTTTGGGGGGTCAAGGAAATGTTCTAGAACCAGATGGTGGCGATGGTGGCCCAACTCTATAAATTCACTACAGATCATTAAATTACACACTTATAATAAGGGAATAATAAGGGAATCTTACGGTATATCAACTCTACCCCAATAAAGCTGTTTTTAAAAAAGAGAAAGGAACCCGCTGCCTGGGAAAGCGTGGTCGTCACGTTCATCCGCGAACGGAACTGAGTGGAATGACTGCCGCGTCAGGAACGGGATGACCGGGTGGCCTACTCTGAGCCAAAATTAACAAAAATCCCTTCGCGGAGTACCGCGATCTTCCTGCCGGCACATATCCAACCTGTTCATTTCCACCCCGTCCCGGACGAAGCGCCCCGCCCGGAGCCAGCGGCGGAGCGGTCACTGTCTCGCTGACCATCGCGGCAGGTGGGCAGTGCCATGCTCGGCCCCCAGCGCAGGCCCGCAGCGGCACCGGTGACAGAGCAGGTGGGCAGAATACCGGGAGCATCAGGGGTCAGCAGGGCAGGGATGGGGCAGTGAACGAGGACACCCATTTTTAGGGCACCATCGCGGGGACGGAGGGAGGCAACACACCTAACGTCCTTGGCAAAGTCTCAGTGTTAGCTGTTACAATTATTATTTTTCTGGAACTCCCAAGCGTGAGAATTATTAGTGTCTTACAGACCCTGGTTTCTCAAGAGGTTTTGCAATAAAATTGACATCATTTTTCTGTATCTTTTTTTTTTTTTTTTTTTTTTAATCTGATAGAGAGAGATCACAAGCAGGCAGAGAGGCAGGCAGAGGAGAGGGGAGGAAAGCAGGCTCCCGACTGAGCAGGGAGCCCGACATGGGACTCGATCCCAGGACACTGGGATCATGATCTGAGCTGAAGGCAGAGGCTGAACCCACTGAGTCACCCAGGCGCCCCATTTTTCTGTATCTTTAAAGCAAAAGAAAGAACAGGAAGGATTGGGGAAGAAGGAAGGGAGACCCAGCATAAAACTCTTGTTCCTCAAACTGCAATGTCAAATTCATCTTTTTCTTCCATAGCCATAATGCGTTTTATGACATCAAGGGCGTGCTGGTGACTGGGCATCGTGGGTGTCCTGCTGCGGTGAGTCTGCGTCAACCTCTTCTACCTGTGACAATAGCATATTCTGCAGCATCAGGTTCCCACGACTCTCTAGGAGAAAGGCTCAGGGTCTGCGCTACTTTGGGAAGCCAGGAAGCCGGGGACAGAGCTGGCAGACGTCAGCATGCACGGCAGCCGGCATCCCAGGGCTGGTGATTCACAGAAGGAGAATGGGGGGCACGGAAGCATCCATTATCTCCACGCAGTCCCTGCCGCTTCCTGTAAATGCTGCGGAGGAGGGAGGCGAGATCCACCCGGCCAGGGCTGCCTTGGGGCTCCCCACCGAGCGCCAGCACGTCTCTTTTTGATGAATGATACTGTGTAGGTTTTTATTTCCCTCATTGTTAGAGTATTCCTGGGAAGGGGAGGACAAAACAAGGTCCCAAGTGACTCAAAAGGCATATGAGATTATTATTTATCATCAGGGGAAAAAGGGAGGGAGGGAGGGAAGAACTATGTGACCAAAAATCCTAATAGCTCACATCCCACACCTTCTTTCTCCTGGCCGCCTGCATTTTAGCCTGGGCAAAGGCTAACTGATGAAGAAGGTCCCAGAGCAAACGTTCTGAATCTCAGAGAAGAAAGACATCCTACGCTAGACCTGCGAAATGAAAGGAATTGCTAAAACCTCCGTGTCCTGGGGAATTTAAACTTACCCCAGGAGTCAGGATATATACACTCAATACAAAATAACAATTGGATTGCTTGCAAAACTTCTAAGGCTTGCTCCAGCACTTCCACTACTCAAGAACTGTCCTATATGTGAGTTTCCACTTATGCCCAAAAGTGTTAGTAAGGGCCCTTTGCTGTCACATTGATTGTAGTGGTAAACTCTGGAATAACCTAAAAGCCCAGAAGGAAAGAATGATTAAATACATTATAATACAGGACACCTGGTTGGCTCAGTTGATTAAGCATCTGCCTTCAGCTCAGGTCATGACCCCAGGGTCCTGAGAACAAGTCCCCGCATCCCTTCTCAGCAGGGAGTCGTCTTCTCCCTCTACCTCCGCCCCCACTTGTGATCTCTATCTCAAGATCTCTCTCAAACAAATCTAAAATAAATCTAAAACAAAATAACAAGTATGCATAAAAAATTTTTTAAAGAGCTGTATGGAGACAAAAGTGCCACATAAATAGGAAAATTCCAATTGAGTGCTGAGGCAGTCAACACGAGGATTGATAACATGAAAATTAAAATATACAGAAAAGGGAAGGAAACACAAAAGAAAAAAATGTTTACTACAAGAGGACAGGGATAGATACTTAAATATCACATTATAAAGGTGGAATAAACAGAAAATTGATAAGCAAAATGCATAATTGGGGGGCACCTGGGTGGCTCAGTGGGTTAAGCCTCTGCCTTCAACTCGGGTCATGATCTCGGGGTCTTGGGATCGAGCCCCACATCCGGCTCTCTGCTCAGCAGGGAGCTTGCTTCCCCCTCTCTCTTTGCCTCCCTCTCTGCCTACTTGTGATCTCTGTCACATAAATAAAATCTTTTAAAAAGAAGTATAATTGGAAGAACACTTTCAAAAAAAAGAAAAAAAGGGGTGCTATGGGTTGAATTGTGTCCCCACCCCCACCCCCAGACATATACGTTGTCCTAACTCCTAGTATCTCAGAATGGACCTTACTTGGAGGTAGTAGGGTTATTGCAGACGACCAGGGTAATGCGACTGTGTCCTTATGTAAAGGGGAAATTTGAACACACAGATGCACAGAGGGAAGATGATGTGAAGACACGGGGAGAAGGTGGCCATGGGGAGGACCGGGGCGATGGGTCTGTAGGCCCAAGACTGCCACACATCATGGCAAGCCGCCAGCAGCTGGGAAGAGGCTGGAAAGAATTCTCTGATGGACTTCAGAAGGAACATGGCCAAGCCAACACACCTAGACTCCAGAACAGTGAGAACAGATTTCTTCAGTTTTCAGTCACCCAGCTTGAGGGATTCTGTGACAGCAGCCCTAGGAAACTAACACTCTAATATAAATACAATGAGATTAAAAAATCAAAAGTTGGGGCACCTGGGTGGCTCAGTCGTTAGGCATCTGCCTTTGACTCAGGTTATGATCCCAGGATCTTGGGACACACACACACACATTTTGACCTGAAGTGCCTCTACATTTTTATTCCAACTTTCTTCCCCCAAATCATTCATAATATGAAATAATCCTCATGATATAAGAAGTTGTATAAACACTTGTTGCCCATATGATCAGTCGAATGGATGTTATATGACATTTAGCTATTTAGATATTAGGGCATGTAGGGTGTTTCCAATCGACAGTTACTATAAACAACTTCACCGTGAAAGTCTTTGTCCAACCCAGCCTGAGCGCCCCTCCCCTGACGCCCACCCAGCCCCCTGTTAAAGCCATCCTCTGATCTCATTCTGACCTTCAGTCGGCCTCCCATTTCAGACACAGAACCCTTCTGAGGTCAGACAGCATCCAGTACAGGGCCGTGAGGGTAGACAAAGTGCAAGGGCATTGGAACTATAGGCTTTTACAAACAGAATTTGGAAAGCTGTGGCATCACATTATTTGGGCAACATAGCAGTGGGTTTTTCATTCCTATTTTGATGGAGACTGTGGAACTGTGCAGTATCACAGAGCAAAAATTTCACAGCTGTGTTCTGCTAAAAGCTACGATGTTTTTCCTCCAGTGGAAAGCTGGACTCAGGTATGGGACAAGGGACATACCTACACCCCAGCCCACGGACCCGTATGCTCACTTAAAAATGATTATCTTAACATGACTGTGGTCATTAAGGAAACCCAAAGTGAATGATTTTAAAACTCTATACATTTCCTGGTAAAGCACAAACACTTGTGAACGAAAAAGTCCATGATTTTAAAATATCGAGATGTAAGCCACATAAATCAAAGCTTTCTAGGGTCCTCAAGAATTTTGCCAGTAATTTGTTTCAGATTGTAAAGAAGTCCTGAGGTCAAAAAGCAAAAATGAACTATTGGTACTTCATCAGGATAAAAAGCTTTGCACAGCAAAGGAAACAATCAACAAAACTAAGAGACAACCTATGGAATGAGAAGATATTTGCAAATAACATACCTAATAGAGGGCTAGTATCCATAACCTATAAAGAACTTATCAAACTCAACACCCAAAAAAAACCCCAAAAAATCCAGTCAGGAAATGGGCAGAAGAAATGAACAGACAATTTCTTCAAAGACGACATGCAGATGGCCAACAGACACATGAGGAATGCTCCACGTCACTTGGCATCAGGAAAATACAAATCAAAACCACAATGAGATACCATCTCACACCAGTCAAAATGGCTAATATTAACAAGTCAGTAAACAAATATTGATAAGGATGTGCAGAGGGCGGGAGTCCTCTTACACTGCTGGTGGGAATGCAAACTGGTACGCCCACTCTAGAGAACAGTATGGAGGTTCCTCAAAAGGTTACAAATAGAACTACCCCATGACCCAGCAATTGTACTATTAGGTATTTATCCAGAGGGTACAAAAATGCTAATCCAAAGGGGTACATGCACTCCAATGTTTATGGCAAACATTAACAATAGCCTATATACACACATATACATATGCATGCAATGCGTGTACACACACACACACATGAATATTACTCAGCCATCAAAAAGAATGAAACTGGGGCACCTGGGTGGCTCCGTGGGTTAAGCCGCTGCCTTCAGCTCAGGTCATGATCTCAAGAGTCCTCAGATTGAGCCCCGCATTGGGCTCTCTGCTCAGCGGGAAGCCTGCTTCCTCCCCCCCACCCCGCCTGCTTGTAATCTCTGTCAAATAAATAAAATCTTTAAAAAAAAAAATAATAATGAGACCTTGCCATTTGTAAAGACACAGATGGAACTAGAGGGTATTATGATAAGCAAAGTCAGTCAAAAAAAGACAAATACCATATATTTCACTCGTGAGGAATTTAAGAAACAAAACAGATGAACATAGGGGAAAGGAAGGAAAAATAAAATAAGATTAAAAACAGAGTGGGAGGCAAACCATAGGAGAGTATAGGGAACTAACTGGAGGGGAGCTGGGTGGGGGGATGGGGTAATTAGCGGATGGTGGTTAAGGAGAACACTTGATATTATGAGCACTGGGTGTTACATGCAAGTGATGAATACATATGACTAAACTGAATTTAAATTTTAAGAGAAAATCTGTGAATGCAGAAAAACTTTCAGCAACAAAAAACTCGTATTGGAGAGAGACCCTATTTCTACAAGGTAATCCATGCAGAAAAAGTTTTAATCAGAGGCCCCATCTTATTGTGTAACAGAGAACTCACACGACAGGATTTCTCTTTACAAAGAACTCAGGATTGACAAGGAATCACCAAATGGAAAAGTTGCTTCTGAATGAATCCCACCAAGTCAACACTATTCAAAAGTATCACTCAATAAGGATGCTAATGGAAAGGTTTGATGAAAAGGGTTCCAGAAAGTCTAAACTAGAAAAATGGATCTAACGTTCAACACATATATGCCTTGTGGTTATAATTTTGTTAACATTTTAATTTAAACAAGAAAGTGATTGAATGCCCATTCAGGGGCCCATGGACCCTTATTAAAGCACTGGAGCTGGAGCTGATTTCCAAACAGATGGGACCTTGGAGTCTACATGCTTGCAAGTAGATTAGAATCAGAGGCAAGTTTTTGTTTTTGGGGGAGAGGGGGTCACATTGATGATATCACTTAAATCAGGCTATCTATATATGTAAACGTAGACTGTTCTTGTATCTTTTCATGACAACAGAGACCTGCCTCACCTAAAATCATAGGTGTTACTTAGTGTAGTATAAACATTAAGCTACCAAAGTTTAAAGTAACAATCTGAGCAGTTAATGACAGAAATGAGGCACAATTAATATTTAAGTTGATGCACAACACACAAAGCTGCTTTTTTACAGTTGCAGGATTCTGTACAGTGACCTGCTTTTATAGAAGTGTTGTTGCTATCAAGGTACATACATCTGTTTTTGTCAGAAACAAACATCAAGTGGTCTTGAAGGCGGGGGGGGGGGGGGGGGGGGGGGGGGGGGGGGGCGCGGTTCTGAGATATCACAGCAGGCAACAATTCTTTCACAATTACAGGATTAAAAGTAGGAATAAAACCCAGATTTATGGCTGCCATGTTGCTTTTAATTTCTCCCACAAATTGTAGGATCTCTAATTCCATAATTTGTGAATATTTTATGTGTAGAAAACATCTTAACGGCACTAATTTTTAAATGCTGACAGCAGATAATCTGTGTAGGCACACCCAAAATAGAAAGGAGGCATCAGGAAGGGTTAGAGAAACGGAGATCAGAGGAATGCTATCCAGAAACAAAGTAGGTTAAGACCAGAATTTCTAAAGTACAGTATTTGCCTTCAAGTGGATTGGCTAGGCCAGAAAAGCAAATTCCCCAAACTCTTTTTTCAAAACAAGTATTTCAAGAATGTCAGTTTAAGTTTGACCTTATATTATAGAGACTTTTTTTTTTTTTGAGGAAAAAAAACCACAAAATATTGTTTTAATATCAGAAACTTTTTCCATATCTTTATTCTTCAAACTTGATGTCAATTTACAAATAAATAGTCCATACCATGTGGCTATATTGCTTCTTTATGATATACACTTCTTTAGGCAGAAAACAGCAGTAACCAAGAATACATCCAAAATGAGCTCCCAGTGAATAACCAACTGTTAAGCGTAGAGAGAGGACGCATTACATTTCAGCGTGGTCCAGTATGTACACTGTTAAAAGTGGATCCCCTTTAAAACATCACAGATGTACATAATTCTCTTACAAAAAGAACGAACTCACAGACAAGAGATTTTAAATTTTAGAGTTGTATCACAGGAAATAATTGCTTTAAAAACTACAAAAATTTATTTTAGCAGCAAAAAAAAAAAAAATTATTCCAGGATAATCTTTAAACATTGCTGAAAAAATGCAAGCTTTGGAGAACATGGTATTAGATCCATTACTTAAAAAAAAAAAAAAAAAAAACAAAGCAGTACTTAATAGAGACCACTTACAGTTCTGTTCTGCTGTTGGTAAAAACCTTTCTAATAAAGTTGAAGCTAAAAAATCCCGAGCAGGAGAGGTGGGGAAGGCTGCCGAGAGAAAAGGGGAGGTAGCCGCCATCAGCCCTCAGACTTACTGTCATGGGCAAGGCTGAGAAGTCTTATGTAACTCATTTCCAGAAAACAAGTTCTTCAGAATCATTCTTTTTAGTATCTATAGTCTGTTTTCAGATTTAGCAACTGACTTCGACATTCTTCAAAGTTTTCCTCTCCAAGTGTCTTCAAGCTAAAACCAGTATTTTAATAAAATCCTCATTGTTAGGTGGTTGTTTTTGGTTTTGGTTGTTAAACCAATTGTTTCTTTTTGAAAAGTTCAGATGAAAAAGTCTCATTTTTCAAGTCACTAAAGATGGTGTGGGTCAGAGAGGAACTTGTTTGAAAGGGGACGCTACTTTATGTAATTTCATACTCTGCTGTGACATCTGACACCTGGCATCTGAGATTTTAGGACTGAAAGGAATTCCAAAAAATGAGAAAAATGGAACAAAATGCAAATTAAATCAGTCCTGTTAGAGGCTTCTGAATAGAAACAACTTGTATCCAGAGTCAGTGATAAGCTGCATCTTCATCTGACACGGTTTTCAAGTCCCGATTCCCTTGTCCTCTCCCTCCCTTTGAAGCACTGAACCTTCTTTTCTAAATACAACTTCTCAAAAATCATTTGAAAGCAGACATTCTAAAGCTAAAGCGTCAGAAACAAATTCTCCACCCACCCCAACTTAATCTTCAGATCACAACATCCTGACAGAGAAGCTCTGTTTAATGCCTTTCATTGTTTTACTTCTTGGCAGTTTTCCCAAACTTTATGAATAAATTTAAACCATGACAAGGAAAAACACACTCAAAACATAATGCAAATATAAACAAATACAAGAAAAGTTTGAAACAGAGCACCATATGCGGTATCTCCAAATATGGTGTGTGTGCAACATGACCAAAAGCTACAGAGTCCTGGGTCTCAGCACTCCTACTATCCTACCCAGATCTACTTCTTTTCTTTGTTTTTGCCTTGTGATGCCTAAAGGAACTAAGAATTGAAAAATAACCAAGAGGACATAAGAAAACATGGTACCTATTTTTTTTTTTTTTGAAGTCTTGATCTGAACACATCTTCATTGGTGCAACAGTACTCTTGATAATGCTCAAATACAAGACAAGCAACACATATGAAGACTTAACCATGTACATACAAGCAGTGTTTTTAGAATCTTAACTTCCATAGTAACATAAAAACCTACAAATTAAATCTTAACTCACCTCAGTATAAAGTTAAATTCTCATATATCTTAGTACGAATGCCAGTATCAGAAACATTCTCTATGTTTCTGTTTTCTAGTGTAAAAAAGTTCTGTTTCATAGAAAGGATAAGGTGCCTTTTTAATAAGTTGTCAACACACACACTCTCTCTCACACACACACACACCAGTGCAAACTATCAAGAGAAAAATCCTCATTTTGAAATGTGATACATTACACATCTAAACGAAAAGCATCAGAGTGGACAGAGTAGCTTTCCATGATTGAGGTGCTATAAATATAAACAACTCAATGTACATATGGTTGATGTAATAAAGAATAGCTTTCTATCCTTTGCTTCTTAAATCCCTTAACTTTTAGAATTGCGTCCAACTCTTAAAAAGGTCTGGACATTTTCCTAGCTTCAAAGCTAACTAGAAGACCCTGACTATTCTGAGGGTAAGCCGCTAGAGACTAATTACCCACCAGTGCTACACTTGCTGCGTTTCTTCTTTACTATTAAACATGACCCCCTAGTGCTATCTTGTTTCATGCAGCACCAATCAAACTTCCATTTTTTTCCCTAATAAAAAATAAATATATATAGAAGACGCTGTCAGGCATATATTCACAAGGTCTCAATTTCTTAAAACATAAGTATGGGTATATTTATTTCTCTCAAATGCATACAAGACAATAATTACACAGCAACAAATCTTTTATTCAACAATGATTTGATTCATAAGCGTTTGAATTTACATAATTTCACATCCATACCTTTGCATTTTTAAATACTGTAAGTAAAAAAGCCCCCCAAATAACCAGTTCTTATATTTCCTATTTATCCCTCTATACATCCAAACTTTAAAAAGTTACAAACTGAACATTATACAGAACATATAAATCATGTTTAAAAACTTGAGGTTTTAAAATCACTGTTCCCCAAAATGATTCAAAGTCCTCATGCTGACAAGTGCAGTCCTAGGTGGTAAGTTGGAAAGGGGGAAGAAAGAAGAGACAGACACCAGTTTGCTGTCTTAATGTTTTACTAATCCCGTCAGTAAGAACTGCGACGTCAGAAGGAACAGGCGACGTCAGGAGAAGTAACAGCTTAGGTTTACTACGAGGAACGGGGTTTGCCTCACAGTTGGAGACATGCACTTCAAGTATTTTCCTATTTGATCTGAGCTCCCTGCAGCAAACGATGCTGAAAGAGAAGAACTATTTTCTTCCATACATTCGCTCAATGTCCGCCTGGTAATGTGTTTTAAGCTCTTTACGTTTCAGCTTGAAGGCATCTGTCACCAGACCAGTTTCGGGGGTCCACGGTTCCGGGCTCAAACGAATTTTTACTGGAATTTCGAATTTTTCTAGACTCGCTGAGATGGTGGAAGGGTGGGGGGAAATGTAAATGCAGAGGCATAAAAAACGTGCAATTAAAATTCCTGGCAAACAATGTAACTTTTCTAAAGTCTTAGAGCGCCCATCAAAATGCACAACACCCCATGAATCTTGCTTCTAAATAAGCCATCCCTCAAAAACACTAGAAGTAAATAGATACATACAGATATGTATGAGAATTATAAAAGCAAAATTTTTTGTTTAAAAAATCTACATGGCCATCAATAGAGTAAGTTAGATTAATTTATGATGCAGGCATAAAATGGAATAAAATTCAGTCATTAAAAATAAGATCTACATGGTAGGGTGTATAAAGATATTTGCAACATATTGCTAGGCTTAAAAAAATGCAGTTTTCGGATTTTTTTAATAGCAGATAAATGTTATGCACACAGATGTGTAGGACAACTATTCACCAAGTTATTAAACTATACAGCTCTAGAGGTTAAGATCCATGATTAAGGAAAAGCAAATGCCACACACCTACGTTCTGAGTTTATTATAAGGAGATCACTTTAGAAACCAAAAAGTAATAAAGTTTAAAGAGAATCTTGTCATCAAATCAGCATATTCAGCATAAGCTATGAGGACAGAATGTTTGCTTACTACTCTGTCTCTATATACTGCTGGACACCAGTCAGAGTCTCAGTCGCAGAGGGCTGGACGCAGGGAGAGGGACGGAGAGAGGGAGGGATGCAGACGGGGAGGAAAGGGAGAGGTTTTCCAGCATTCATTCAACAAACATTTATTGAAAAAAATTACTGTGTAAAGCGTTTTACTAAACACTCTTAAACACTCTTTAAGAAACACAGAATAGTTTCTGTTCTCAAGAGGTATAAAATCTAACAAGGATAAACAGAAGAACAGCTAGCCATGATTACACACACACACACACACACACACACACACACCATACACACAGGCACACTTGCTCACTAAACTGAAGGTGTAAGTACCTTGGGAGCAAAAGAGATATATTAACTCTAACTTATAAACATAGATATAACAAGGTTTTCTTCTTCAAAGACTAAAGCTATTTCGGGAGAGTTCTCCTAGAGGGAAAACACTGTGAGCAAAAGCAGCAAGGCCTGGACCTCAGAACTTATGGAATGGTTCTTGTTTTGTTCTGTTTGTATATATGTTAGAGCAAATATTTTTATTTTCCTCCCTTTTATTCTCCTATCATAATAAGTATTAATAAGCTAACTACATATCACTGAATAAGAGCAAAAACTGCTCAAGGGGTGTGCATCCTCTTCTGCAAAAAAGGTTAATGTATTTTCAGCTTGCTGGGCAGTTTTACTGCATGAGGCGGGAGTCTTTGTTACTGTCCTTACTTAGAAATCAACTATGCTCTCAGGAGATGTACATGGGTGCCAAGCAGACGAGCAATGATAGACTGGAAAAGTCAGTTTTATGTATCTACTGGCTTAGGCTAGTGTCCCCACTTAGTCAATAGAACTCTAACGCAATACACATTGTACATAAATGATTAAGTCTACAACCAGTTTACTTTATGTGAGGCAAACTATCCTTGATCATCTTAGCGGGTCTGGTTTGGTGGACTGAAAAGGCCGCAGGAGCAGAGCTGAGGTGTCCCCAAACAAAAACCAATTCTGCCTGTGGTCGGACTTCCAGCTGCTGCCAAACAGCCGCCCTACCGATTTCCAGCTTTGCCTATGTCAACCCCCAAAGAGCATATAAACCAATTCTTCACAGTGAGTCTCTTTATAGATAACTACTAACTGTTTCTCAGGTGTAAACCTGATACAAATTTTGCCCAAGAATGAAGCTGGATCCCTTCTTCACACATTAAAATGAACTCAAATAGACCGTGGACCTAAATGTAACAGCTGAAACTATAAAACTCTTAGAATAAAAAATAGGGTGTATCTTTGTGATAGATTAGGAATGATTTCTCAGGACACCAAAAGCACAAACAACAAAAGAAAAAAAATTACCTTTTCAAAATTAAAACTGTTGTACTTTAAAAGATACCATCAAAAAAGTAAAAACACAACCCACAAAATGGGCGAAAATGTTTACAAATTGCATATCTGGTAAGGGCCTCGTGTCTAGAATACATAAAGAACTTATACAGCTCAGTAATAAAACAGCAACCCCATTTTTTAAAAATGGGCAAAGTATCTGAATAGACATTTCTCGAGAGAAGACATAAAATGGGTAATAAATACAAGAAAGGATGCCCGACATCATTAGCCACCAAAAAAATATATATCAAAACCAAGAGATACCCTACTGCATACCCACTAGGATGAGTAGAATCCAAAGGATGACAGTAACAGGTGTTTCGGGGATGTGGGGAAACTGGAACCTAACACCAGTGGGAATGATAAAATGATGCCAAAATTTTAGAAAATAAGTTTGGAAAATACTTGGAAAAAATATTCTGGAAAATAATCTAGGACTTTCTAAAAAGGTTTAACAAGGTTGACAAAGGCCTAGCAATTCCACTCTGAAGTACCTACCCAGGAGAAAGGAGCCCGTCTGCACAACCCCTTGTACACGAATGTTCACAGCAGCATTATTCAGTAACCACCAGAGCGACCGACTGCAGGCTCCCCCAACTCACACGCAAAAGGGGGGGATAGGACACATCCATAAAGCCACATTAACAGTGCAGAAAATGCAGAAAAGAGTCTTGGGCAGTTGAGGATGGGCCGGGGTGGCCAGGACCCAGCTGAGAGGAGGAGAAAAAGAGTGAACCCAGAAGACAAAAGCTAAAGGGACAAGGACAAGGACTGGTGCATGGGGGTCATGGGAGCACATGATAGGTGAGTGCTCTGGAAGGGCCTGTGAAGTCTGCTCTTCTATCTAGCTGCAGGAAAACACAGTTGGTTTCTGAGCAGGAAATGACATCACCTAAGCCGTGTGACGGCAGCACAAGCGAACGTGAGCACTCTCTTCCCTTCCCGCCTCAGTCCTCAGTCTGTTTCACAGCCACTCACCTGAAATAGCAGCTTCAGAAAGCACTTTGAGGACCTCGTTTTCCATTTCACAGCTGTTACACAGCTCCTCCCAAGTCCCGTGAAGTCCCTTCTTTCGAGCGAGTTCTGTAAGTTCCTTTTGGTTTGGCACAACAAACCCAATGACGTAAGAATGATAACTGAAATACAGAAAGGACAAAGGGGTAAGGATCTAAATGGCACAGGGCGTGAGCTGCAGTCACGATTCCACCAACGCTGTTGTCATCGATCCACGACTGCACTAAAGAACATACGTGACGCCTATTTGGTACTTAGCACACTCACCTCACGCCACTTCTACTGCATGATTCATAGTATGTTCAAGGCTCTGATAGAGTTCCCTGCTAAATAAACCTTCATCTGATATTTAATGACAAATTTCAACTATGTGTGTTATGAATATTCCATTTATACATTTTTTTTAAAGATTTTATTTATTTATTTGACAGAGAGAAATCACAAGTAGATGGAGAGGCAGGCAGAGAGAGAGAGGGAAGCAGGCTCCCTGCTGAGCAGAGAGCCTGATGCGGGACTCGATCCCAGGACCCTGAGATCATGACCTGAGCCGAAGGCAGCGGCTTAACCCACTGAGCCACCCAGGCGTCCCCATTTATACATTTTTTTAAAGAAAATTACAAATATTAGAAAATTCAACTCTTAAAAAAAAGTCAGTAATTCACATTAACAGGTTAAACAGAAATTAAAATTCATGTAAACAGAAATTATATCTAGGGGCGCCTGGGTGCTCAGCCAGTAAGCAGGTGACTCTTGATTTCAGCTCAGGTGATGAGTTCAGCGTCGAGACCAAGCCCCATGCCAGGCTCCACATTCAGTGAAGAGTCTCCCTGGGATTCTCTCCCCCTCTCTGTTTCCCCCTCCCCTGCTCATGCACTCTGTTGCCCTCAAACAAATAAAATCTTTAAAAAAGTTAAAAAAAAAAATTTATATCTCAAGAAATTTGGCAGCAAATCAAAGTAATGTGGTTACATTTACTTTTTTCTTTTGTTATCACAAGAACTGTTAATAAAAGAGCTGTAGGTACACCTGCCAATGGCAGTAAGAAATGGCAAGCAGCATCAGGAAGAGAAGGGTAGTCTGGTTAATATCACACAAGTAAAAGCCAGAACTGTACTACCACAGAAGAAAACATCTCTTGGCTAATTGAAGGGCAGAATAATTTATAATACAATGTAGTTAATCTTTAAAGTCTGTTTCAAAATTGGTTCTTCTGATACCAGATTTTATCTTTTCATAATAATTATTATGTCAACTGCTGCAGCAAGCAGCAGCACGAAGTAACTGATCATTAACACTGGCCACAGAGTAGCTGATCATTAACACTGGAGACATTACCACATAAATACTGTTAGGGAAAAATGTCACCAGAGTGCCAATCTAAATTTCCAACTCATTTCCCAGGAATACATTTCCAAGATTTTTAACTTTAAACTCTACTTCCCAGCTGCCTTGTATCATTATGGACTAGATATTATAGGAGTTAAGCCACAGCTTAACACAGCTTAAAGCAGAGCCCCTCCCAGCCTTGGTGAGGGTCCCAAGCAGGCTTAAGTCTAGTGCAAGGTAGTAGGTGTGGAGCAGGGTCCAGCTTGAAGACTATCCTCCAACTTCCTCTCTACTCCTCTATGCCCTGGGCTGTTTCTGGGAAGCTTCCCTGTGCGGAAAGATGTGTTGCTGGGGATGCCAGGACAGCAAGAAGGAGCACTGGACTTTCTTCCCCTCCCGATCACACAGGACACCGCAGTGAGATGTAAACAGAAAACAGAGAGAGAGGATGATGAGGAGGGTAAGCATCCCAAGGACAGAATCAGTTATTGGCTTTCCTGAGAAGAGGCCACTCCCAGGGACAAGAGATACGAAGGAAGAAGAGTTCTTAGTATAGTTTTAAGAAGAAGATTCATCTAGGAAGGAAATGCCAAAAACACACAAAAGGTTTGAAGTAAAAGTAACAGAATTCTACTTTCTTACCTGTTTGCATATGCACAAATGTTATCTATAAGGGAGAGGTTCTTCAGGGCTGCCTCTACTTTCCCAAGAGAAACATATTCTCCAGCCTGCAGTTTCACAAGGTCCTTCTTACGATCTGTGCAGGACAAAGGCACAGGAGGGGGCACATGGGAGCACAGAAATATCTTGAATACACATGAATATTGGCCATTCCTGAAGTAATTTGCTATCAATTAAGTTTATTATAATAGTTACACCAAAATTAAAAGTACACAGTAAATTAGGCCCTAATTTCAGTACCATTAAATAAATTCTTTCAAAAAAGAAAATCAGTTTCTGGTCAAGAGTCCCTCCAGGACTTCGAGCATGTTTTGCTGAACAGGTATGTTCCCTATGACATATTAACACCAGGAAGGAGAAGAGTTCTCAGTGACATGTGAAAGCTCATGTGCTATCTGGAGAGAAACATATCCCCTCAACACAGAATGGTAACGGTAAGGGTCAAGCCTGTCCAACCTGCTGATCTGGAAAGAATTCCCACCAAGTGAGGCCTGGGCAGAGTCTCTAGGAAAGAAAGGCGGTAGCCAAGTGCACTGGCCCTGGTAAACAACAGATAGGTAGGTCAGCCTGAACTTCCGCAGCACTTGGGGGGAGGGAGGGGCTGGAGGGGGAGGCGGAGAGGTGAATCTGGCTAAAGAACAGAGGCACTGAACCGAGCCCCTAGCTGCCACTAAGAGTTTTTTAGCAGCAAAGCGGCCCAGTGAGATCAGTGCTGAAGGCTCAAGCGTGTATTTAAGGGGGACAAGCATGTCCAGAGAGAGAAATTACTTGCAACAGGGTGACAGAAGGTGTGGACCTGACCTATGGTCATGGTGAGAGGGTAGAGAGAAAAGAGTGATTTTTTTTCTTTTTTTTTTTTTTTCTGGTGCAAAATGGTAGTTTTATTAAACCACGGGGACAGGACCCGTGGGCAGAAAGAGCTGCTGCCAGAACAGAATGATCTTGAGGCATGTTTCACCTGGTAAATCAGCAGAACATGGATAACACATGGGGAGCTCACTGAAGAGCCTCAGCTCCTCCCAGGTTTCTAGGTAGCATGACTAGGATAGAAACACTATTAACTGAGAAAAAGAATGTTAAGAGGGAAGGCAGGGAGCTATTTTCTGCCCCATGGGTCATAGTACTCCAACTGCCAGGCCTTCCTTATCTCACAGGCAAGGCCAGGACATGGTTCCAACAGGAGAGCCGTGTCCAATAAACTTCAGATACCAAAGAATACAAAATATAAATATTCCCTACTAAGAATTTGATTCCTTCAGGGTTAACTAGTAATTAAAAATATCACTGCTATTGAACAGATTTTGAGATATCCTAAAATGTCAAGCCTTAAAATGTCTTCACAGTCTCTATTTTATATTCCAGAGATATATACAGTTATCTCTTTTGCAAAACTGTTTCAGAAACATCCATTGTCGGAGGGGTATATATACATATATTTTATATATATTAAATATATATATATATTATATATATATATATATATATATATTAGTTGGCTCACCAATAATCTTTAAACAACCATCAGGGTCAAACTCCCCAATATCTCCAGTACAGAGCCACCTCTGTCCATTTTCATCTTCAAAGAAATCAGCTTTCGTTTTTGCTTCATTTTTGTAGTATCCTAGTGTCACATTTTGGCCACCAATAAGAATTTCACCCCTGGGGTGTGGTTTATCAGTATTAAAGTATCCACCTAATAAACACAAAATAATTAAGAGTTAATTCTAAATTTTTATTTCTATATACATCATGTGAAAATGAGAAACTGTTAGTTTCTATATAGAAACATCTGATTTTAATCCAATTAGAGTTTCCCAAAAGGAAAGGAGGCAGACAGTATAAATGAACAAACCTCATTAATGTAAAACTAGGTGCAACATTTCAGTTGCTTACACATAAGCACTGACACTTTTAAGCTACTATTCCAAGCAAACATTACACTAAAAAAATCCAACACCTGTGGTATAAAATAATTATGTGTACTACAAGGTAAACTCCTTTAGAGACTCTGTGGAGATTCTTATATACCTGATAAAAGTACTAAATCATGTATTCAGTAAAACACAACACTGTAAAACCAAATTACACTATATTTAAGAGATTTATGCTTTATAAAATTCAGAATGACTCCAAGTTTAAATTTGTCAACCATTTTCACTAATTCTGCTAAAAGAGAAATGAAAAATGGCATCAAACCTTCAGAATATTTATTTTGTATAAAGGAAAAGTGAAACCAATCACTAATAATCTATACGCACTGACAGAATCAAATGCAATTTTTAAAAAAGTGATTACTATTTAAATGGCAAAACAACAGATTTTATGAAATCATAGTAAAAATTTCCTTCTGATGATTATAGATTGAAATCATCAGGGAAAAGAAAAAATATGAAAAATCCTGTTTCAGAGATTAAATTTTATGATTTTTGCTTCTACAAAATAAACTTATGAGCATTCCTAATTTACTGACATCGTTTAGCAGATTTCAAGTTTTTGCCATAATTCTGCCTTGCATTCATGTAATAAAATAAGCAAAATAAAAGCAATTATAACTTTTCAGAATCATTCTTGAAACAAGTAAATCCAAGTATAGCTCTAGATAAAAGAATTCTATTAGACAAAAAACAAGCACTTGTGGGTGATTTATATCCTAAAGAAAATAAAGCACAGTTCTAACTTTAAGGTTAAATATTATACAGATTAATGATCTGCGGGGGGGTAGGAGGTCAGGGTACCAGGTGGTGGGTATTATAGAGGGCACGGATTGCATGGAGCACTGGGTGTGGTGCAAAAATAATGAATACTGAAAAAATAAAAATTAAAAAAAAAAATAATGAATACTGTTATGCTGAAAATAAATGAAAAATAAATTTTTAAAAAATGTTATTACCTTCCTCCCAGTTCTTTAATTTGATTTCACAGCAAACTAATGGTGCTCCCACTCTGCCAGTATTGTAGTCCCACACTAAGATACAAATGAAAAAAGGTATTTGATTACAGTGGTGACTAAACAGCTTCATTTTTCTACCAAAGATGATGACTTATCCCAACGCTCTGACATCCCCAGAGAATCTTTAAAAGCAGGAGTCACAAACTGGTGAACCACAAGCTATGGGGCCCACACAGGGTTTCTTTTTATTCTGACTTGGTTATACTGACATTTAAAACTCAAGCCATTTTACACAGAAGTGTGGACCCTCCAGGAACAACAGGGCCTGCATCTCCAGCACAGCAACAACTGGGGTCCCCGTCAGACGGGTCATGCCTGCTCCAGCTCCCCTACTTGCCTGCCTTACTCCCATCACGGATCTTCTTACCTCAAGACCCCCTTCACTCCGTGAAGCTGCCTGGCTCATGAGTCTGGAGACCCTATCCTCAAGGATGATGGGTCCCAATGGTGTACACCCACTCCACTTTCTTGTCAGACCAGAAGGCTTCGCGGTACATGCAGCCTCTCCAACCTTCTCCCGTCTATCACTATTTCAGAGGGAGACCTCTAAAGCCTCCTGGACAGCAGCCTAGGCTATCATCCTAGGGGATTCCCACTCATAGGTGGGAATTCAGAAGACCAAGTTGGAGATTAACTTTCAAGGATCTGGGAAAAGCACACACCACTATTGTGAATTACTATTTCATCATGTTTCCTCTTCAAAGATCATTCAAGTATCAGAAAGAAAAGGTTGACTATTTAATAACTTATAGGTTGTTTTATTTACAACATAAACTGTAACTGATTAATCACATTCAACACAAATTTTAAAAACAGAAGCCATAAAGATCCTCAGAAGGAACCAGAGAAGCACGTAATTAAGACTTATTTCCTGCAAAACAAAACTTAGAAATAGCTTCCAAAATATAGAAAAAAGGAAAATACATAAGTAGTGTACGATAAACCTGACATAAGAAAGGTACACAGAAACATTCAAGGTAAACAAGGAAAATGATCAATTAGGAAGTTTAATATCTATCAGTATCTAGAAAATATAAAGTAGCTCTTCCAAGTACTGAGAAGCAAAATAACTTTCCTCAATAAAAGGGACACATGAGGCACTCCGGGATTCAACTGGGAACCACTTGGGTAATGGATTCCCTTGTCAATCATGTCACCATGATAAACCCTAGAAATTATATTCTTTAAAACTAAATCTGGTTTTCCTCTCATTACACAGACCACCCCCATAAACCACTTCCGAGTTTGAGCTTTAATACACATACCTCAACAACTGTACAAAACATGTTTATTTTTCTTCACAAAAAGACACTTAATAACTGAAATAAAATAAATGTATATAATACAGCCAATGCTTGTTACTAAAACTTTTTCAGAACTCTAAGTAGCTTTTAATATAACATATTATAATCTAATATGAAACTATCAATTATTGACTACTAGATGTATCCAATACATTCTAAACACTATCAATAATCACAGTACTTAGAATTTACCATCATTCTGCTACACAAATACCTTAACCACTTTTATCCTTCATACTGCAGAAAAAACCTATTACCAAAGAATGCCTGGAGGTGCACCCCAGCCTCTTGTTGGACACACCACTTTGAAGAAACCAACCTTCTGTAATTGTTCCCGCACCGCAAGATTCAGTCAGTCCATATCCCTGACCAACGGGACAGCAGAAACAGATATTCATGAATCGCTGTGTGGTTGCAGAGAGTGGAGCACCTCCACATAACAGAAGCCGAATATTTCCGCCTAGCAAGCCTCGGACTTTTCGGAAAATAAACCTTAAAAAAAAAATAATCAGAGAATTTGAAGCTGAATGGCATTCTCCAAGTCATTCAGACTAATCTCCCAATTCTGAAATGTGAGCTTCTGAGAGTCAGGCTCACCCAAGGCTACAAGCCAATTCAAGAGATTCTCTCACCCACTACTTAAACCTTAACTTTTTTTTTTAAGTTTGGCCAAGTAAAGAAAGTAGCATTTTCTCTTAACTTTTCGAGTTAATATTTGAATTCAAAATCGTAAGGTTTAATTTTATACAGTAATGACAAACTCATGTTTATGGCCAGAGCAATTAGTTTTATATTATATAATAATACACATATTAAGGGGCGCCTGGATGGTCAGTTAGTTAAGCGTCTGCCTTTGGCTCAGGTCATGATCCCAGGGTCATGGGATCGAGCCCCATGTCAGGCTCACTGCTTAGCAGGAGCCTGCTTTTCCCTCTCCCCCAACTTGTGCTCTCTCTCGCTATCTCTGTCACTATCTGGCTCTCTAATAAATAAAAACTTTTTAAAAATACACATATTAATACTGAATAATCCTGTTGTATCTTCATAAAATTTAGCATTAAAAGCAAAGCATTTTTTTTGCTTTTGCTTACTTCTTTGGGAATGTGTACGTATTGGGGGCACCTGCGTGGCTCAGTCAGTTAAGCATCTGACTCTTGGTTTTGACTCAGGTCATGATCTCAAAGGCATGAGACTGTGAACTCGGCCCCATATCAGGCTCAGCACTCAGAGTGGAGTCCGCTTAGATTCTCATTCTCCCTCCCTCTTTACCCCTCCCTCTGCATGCACCCACACTCTAAGTATTTTTTGAAAAAGAAATGGGTACATATTTGTACAATCTCTTTAAAATTTCACTGGTTTCTGAAGTGTTTATTGTTTTAGAATGTCTGCTAAATTAAAAAAGGAAAACAATTCAAACATCTAATTAAAATGTTTCTGAAAAAAAAAGAAAAAAAATGTTTCTGAAAATACACTAAAAAAAAAACCTCCCTATTAATCATCTTTTTTTTTTAATATTTTATTTATATATTTGACAGAGATCACAAGCAGGCAGAAGGGCAGGCAGAGAGAGAGAAAGGGAAGCAGGCTCCCCACTGAGCAGAAGCCCAAAGTGGGGCTCAATCCCAGGACCCTGGGATCATGACCTGAGCCGAAGACAGAGGCTTGAACCCACTGAGCCATCCAGGCACCATGCTTAATTAATAATCTTTATCAAAAAGGGGAAAGCGCAGGGTTTTTTTTAAATAACTCTGAAAAAGAAGACCAAGTAGCAATCATTTTTATATCTCACTCAGAAGTTAATTAAAATAAGTCAAAAAAATATAGTTTCAAATAATGTAGAGCATGTATAAACTACATTAGTACTGCCATAAAAAGGGGCACCTGGGTGGCTCAGTTGATTAAATGACTGTCTTCAGGCTCAGGTCATGATCCTGGAGTCTCAGGCCTGAGTCCCACATCAGGCTCCCTGCTCAGCAGGGAGTCTGCTTCTCCCTCTGACCCTCCCCCCTCTCATGCTCTCTCTCTCAAATAAATAAAATCTTTTTAAAAATTCCCATTAAAACAAATAAAAAGTCATTATTATTTAATTTCTAAATTATTTTATAACTAAATATACTCACTCAGCACTACAAAAACAAAAAATAACAGTCTGTGGTAAAACCTATTGTGTAACAGTTTAAACGCAAAACATTTACTTCTATTTGGTTGCCATTTTATATTCATAGTGAAATTAATTTAAAAACAAACACTATTTCTCAAAGTAACTAAAATTACATACGTGTCCACAGAAAATAAAAGCACACTATTAAATATAATAAAACTGTAAGTGAAACATTTTTTCAAACACTGCAATCTATTTTAATTGCTCATATTCTTATGCAAGGTGAATTTTTAGAGTCCCTTTGACTTTCTAAAACCAAATTATTTCTTATAACTATCTCAATTACCTAGTCTAATAATATGAACAAAATGGTTATGTGACACCAAAGAGAGAAGGAGTCCACTGACCTGTCACACAGTGGAGTACCATGGCCTTTGGAAATCTGTTCCATTTTGTAATTGTATGCCAGAATAAACAGATTACGTTGGAAACTACTCATTTCATTCACTTTATTCATGACGTTTTTGTAGATCCGATCCATGATTTCCTAGATGTATAAAAATGAGTTAATAAAGTCAATAATGTTATCAGCTGCCTTACATATTATATCTTAACATCAGATAAATATTTCTATCAGTATTGAGGCATTTTAGAAGATATATCAGGAACAAATTTTTAAAATAGAGCCACAACTAGTTTAAAAATGAGGTTTCTGTAAAAATAATTTTTCAAAGGACAAATATACCTAGATGTTCATGGGGGTGAAGACAAAAAGAAATAAAAGCCTTAGGTCAGTAACACAATCAGTACTGATTTTTTACATGGCTTTGCGTATCTTATTTATTTTGGAAAACTAAGCTTACTACATAAATGAGCAACCATTAAATAAACAACTATATGAAATGGTTTTTAAATTCTCATAACCTGGGGTGCCTGAGTGGCTCAGTGGGTTAAGCCTCTGCCTTCAGCTTAGGTCATTATCTCCGGGTCCTGGATTGAGCCCCGCATTGGGCTCTCTGCTCGGCAGGGAGCTTGCTTCGCCCTCTCTCTGCCTGCCTCTAGGTCTACTTGTAATCTCTTTGCCAAATAAGCAAATAAAATCTTTAAAATTCTCAAAACCCTATAAAAATACAGAGAGCCACATTCTTTGCTCACAAAAGGACCACAGGGTTATTTTGGTTGGTTGGTTGTCTTTTAATGCTACACTCAGAAATGTTCCCTTCTCTGCACTGCATTTTGCTTGTGAGCCCTATGACTTGAAATGGTTTTCCCTCTATAATTTTAAATTGAATTTAATTTTACATGAACTAAAAGTTTACATGAACTAAAAAGTAAAATACTACACTAAGGAAACTATACACCCACAGAAACTATCAAACTATTGGTCTTTTATAGTTGGAGTAACTATGTAACTCTGCTTGGACTGGAGTACTCAGGTACTCCAGTACCTATGTAACGATGCCCAACACTTTCAAACAAAATCAGGAGTCACATAAGACTTAAAATTCAGGAGACAGAAAATTGTTCCCATCCCACTTCTACTCAACCAGGCCCCTGCCCATGCCAGGTACATTAGGCTACACAGTGCTTCTCAGGTAATTGAGAGGCACACTAAATTCTCTTGTCACTTTTTTTGGTGACTAGGCCTGGGGACTCAGGAGGTAATGGCACAATTTGTTTAGAGGAGGAGGAAGTGGTATCAAACCTTCCACCCTACCTCCTGCCGGGCTTCAGGTTTCTACTAATATCAAACATATCATGAAAATGATCTGAATAAGAAGCGACTTAGGGAAAGAACCCGATGATGTCATAGGGAAGCTGAAACCACATTCAGTCAATTTTAAAAATAGATAAAGCTAAAAAAGAAAAAAAATAAAGACAATGAATCCAATAGAGCATTAAGGCAATATAATCAATAAGGAATAAATTCTACATTAACCACCTTGTCAACAGTTATCTTTTAGCCTAGCATTTAGGTTGTGTAGCAGATGACACATCTTTAGTACTCAACATTAATTAATGGTCAATTCTTACCGGAACAGCTGCCATCAGTGTTGGTTTCAACATGGTTGTATCCCCTTTGCTTCCTTTTTTTATTTTTGAGGACTAGAGAGAGAAAAAGTGATTCATATAAACTATTCCTTATCTCAGAAATTTGTTGGAATTCTTAGACCAAAAAGTGTATTATAAATTCATCATTATTTACTTATTGTAAAAACAAAAAAAAATTAAAAATAATTATTTTAAATGATTAACTGCCATCCTTACAATATGTTGTCATACGAATATAGAAAAATGTGTTAAAAAATTATAATTTTCTGGGCGCCTGGGTAGCTCAATGGGTTAAGCTGCTGCCTTCTGCTCAGGTCATGATCTCAGGGTCCTGGGATCAAGTCCCGCATCTGGCTCTCTGCTCAGCAGGGGGTCTGCTTCCCTTCCTCTCTCTCTGCCTGCCTCTCTGCCTACTTGTGATCTCTCTCTGTCAAATAAATAAATAAAATCTTTAAAAAAAATTATAATTTTCTTAGTATCTGAAGTCACAGACATTTAACTTACCTGATCTGCTAAAGTCTGTGGTGAAGAGTAGCCAATGCGGCATCCGTGAGAAAGGCAGACAAGCTCAGCACTTAATTCTAAAACATGGGCCAGAGGCAGATATCCAATATAAACGTCTTCCTCTCTAAAAGAAAAGGGAGATGTAAAAGCAACTGTCAGGAGTGATCTCTGCTGGAAGATACTGCAAAGCAAGCCCACCCACATGGAGAGAGGGAAGGAGATCGAGAGAGCACACGTGCACATGCATGTATGGGGGAAGGAGGGGGAGGCAGACAGATGCTGGGGGGAGAAGTGGTGACAAGTACAGTTCAACCTAAAGCCCAGGAGGCAGACATGAAGGAAGAGTCCATCTCCAGGGCCACTTGAAGACGCTCACTAATTACAAGTGTTATAGGAACAACATGCAGAAGACAGAAGAAACAGGGGCTGAGGGGCCAAAACATGAAGGGTTCTTCTACATAACAGAGGAAATCATCCAAAGAGAAGTGGTCTTTAAAAGGTAGAGGGGCTGAGTGCCTGGGTGGCTCAGTGGGTTAAAGCCTCTGCCTTCGGCTCAGGTCATGATCTCAGGGTCCTAGGATCGAGCCCCGCATCGGGCTCCCTGCTCAGCAGGGAGCCTGCTTCCTCCTCTTTCTGCCTGCCTCTCTGCCCACCTGTGATCTCTGTCTGTCAAATAAATAAAAAATCTTTAAAATAAAAAAACAAAATAAAGCTGGGGGGGGGGGGGCTCCCAAATAAAAAGTTCCAACAGAATCCAAAACTGCTGGCCACAAATTTTACAACAAAGATTCCTGTTTGGAAAGTTACTTAGAAATAATAAATTATACTGTATGTAAGAAAATGTGTATGTCTGTATGTATTTCAAGAACTGCCCCCACCCCAAAAAATATGAAGGGCAAAGACTAACCCAGGAAACTACTGCTTTTAATTTTTTCTGAAAACTTATCCATTCATAAGAGAAATCTCTCCATCCCTAAATTAAGTTCCACAGTAACCTGTGAGTATAATTTCTGTTCTTAAGGGCATCAGAGGGCGCCTGGGTGGCTCAGTGGGTTAAGCCTCTGCCTTTAGCTCAGGTCATGATCTCAGTGTCCTGGGATCAAGTCCCGCATCGGGCTCTCTGCTTGGCAGAGAGCCTGCTTCCTCCTCCTTTCTCTCTCTGCCTGCCTCTCTGCCTTCTTGTGATCTCTGTCAAATAAATAAATAAAATCTTAAAAAAAAAAAAAAAAGAAATACCCCAGCACTCCCACCACACCATATCAGTCATCAATACGGACTCCTCTACTACTTGTCATGATCCCATCTGGCTTCCCCCTCAGTCTCTTCCCTACAGTATGCCTACCCTGCCACCGTGGCAGCGGGAATTGGCCTTAAAAATAAGAGAATGAATAAAGCTCGGTAAATACTGGAACAGATGAAGTTATTTGTTCACCTGAATTATAACATGTTTAGGTATAAAAATGACTACAGGGGAGCCTAGGTGGCTCAGTCAGTTAAACGTCTGCCTTCAGCTCAGGTCATGATCCCAGGGTTCTAGGATTGAGTCCCATGATGGGCTCCCTGCTCAGCAGGGAGTCTGCTTCTCTCCTGCCTGCCATTCCCCCTGCTTGTGCTTGCTCTGTTTTTCTCTCCCTCCCTCTGTGTGTCGAATAAATAAATAAAATCCTTAAAAAAAAAGACTAGCAGCAATACTATCAACTGATTATTTAAATTAAGGAATTTAAGTCAGATCAAGTTTACACTTTTGAAGTAAAAAAGTATTGATATATAAATGATATATACATTATATAATGATATATAAAACTATATATTAAACCTTACAACAGTAACTATTTTGTAATTAATTTTAAAGTCGCTCTGATTTTTTTTTTGGAGGAACTGCTTACTGCCAACAGACTCCGAAAGACTAATTTAGCCACATACCACTAAATGGCACAAACCACGTTACTGTAACAACCAGCATCAACAAGGGACGACTTCATATGCATCGACCGTGTGACATACCCCAGTCGTGGAATCCTTTCCGCCATCCCAGTTATACCAGCAATAATGTTACTGTGGGAGATCATGACTCCCTTCGGAAGTCCTGTGGATCCACTTGTATACATGATTACTGCAATATCTAAGGGCCCTGGTTTGCTAAGAGGTTTGTTTTCTGCATTGGAGAAAAAAAAAAACACTTCTGAGAAATGCAGTCATAACACCCATTTTTTTCATAATCATGTTTAATAACTCAATTTGACAACCATGAATTATATTCATTCAGAGGTCAACGAAACAGATGAAGTTCCCACACATAAGAGACGTATATTCTACTGAGATAAACAAACCATAAATCTATAATGTAGTAGGAGACAGGAAGAAAAATAAAGACAAGGGGAGATGACAGTAGAAGTATTTAGATGGAAAAGTCAAGAAATGCTTTTCTGGCACGTTGGTGTTTTAGTGAAGACCTGGATACAGTGAGGAAGGGAGCCATGGAAACCCTAGAACTGGGAGACTGACTCAAATAGTAAATAAGTGAGAGCAAAGGCTTTGACGTAGGAACCAGGACCGTATCTGGCAAAGCCTTCAAGGCCACGCTAAAGACTTTGGATTTCACGTGGAGTAGAAAGCAATGTTGTTTTGAATAGGGGCTTGTCATCACCAGCGACAAGGGTCACTTTGGTTGCCTAACTTGGGGAAGAAAGGCAACAGGGAAACAAATGGCTATTCCAACAATTTCACCATGAAGGAAGTGTGGTTGGGCTAGGGTACCCAGACACTTGTTAACAACTGTTCTCCGCCTCATGGTGGTGAAGTGGACTTGGCTACAGTCTGAATCCTGGATTCAAAGACAGTGTCCTCCACCTGCACAAACCTAAGGGCAGCAGCCCACATCCTGGAGGTGACACAGCAGGAAGGCAAAGCGAAGCGGGTCATGGGTGGCACCCCCTGAATTAATCTTAGACCGCCTCTAAGTGTGGACTTCTTAAATAAGTGGCAGAAACAATTTTAAATGTATTGCTGAGTGAACCTTCCTTTCCTACAGGCACAGATCTATTTCATGACACCGCGTTATCTTCATTCCAGTCCTTACTTTCTAGCCGGCCGTTCACTCCTCCATCCCACGCAATTCCCCACCACATCCTAGCAACTGCTCTGGGGTGGGCCTCCCGCAATGCCTGTGTCATCCGTTCCTCCAGGGCACCTGCTCCTGCCGCCGACGCCTGCCTCCAAGAGAGGCTCCTTCATGTGCCCTCATGACACACTGCACACCTCCCTCCTTCCTCTGACCCACCCTCAGTTGCTTTGGGAGACATGGCTTTCTGTGGGTGACCTCACCTTCTATACTTATAACCCAACTTCTAGCTTCTAAATCTCTAACTCCAAACTTACCTCCAGAGTACATGCCACTCCCCACTAAATATCCGTGTCTGAATGTCCCCTAGCACTTAAATGTCCAATGGTAATGTCAGCAAAACCCCATTCCCAAGCTGAGTGCTTACATCTAATTTATCACTGAGTTTGAGTTTCCAACTATAAAGGAAATATCGTCCCAGCATCCCAGCAGCTTTTAGGATATTCCTTGATACCCATACGCTTTCTAACACTTTGAGACTTATCTGAGAGTAGGAACTTCCAGCATCACCATGCCCAATGTTCAGGCGCATTATAAAAAGATGCTCCCTCTGGAAAAAGGCAGAGTTGGAGCAGGGAACGAAGGAGGGGATCCAGGTCTAGCCACTCCAGCTATTTGTACATAATTACAGATGATCCACATAGGACTAGTTTAATGGCACTGTTTAGAAAACTAACTTCAAACCACTGAAAACTATCTCAAAAGAGAAACGGGAAACCTGTATAATGTTCTCCCTTTAGAACAATAAACTAATGTGTGTATTCTTCCTTAAACACTACTTTGAAAGGAGAGAAAAGTATAGCTAGAGTGACCTTACTTCCCCCAAGTGATGGGTCTAGAAAATTATTTGTTCCTGATCTGACTTCAGGATCTGGAACCACTCCAGAGAACACGGTCACTGCAAAATGACCAAAAGAACTGGGAAGGTGCGCCATACCTGTGCTGGCCTTGGCTCCCAGAGCCTGCACCGCAGCCATCGTGTGAACAATGACGCCCTTGGGAAACTCGGACCACGTTGGTGGCTTACCATCCACAGTGATGATATGCCTCAGGCGTGGGACTAACGAAACTATATCCTGGAAAAACATAAGCACTTAGTATGCTCTTCGCTGCTGTTCCTCAGGAAACAACTTAGCAAACAGTCTGGGACACAAGAAAAGTAGTTTACCTTAATCTGTGAATTACTAATTTCTCACCTTCAAAAAAAAGGTTAGGGGGTACGCTGGTATGAACAGCACTCTTTTCAATGGAGAAACTGGTCTGACATTTCCAACAGCTATTTTATAGCATTAGATTTACTGTGTATGCCCCTGTTCTTAGGTAAAATCTTAATCAGCAATGTCACTTCCTTACAAAATAGGCATATAAACATAGGCCTCCTGAAATACAGAGTAACCACAAGTCCTAGGTTTTTATGAGGCTCATAAAGATATGTGGGAAGGGGGGAGGGAACTCACAAATCTGGGTATTAAAAAACCCAGCAGATATTACTGTTTTTACTGGAAGTCATCTAGACACTTTCAAAACTTCTTTCTCCAACAGTTTATCACAGAAGTCTCTTTCTTCCCTTTAAAAAATCCTAAAAATTCAAAATTACTCAATGCTTCAGAAATAAATGATTACTTTAGAAACAACCCTTAAAAATTATAAATTTACTGAAAACAGACTAGAAAACAAATGAGCGTAATAAAGAAAAAAGGTAATTCCTTCACCTTGGATACCATGTTAATGATCTGTAACTCTGCACTACTTATACATAAATATGTATGAAATCTACTTTTTCTTTTCTAAAGGCAAGGAAGAAAGTAAGGTATTCCTAAAAGTTTACAAAAATATTCAGGATTTTAAAGATCATAAAAGTATCAGTATTAGAGCTCATGACAATGAGAATGCTTAAGTGCTGGACAGTTATAAAGTAACCACAATCCTCACCTTCAACTTTGTTTGCAAGAGTTCTTTACTGGTAATGATATTGGTCACTTCTGTTTCGTTTAATCCATGAACAATAGCTGGGCCTCCTAGAGTAGCATACAAGGTAACAACTACAGGGAAAAGAAGGGCAAAGTCATGTATTTGCACATTTCATGAAAGTGCTACATGTGAAGTCTCTGGAAGTAGTCAGGAATTCTAATGGTATACTGAACACTAAATTGTCAGATCCACAGTTTATTATGTAACTGTGCTATTAGCTAAATTATTTCAATATGCTAATAAATATGTCCACTCATCCTTTCTTACTTCCTTCAAGATTTCCAATATCTTTTATTATGTAACTGTGCTATGATTAGCTAAATTATTTCAATATACTAATAAATATTATGCCCACTCACTTACCCTCATCTACTTCCTTCAAGATTTCCAACATTTTAAAACAAAAATTTTACATTTTATTTCACCTACAGACATTACTCTGAGAGGATGCCACAATGGAAAGAATTATTTCTGACTCCTAAAATGTCAAGCCTTAGTTGTTAAATACTCAGTACTAAAATATGAAAAAGAATAATAATGTAGATAAAGATAATGTACTGAGTATCAGGTTGAAGGTGTTACGGGTTAAGAAAGTAACATCAAGAGGTGGCAGTACTGCTTATTCTAGTAGAAAACTTGAGAGAAACACATTCTTAGTCATACTGAAATTTAATCATCATCATGTGGACTTTTATTTACTTGCTGCCTAGCTCACAGAAGTCAGACTTAAAGTGACTTTAAGAGGTAATTATTTTGAAGCTTCCCAAAAAATGCAAGCTATAAACCCAAGTCTATGAAAACAAAACAGTTTGTCGGTTTAAAAAACCAGTGGAGACATTTACAGCAAGAAATCTGATAAAAATAGCTCTTCTGTTCCATCTGAAAGGTAAGACAATGTCCATAATTAACATCCCATTATGGCACCAAGATCTGTGAAGTAAACTTCAGAACTACCTCAAAGTCTGGGGGCATCTGGATTGCCACTTAAACCACGGTATAAAAAATCCCCAGTCATTTCACCTGGCTCATGGCTCCGAGTAGTGCAGTTTTAGAGGTCAACTGCTACTACCAAGAGAAGAGGGGACAAAGTGACACTAACTTCACAAGAGGATTCCTGAGAGAACCAGCAGCATAATCAAGGACCCATAGGCCTGGTCAGCAAGGCCCCACGGCCCCTATTAACAGGCCTACACGAACTACACAATTTGTTCCAAAGTAGACCTAGAAGTTGTAACAGAACGGTCCCCTGATTAGATGCAAGGTGGTAATTAACTTCAGAATCTTAATTTCTAGATAGTGAAATATTTATAACAACATCCTCTCTCCCACACAGATCAGAAAGCCCACGTACGCTGAAAATTATACATAAAGCACGCCTGCGCAGCAATCATCCATTCGGCTCTGGTTTCACAGAAGATGGCGATGTTGGTCTTTGGTTTCTGACCCAACATCTGTAAACCATTTCCAAAATTAAAAGCTCTAATGAAGACATCTTCATAGGACAGCCAATTATAGTTTCCAAGAATAACCTGATAAAATAAACACAAAACATACAAATACCTTTTAATATAACCAAAATATTACTTCCTAGGAAGAAGCCAAGATTTGTTCCAAATTTAATGACAAACCAGTTATGTTTGCATGTCACTTAACTATTTTTTCTAACGCAAAGCTAGAAAGTAAATTTCAAATTAAAAACTTCTGAAAATTAGTTTTGTTTTTATATTTCCTATGACCAATCTTATGCTAAATCTTTTATTGTGGGGGGGGGGGTCTTCAGAGTTTGATAGGATTTTAAAGGTTAGCTTTTTTGTCAAAAGCTTATATATCAATAATTCATTTATACATCATTTAAACAATTTAGATGTTAGCTTAAAATTTAGCCTAGTACCAAGTATTGATACCAAAAATTTACTTTCCCCCCTACTTATGAATTCCCAGATTTCAATATCAATATGATTTATGAACAGAAACTGGCTAGACCCAAGATAACAGACATATTTATGGCTGTTCAATGTGAATGGTTCTCTTCTGTACTGAACTCTAAACAAGTCTCTGTTTATGCAGCCTCCAGGACTAGTTTCAATATTCAAAGTCTTTCTGTTGAAGCCTTAAATGCCCACTGACACCACTGGGCTTTCAACATTTCATTTGTGCTTACCATAAGTAAAGGTAACATTAAGTGTTCATTAGTTATAATCCTCTTTAAAAACTGGCTAGCTTACTTTTCTTTAAGACTTTCTCCAACTGAGACCATAAATCCCCAATTACATACAGACTGCATTAAAAGCTCCTCACGCGCTCTCGCTCGCGCGCTCGCTCTCTCTCTCTCTATATATATAATTTCCAAACATGGCTGTTTCACTCATATGTCTCATATACCTTAACCAAATTCATTTCCAAAAAAGCATCCAACATTTCAGAGAGCTCTACAAATAAGAGATTGGATAAAATTGTGGCAGAGGCGAGTGGAGGGGGGGGGGTGGGGAGCAGGCAGAGAGGATATATACTGCCCTCTAGTGTCCTATTCCATAATGGACTTAGGGAATAAAGTCTGTCTTTGATGGATAAGGCAATTGGATTTAAAGTATTTATTTAAATTCACAAGTACCAAACTCTCACCCTGCTCTGCACCCCCATGAAATGCTCGGCACGGGGAGCTCCAGTAACTTCAAAAGAAGCTCTGTGAGGGTGAGAAGACAGATGAGAACTTGACCAAAATGTGCATGAACTGGATTATAATTAAGAATTTTATACTCCAAAGATCAGCATGAACTACCTCTTAAGATTCTACAACCTAAATGATGAGCTTTGTAAGTTTCAGAGAATGTATATACTCTGGAAGGTATTATCTACATAATCCAAATCTTTAAACCCATATAATAGGGCCACCACTGACAAAGAAATCAAATCACAGGGCACCTGGGTGGCTCAGAGGGTTAAGCTTCTGCCTTCGGCTCGGGTCATGACCCCAGGGTCCTGGGATCGAGCCCCGCATCGGGCTCTCTGCTCAGCAGGGAGCCTGCTTCCTCCTCTTTCTGCCTGCCTCTCTGTGTACTTGTGATCTCTGTCCAATGAATAAATAAAATATTTAAAAAAAAAAAAAAAGAAAGAAATCAAATCACGAGTTTAATTCAAATGTAACTAAAGGGAATTTCACTTAATTCTTCAAACCACTGAATCTCCTAGTAGTGATCTTTCCCATAAGGATTACATTTCAAGGCCTCTACCTATCCCCTAATTTTTACTTTTGCTGGAAAAAAATCCCAATTCTAACTCTATCCCCCATGGTTAGCTTAAACCTAAGATTAAACTCATTTATTTAGGGACGCCTGGGTGGCTCAGTTGGTTAAGCAGCTGCCTTCGGCTCAGGTCATGATCCCAGCGTCCTGGGATCGAGTCCCACATCGGGCTCCTTGCTCCGCAGGGAGCCTGCTTCTCCCTCTGACTCTGCCTTCCACTCTGTCTGCCTGTGCTCGCTCTCACTCTCTCTCTCTTACAAATAAATAAATAAAATCTTTAAAAAAAAAAAAAAAACTCATTTATTTATTCCCTGTCCATACGGCTGAAGAACACCCAACTTCATTCTATCCAAGATCATAGATCTCACCACCCAGGAATCCAATAAGGACTCCCCGATCTACTCATTTTCTCACCCTCTGAAATGGCTACTTGAAACCTTCTCTCTACTCAAATATCCTCTACCCCCAGTCCAGGTGATAAAGTGATAATACTGTCTCAAACATCACTGAGAAATTAGAAATTCAACAGAAATGCCCTTATCTTCTTAGCTCCAAGTTCAATAACCTACACACATCTGTACTCCTATGCTTCACAGTCCCCCCCCTTATGGTATTATAATGGTTGAAGTGTACCTAACAAAAGCCAAACTTAGAAGAACTTTACTTCAAAGCACTTCCCAAATTTCTATCTCCAGACACCTCTACTTCCACACTCAAGTTCAAAAACCTGTGCTGGCCTACAAAGCCCTAACAGACCTAGCCATGCCAGTGTCTCTGTGCTCCCATCAAATCCTCTTCCCCAGACTTACCACCCCTAACTCATGACTTCCTGTAAATACAACTTTGTCCTTTCTGTCCTTCAAACAGGTTGGGCCAAGGCAGGAACTAGAATGAGGTAAGAGAGGTACCACGGGCACAAAATTTAGAGAAGTACTCACTCTCAGGATTTCAGTACTTTCTTCAACTTTGTACCTCAAGTGCCTCACCCAACTGGGTTTATTCCAGTTTTAGAGCCAGTGGGCACACACCTTGTCCCACAGTATGGAAGGTTCATTACCCAGATCTTCACAAAGTTGACTCCCCTGCTGTGGGCATCCACTTTAGCCATAACCTACCAAGAGAGGCTACCCCTAATCTCCAAACATCTTTATGTCTTCATACTAGTTATTTCATCTGTTAACTTATTACTGTCTCTCTTCCTCCCATACAAATATAAGACCCATGAGAAGAGTAACTTCTGTGTCCTATTCATTACTGTCTCCCTAGTGCCGAGAACAAAGCACCTAGCATAAAGTCAGCACTCAGTAATTATTTGCTATACACATGGAATGAACAGTGTAATTAAACACCATTTCAATTTACTTTGGGCCCTGAGAGAGTCTTCTGACCCCTTTTTCCTCCAGGAGCCTCATTTTTTTTTTAAAAAGACTGCTCTAAAAAAAAAAAAAAAAAAAAAAAAAACCGTATCCATTTAATCTTTTAACCTCTAGAACTACTTCTTTTCTGGTCTCTCCATTCCACTGCACACATCCCTTGCCTACTACCTCTTAAATATTCTTGCTCATGAGACACAAGTATGTTCAATTTTTCCAACTCTGAGTGAGGCAAGGGAATGACTCGAGTGGCTATTGGAAATGATGACCAACCATGGCACCCCTGAGCAGATTCCTCATTTGCAGAGGTAGGGGGAGAGTTAAGACTGGCCCTATGATTGATCACTTCCCTGTCTCATATTTAATTGCTTGTATTTTTAGTCTAGGACAGGTGTGACAATCACATGGCTAAACATCAATGTTACCACTCCGCCCACCAGTGCCCCAGAGGAACTTAATCATTTACTTTGTTCAGGAACAGATGAATTTAGATGCTTTGATGATGCTAATGATGAGGGCCTCTTACCTCAGAAGATAAACTATAAAAATAAAACCGAGATAACATAAAGAACATTCTGTAAAATGAAAGCAAACAAATATTTCACCATTCAGGAACCTGAAGAATGAGAATTAATAACGATCAAGTTTTCAGGTAGCTGAGGTATTAAACAGTGCAAAAACGAGGCCTTTCTTTTCTTGGAGCCACTTAGAATAGAAATACTTCCAGCTACACACTTCCCTGCTGTCTTCAACCAAGTGCCCCCAGCTTCATGGAACCTTTCTCTATGTTAATGAAGATTATTACAGTTCACCGTGAGGGAGCCAAGGGGTGAAAATCTTCAGCAAGTCTGGATGGTTGGTGGTGATCATGAGGAGGAGGAGGGTGGCTAAGCTTTGCCAATGTTCACTCTGGGCTAGCAAGCATACTGCAGCAACTCTCACAGAAACTCCTAAGCCAGGGTTACCCTTAGTATCCCTATTCGACAAATGAGAATACTGAGGCATCAAGAGAGTCGGCAGAACTTGCTCAAAGATAACAAAAATGTCACTGACCACCTAAGTAAGTGACAGGACAAGAACAGGAATCAAGGCAGACTCATTCCAGTATCTAAGCACTAAACCCCAACGCTCCAACTGCTCCACAGAAAGGAGAAGAGATGTTACCGGGCAGGTGAGGAAGGTGTCCTGATTAACACCCTAAGACCCATTCAACTGCTGTTTGTGAGTGCATTATTGTGGGGGCAAGAGTGGAACTAGAAGACCTGGTAAAAAGGGAAGGGGGGCTCTAAGGGGGAAAAAACTCCAACTTCCGGTTTTCAAAACAAAACAAACATTTAGTACATGGTAGGGTCTTTAACAAACAGAGGCTGACTAGGAGAGGAACACGTATGGAAAGGAACCAAACTTTTGGCTGGGGACAGTACTATAATAATGAAAACACCAGCCCTGGCCAAGAGACTGACCACTGGTTTTCACATAAATTAAAATGTAAATGTCCTAACCAGTCAGAAAGTATCATATACACATACAAATAGATTTTAAAAAATAGAGGACTCTGGAGCAAGAACCAACACAAAAGTAGGCCCTGAACAGAAATGAGTACTTCTGTTATCGTTCTGGATCAATTTACAAGAAATGTCACAATGAAATCTTCTCTAAGCACTGTGATTATATAATCCTTACTATTTTCTTCCCTGTCATGTGTGTAAAATATGTAAGAAAAAGAATTCTAAGTGTTTCTGGTAGTTACTAAATGTTAGAACCAGCCTTGTGCTCCTTTCCATTTCACTGTAAACTTATTTTTACTCTTTGCAACCTTGTTCTATTTCAGCTACATGTATTTTAAAGATCTCTGGACACCAATCCTTCACTGTTCTTTATTTCCAAGGACCTTGGTACAATGCATTCGCAGCTGGGAAGGCTGCCATCAGGAGCTGCTGACACACATTCCAGGTGCTAAGCTCTGCTGTATTTTCATAAAGCCGAAGGAAACAAGAAAAAGCTTGCCAAGCCTCAAGAACATGGCAGCCTCTGCTTTCCTGCCTCTCTGTGCCCCACCGGTCCACAAACCGGTCTTAGTGAAGGTAAGAGCTACACTATGGTAGGTGTATTTACAGCAGAATCACCACTGTCTTTTCTTCTGCTTATCTTCCCTTGGGAGCTCAAAACAGACTTATAGGATAAGATGAAAATAAAGCTTCAGCATTCATTTAATTGAAATAAATGTCCGGGAATCTTTCATTCAACCATATCAGATACCTTCTGGGGTTAATCCCTAAGCTCAGCCCCCAAAACAGGAAGAAAGGAAACTTGTAGATATTGCTATACCACTAGCGGGCTTTCCCAATTTAAGATTATCTTCCAGTATGTGAACTATTAATGACGATACATTCATAGGAAACACGCTTGCGCGCCAGTCGGTAAGCACAGCAGAAACCACACCAGCCTAGGCAACACCACTCTTACTATCTACTTAAGCACCAGTTGTGAAAGTTCCCTTTTTACTCTATCAAAGCAGATGCTGCTTCTGCCGAATACAGTGTATAAACAAGAAACCAAAAGGGGGGAAGCCTAGCTTGTTTAACACCCAGCTGAAGTACTCAGCATTCAGTTTGCAAACCACAACACCATTGCAACACAGACCGAGAGAAACTCAAGTCACTCTCTTCTTGAGTAAGTCTAACAGAAACCATTTACTTCATTCACTATACAGGAAACCTAAAAAATTTTACTTTCCCAATAAGCCTAATTTCAAACAGGAAAAATAACACTTTTTATATTAGAGGTTATATAAAGACTTCCTCAAAGAGTCTGATGAAGCACAAATCCCAATTTGAAGGCAAATGTCAGTGGCAGAAAGATCTGCGAGTGAGATCCTGTAGACAAAAAAGGCTGCTGATTTTATAAAGGGGTTTTTTTCAGCTTCTAACTTCCCTATTTGAGTTCAAATATGTTGAATAAACGATGACTACAAAGCCACCATGGGCATGACAGGAAGGAAAAGGCCACATACACAAACACACAACAGGGAAAAATACTCTCCTTGTGTACACTATGTTATCTGGCCACATTTAAAGAACAACTGTGAAAGCTCTAGATTTTATTATGTCCTAATTACACTGATAAACTGAATTAAGAAGGAATTTCCTATTCACCATACTGATCTCCTTTTTACATACTTGGAAGCTTAGTTTGTTGCTCTAAGTGCTGAATGAGGACTGAAAAACAGTGCCAGTCCCATAAAATGCCTGTAATATGGGGAAAAATTAGACCTCCTGCTAACAAGATACAAGATTGTTTTATTTAAAGGGGATGGACACTTACAGATTTTGCTGTCTGGAGCTAGAATAATGCTTTAAATTTCTAGGAGTTACTGGCGTTAACTAGCGTTAACTTGCTTGCCATCTCCATGTTTGAAAGAAAAATACTCTGGAATTTGTAGGAGTAAGTGCCAGTTTAATGGGCCAATAGGGCCCATTATTGTTAAATACCACCGTTCAATACCAAATTGTTAAATACCATCCCCCTGGCGCTGCAGTCACAGGAGAAATTGTAAGTATCATTCCTGGTGTGACTATTTGAACCTTCCTCCGATACCTGAGCGTTCCTTCATGACTAACAGAAAAAAGGCAGCTGGCGTCAGGATATAGTTGGAAAAAGGAAAAACAACTTCACCTACACACATAATAAACCTATAATCTGACTAAATTATCAATCAAGCAAAGGTAACTACTGATCATCTTACTGTCTCTTTAAAAAATTTATCTTCAGAGTCATGACTCCATATTCAAAAACAGTATTTCCGGGCGCCTGGGTGGCTCAGTGGGTTAAAGCCTCTGCCTTCAGCTCAGGTCATGATCCCGGAGTCCTGGGATGGAGCCCCGCATCGGGCTCTTTGCTCGGCGGGGAGCTTGCTTCCCCCTCTCTCTCTGCCTGCCTGCCTCTCTGCCTACTTGTGATTTCTGTCAAATAAATAAAAAAAAATCTTTAAAAAAAAAAAAAAAACAGCATTTCCGTGCCATTTCTCTACTCACTATCCTTCACAGTGCTGCATTACCCCCATATGTCTCTGAAGTCACGCATATAATTCTGACCACCCAATTCCCAAGATAATGCTAATATAATAAAACTAGAGCATTTACACTAGATACCACAACTGTTCTACTTACACGTGTGTGTGTGTGTGTGTGTGTGTGTGTGTGTGATGTATACATACATTCAGTTTATCCTCTCAACAACTCTGAGAGCTGGCATTTGCTAAGGAGTGTGGAGCAAGACAACCTAGGTTCCAGTCCTGGCTTTACTGCTTCTAGCTGGAACGTCAGTGCCTCTGTGGCCATCATCCGCAAACAACAGTAACACGAACTCATTGGGCTACTTTAAGTCTTAAATAAGCTGGTACATATAAAGAACTTAAAACTGCCTGGCTCATAAGAAATGCTAATAAATATCAGCATTAATCATCATCTTCATATGACAGATAAAGAAACTGACACAAATTTGTTAAATAAGTAACTTTTTTCAAAGTCACACAGCCAGTAGGTGGCAAAGCGGAGATCCAAACCCATAGTCTGGATCTGGAATTCAGGTTCTTAACCCCTATGTTATACTGCCTCTAAGGGTATCTTACCCCGTTTCAAACCAACAATGGCAGGTGCTACTATCTATACTGGTGAAGAGAAATCCTTAAAAAACCATGCAGCTGCCACTACCGAAGCACCAACACATTAAGCACCCAATGGAACCTACATTAAAACCAGAAAAAACAGGGCGCCTGGGTGGCTCAGTGGGTTAGCCTCCACCTTTGGCTCCGGTCATGATCCTAGGGTCCTGGGATAGAGCCCCATATCAGGCTCTCTGCTCAGCAGGGAGCCTGCTTCCTCCTCTCTCTCTCTCTCTCTCTCTCTCTCTCTCTCTCTTTCTGCCTGCCTCTCTGCCTCCTGTGATCTCGGTCAAATTAATCTTTTTTAAAAAATAAATAAAACCAGAAAAACCCAGAACCATCTCAAGCACACACAAGTGCTTGTAGTACCAACAGGGAATAAAGTTTCAGACCCAAAACTGCTCAAGACAGTCTATTCAAGCTGTGGTCGACATTTAGGCTCAGTGGGCATTCTGGCCAGTCTGAAAATTCAGAACAAATCCATGCGGGAGAGTACAGGAGATCAGAACACGGTCCTCTGCCCACCCTGGCAGACTGCTTTTCCTGCCACATCAGCCACATGGGACGGCAGCAGGCTGTCCTTGTCCCTTGCCACCACTTCTGAGAGAACCTTTCACTCAGAAAGACAAAGGCAATGAAATATCACCTTACCTTTTTAAAAACTTTTCCATTTGGTTGTACTTCATCTTCCTCATTTAAAATTTCACGTGTTCCCAAGAGTCTTTTGTCCTTAAATTTGTTTTTTGCATACATAAAAACTTTATCTAGTGTATCACATCCAGGGTATAATACTGAAGCCAAACCATCCAAACTGTTAATTGATCTGTATGCAGACTCAGGTTTTGAATTTACAGGTTTTGCTTTAATTTTGTTTGCTTTTTCTTGTCTTGTCTCAAACAAAAGATAATATGGGATGTATGTTAAAACAGTATAAAGTGACATCAGAAAATGTATGAAATACAGAAGAATGGGATTGATGGTCTGTTTTAGCTTCATGGTAGATGGTTTTGAAGACACGTGGTTATTCATAAGTGCTCAAAAAAAGTGGAATTAACGGATTTCCAGAATCTAGAAGGAAGGGGGAAAAAAAGGTATTAGTTCAAAATCATTTTAAAATAACTGTAAAGAAAAAAATCTTCATTTTAGATATGCAAGTGATATTTTTTTTCCCCAATCAAGCAGCAGCTGGTACTGGCCTCCAGCAAAGTCCAGTCCACTCCCAATATGGTTGGGTGAGTCTCTTACAACTATCAGCAATGGAAATTACCACAGAGAAGTTTCTACATCATTCTGTAAACAGGTGATTTTTCCAACCTAACTCCAAGTGTCCACAACACTTCCCAGGGGTGAGAAGAGAGCAAGCCAGAAGACTAGAATCAAGGCCAAAAATGTACTAATTTCCTGCTCATCCCTCAGGGATGGCAAGTGCTTTGCAGACACACCATTCTCCTTCCTCATGGCCCTGGCTACCTGCTCAATAATTACTGCATTCTTTCCCAGTGGGCTCCACACTCTTGCTCTAGGTGGCAACAAGCAACTGGTGCTGGCAAAAAACATAGAATTCACTTCCCAAAGTGGTATTTTTCAGTTTGGCAGGCTAAACTTGTGAAGCAAGAATGCAGTAAACTCTGACCATTTCTACTTTGCATTCATCAGATTTACTGACAATCTCCTATGTGTTACATCCTACTCTAAGTACAGGAACTACAACAGTGAACAACAGTCTCTGTCCCTTCCCTCTGGGAGCCTAAAATTCACTGGGGGAGGAAGACACACAAACGTACATATAAAGGCACACCCAGTGATGGTAAATCCTCAGAGGAGAAGTGAATCCAGGAAAGGGAAACACAAAGTGAATGGGCGAGGCCAGAGAGGCTAGTAGTACAAGCGTGGTCCACAGGAGTCTCTCCAGCCAGGGCTATCTGAGCAGAGACTACCAAAAAGAGGGACAGTGGGCCATGTGCCTTTCTGGGGGAAAACTGAGCACTCCAGGCAGAGGAAACAGCCTCTGTGTGGTAGGTACATAATATCATTTAAAAAAAAAAAAAATATATATATATATATATATATATATATATATACATATATATATATATATATACCCTGCTAATTATTCCATCCAGCTCCAAATCCAGGGTTATGATTTCTAGTATTCTCATCTCCTACCCCCAACTCCATAGTGGAGAAGTTCTATTAAATTCACATGTGGCCAAAAAATGTGAGGAAACATGAGGAAGCTCTCTACTGCAGGCACAGCAGGCCAAGAATAATACCAGGCACCTGTTAGGTTATGAGAAGCTGAGGCAGGGACTAACTGCAGAGAGAGAGAAGCTCCACACAGAGAAGACCAGAGGCAACAGTGCAGGCCAGGGCCCCACTCACAGAAAAAGACAAGCTGATGTTGATGCCCCTGGTTTTGGAACAACGGCACACAGGTTCTACACAGGCTGAAGCAGGCCATAAGCACAGAGAGCCCCTCAGCAATCCCTAAGTGGACTGACTTCAGTTAGAACAGAGAACAGGGAAGCTCAAGCTTCATGGCACTACAGAAAACAATGGAGACTTTGGTGATGAGCAATTAAGATGAGGCTGGTGGTTCCAGGATAGCAACAAGGAAGAGTAGACCAAACAGAAGTTTAACAGAATCAGGGAGAAGAGAATTAAAGAAGAGCTCTTCCAGAGTCAGGGCCACCAAGACTGGCCTCAAATAACCCCTACAAAGGCCATTTAACTGAATCACACCATGGGGCAATTTATGGCCCAAGGCTCTGTTTAACACAATAATGCAATCAGCTAGCTATCAGTGGAGAATAATTGCTGGGTGTGAACCAACAGAGACAGACTTAGCAGATTAACAAGATCAGAGAAAGAGATGGTTCAAGAGTGCTACTAAAACCGGCTGCCAGGGCACCTGGGTGGCTCAGGTCATGATCTCTGGGATGGAGTCCCACATCGGGCTCTCTGCTCAGTGGGGAGACTGCTTCCCTTCCTCTCTCTCTGCCTGCCTCTCTGCCCACTTGTGATCTCTCTCTGTCAAATAAATAAATAAAATCTTTAAAAAAAAAACGGCTGCCATCCCCTAAAGAGGGCCCTTCAAGGAAACCTTCAGTGTTCCCAAGGCAGTGCTCACTGAGGAGCAACATCAAAGGATGCACACTGGTTGGGCGGGGGAGGCGCCTAAAATGCCAGTCAAGTCACTAAAAAGACAAGCAAGCAACACAACAACCCAGGGAAATGGGGAGGGAGCACTCAGCATTCAGAAATGCTATAAAAGATCTTAAATGTGCAGTTTACAACAAAAAATTAAGAGGCATGCAAATAAACAGGGAAGATCCAAACACAGGAAGAGAAAGCAGGCAACAGAAATTGTCCTTTAGAGGGCCCAAATGTCAGACGTGCACAAGACATCAAAGCAGCTATGAAAAACATATTCAAAGAACTAAAGGAAATCATGCTTAAAAAATTAAAAGTCCAGGGGCGCCTAGGTGGCTCAGCTGGTTAAGCATTTGCCTTCGGTTCAGGTCATGAATCCCAGGGGTCCTGGGATGGAGGCAATCAGGTAAGAGAAAAATTGAGATAATCCTTTACTCCTAGGACTAAGGTGGCTAAAGTGTGTGACGGAAGTCAACAGCTGGGATTTCCAGCTCCTGATTGCCCAGCGGGTGGCAGCAGCTGCTGCTCCTCCAATCCTCCCCAGTAACTGAAATCTTTAAATACAGTGCCGTGGTTTCTGTTATCTGAACCCTGGAGAATAAAGCCACGAACAGAGGAGTTGCTGTGAAAGAAGGCAAAAATGGTTTGGGTGCCTTCAACAGAGACAGAAATGCATCAGCAGTGGGATGGCCGGTAGAAAGGAGATGAATACAAGTCTTGAAAATGAGAAGTCTGAGATGCCGATGAGTCATCCAAATATATAAACTGTGAAGATTAAGAGGGACCAGAGCCAGAAGCACAAATTTTAGAGCCATACTCAGATGAAGGATGAGAATGTAAGAAATCTCCAAAATCTGGGACGCCTGGGTGGCTGAGTTGGTTAAGCAGCTGCCTTCGGCTCAGGTCATGATCCCAGCGTCCTGGGATCGAGTCCCACATCGGGCTCCTTGCTCGGCAGGGAGCGTGCTTTTCCCTCTCCCTCTCCCTGCCACTCTGTCTGCCTGTGCTCGCGTGCTCTCTCTCTCTCTGACAAATAAAATCTTTAAAAAAAAAAAAAATCTCCAAAATCAAGTTCAAGAACAGAAAACTTTGGAAGGAAACCAAAGCCCAGACTGAGCATGAAAATCCCGGTGGCAAGACCAATAAAAGTTGAACCTGCAGAAGGCAGTGCTGTGAACGCCAAGGGTTGGGACAAGGACAGAGGGTTCAGAAACATCAGATGCAGCCTGCATGTACCAGCCACATGCAGTGAAGACATTTCATTGTTCCAAAAGCCTCTGAGAAGACCACCCTTTTCTAAAACAGAGTACAGAACAAACCTCTGGCCAACTGCATCCTATTAGCTGAAGCGGTTGTGGAAAATCTACAGAACTAAGAAATAGTCATGGTGCTCTATTATGTTGCCCATCTTACAGTGTCAGCTTTCAGAAAGCAAACCTGAACAATTAAATCTGTTCATCACTTCCTTCGCGACTTCTAGGTTTACAGTTCATGTTAAGACGGCCTCATCCATACCAGGGTTACACTAATGGTCTCCTGTATTTTTTCTAGTATTTGCATCATTTAGATTTTTTTTTATTTTATTTATTTATTTGACACAGAGAGAAAGATCACAAGCAGGCAGAGAGAGAGGGAGAAGCAGGCTCCGCTGAGCAGAGAGCCCAATGCAGGGCTCGATCCCAGGATCCTGGGATCATGACCTGAGCCGAAGGCAGAGGCTTTATAACCCACTGAGCCACCCAAGCGCCCCCATCATTTAGATCTTTAATCACTATGGAATTTATTTTTCTATACTGTCTAAGGAAGAAAGCTTTTTTCTTCCAGATGAACTACCTGAACTGCTTATTAAATAAACCACCCTTTTCTCGATTAACCAAAATGTCATCTTCAACATAAATCCTTGTTCAGAACTGGATCTGTTTCTAGACACAATTCTGTTCCTTGGTTGGACCTGTCTACTGCTTTGCCGTGCCTCCAAATACAGTAGATTGACAGCAGTGCTTCTCAACTGTGATCCACAAGACCAATTATACCAGAATTACCTTTGTGAGTATTTAAATAGAAAACTCTTCAAACATCCTGTCCCCTCTTCCTTCCCTCCCTAATACCTATAAATTGAAAAACTCTAAATAGCAGACTAATTTTTTAAACAGCAACCATGTAAATTTTATGTACACTGTTTGAGAACTTCTATTTTTAGTATCTAGTAAGACTCCCACTACACATGTTCTTCAAAATTTTCTTATCAATTCTTACAGATTTATTCTTTTACATAAATTTTGAAGAGTTAACATTTGTCTGGCAAAACAAAGTGAAAATCAAAAGGAAAACAAGATTCAGGGAAAAAATACATAACAAGTGTTAGGAGCAGACAAGGAGAAAGAGCCACATGGGTATCCGGGAGAAGGGAAATTCCAGGCTGAGCCCAGGAAGGATGGGGGACAGGGAAAGAGGATGACGAGGAGGACAAAGAGGGCATTGTAGAAGAGTGGGGCCAGATCCCAAAGGGCCTGGGACCACTACGAGACTGTATTGACCTGAGTGAAATCACCTGTTACCATCAAAAGGCCAACTCTGGCTGCTGCAGGACCAAGGAGACCAACTGGGAGCCTTTGCAGGGAACAGATGTGAGATGACCAAGATGTAGACCAGAATGAAGATGAAGCAGTGAGAAGGGACCCTAATCTGACTCTGTACTGAAGGTACAGCCCTAGGAAGAGTAAGAAAGAAAGGGGGGTGCAAGGTGTTTGGCCTGAGATAATGAAACACCACTGAGCTGCATCACTAACTAACGAAAGAAGACTGCAGGAGGAACAGGTCTGAGCGAAGCACAGTTCAGTTTTGTTGAAAGCAACTCAGACAGTGATAGTATTTTTGGCCATGAGAGTGGCTGGCATGCCTAAGGGAGTGGGAAGTACAAAGAGCAGGTTCTGGGGCAGATCAAAATTGAGAGGCCTGGGGCATGACAAAAAGGGTCAGTGTCCACAAGAAAACCAGACGGGTAGAGTAAAAGGAGGAGGACACTGATCAGCTGTACACATTACCTAACAAGTCAGCAAAGATGAGGTCTAAAATGTGAATCAAAGCCTCAGTAGAGCAAACTACACACTCATCAGGATGGCTACTAACAAAAACAAACAAACAAACAAAATAACAGTCCTGGCAAGGATGCGGAGGTAGAGAAACTAGAACACTTAAAATTCTGCTGTTGGGAATGCGGCATGGTGCAGCAGCTACTGAAAACAATATGGCAGTTCATCAAAAAATTAAAAATTAAAAACGGATTACCGTATGATCCAGCAAATGCACTTCTGGGTGTTATTTCCAAAGGAATTAAAAGCAGGGGCTCAAATAGGTATTCGTACACCCAGCTTCATAGCGAAGTTATTCACAACAGCCAAAAGGTGGAAGCAACCCAAATGTCCACTGGCAGGTGAACACGTGAACAAAATGTTGATAAAGACACACAATGGACTATTACTTAACCTTAAAAAGGAATGAAGTTCTAATAGTTCTGATACATGCTACAACATGCATGAATCTTGAAAACATGACACTAAATAAAATAAAGCAGACACAAAAGGACAAATAATACATAATTCCACTTACAAGAGATGCATAAAGAAACTGGACTGGATTGCCAGGGACTGAGGGGAAGGAGGGCTGGCAAGATGTGTTTAATGTGTATAGAGTTTGGAAGAGCAAGAAAGTTCTGCAGATGGATGATGGCGATGGTCCACAACAATGCCATGAACTGTACACTTAAAGATGATTACACTGGCAAATTCTGTTACATGTACTTTAATACAATAAAAAAAAAAAAGTGTGAGGGTCACTGCTGACCTCGAAAATAGCTATGATAAGGATCAAAGCCCAACTGGAATGTGCTTAGGAAAGGGGAAGAGCACTCTACAGAAGAACAGAGAAATGGATACTAGGACAGGACAAAGCAGATTCTTTGGTTTTCAAGATAAAAGACAGTGGGGTGCCTGTGTGGCTCAGTCAGTGAAGTCCGCCTTCAGCTCAGGTCATGATCCCAGGGTGCTGGGATCAAGCCCTGCATCGGGCTCCCTGCTCAGCCCGAACTCTGCTTCTCCCTCTCCCTCTCCTGTTTCCCCTGCTTGTGTTCCCCCACACTCTGTCAAATAAGTAAATAAATAAAATCTTTGTTGGCGGGGGGAGATAGTTACAGCTTGTCTGCATACTGATGGCTATAACCCAGTAGAGGAAAGAAAAAGATTATACAGAAGTGAGGGTGACACGCAGCACCCAAGTGAAGAGGATGGCTGTGCACAGGAACAGGGACACAGATGCATGTGGGTGGTACCAAGAGCCATTAGAAGATTCTTTTCTGAGTGCTTCTATTTTCTCAGGGTAATCGGAAGAAAAATCGCGGACTGAGAGAGGAAGAAAGGAAGGTATTAGAAAATTAAGTAGAAAGAAAGTATTAAGCAGTCATCTAGGAGAACAGGAAAACAGGGAAGGAGACAGTAGAATCACTTGACAGCTCCTAAGGCCCACCTGAAGGTGGAGTCCTAGATGTAAAGGAAGATCTAGTTGTGTGCTTCCCAGCCAAGTTCAACTGATGGAGCACAAATGGGAACCAGGCAGAGAAGCGGGTATTAACCAAGGAGAGGGTTTTACCAGGCAAGTACCGAACAAAACATGGGGAAGGGGAGGAAAACAAGGGAATGAAGACTATTTCCATGACTGATCAGGGAGATTTAAGTTGAGGAAAGAAGGATGGCCCCATTAGGAAGGAAAGGTTTGTGAAAAGGAGATAGGATCAATGATGCAATCAGATCATGTGTGGTGACAGAACTGCAGATGTTGAGGTACTAAGAGTGAGTAAAATGGATCCACAGGAGGTAATGGTTTGAGAAGAATGCTTGAAGTTGGTATGCAGAAGGTGGCATATAGTTAGTATTCATGGAGAGGTCCAGGTTGTAATGATGGAGGAACGGGTAGCAAAGGCAGACTGGAGTAGGACATCTTTTAGAGAAGTATTGAGGGATGTCTGGGTGTTCAGTCGGTTAAGCAGCTACCTTCAGCTCAGGTCATGATCTGAGGGTCCTAAAATCTAGCGCCTACACCAGGCTCCCTGCTCCACGGGGAGTCTGCTTCTCCCTCCCCCTCCGCCTGCCACTACCCCTGCTTATTCTCTCTCTCTCTCTGACAAATAAATCAATCTTTAAAACAAATCTTTAAAAAAAAATTTTTTTAATTAAAAAAAAATTAAAAACTGTTGAGTGTTGAATGAAATCAAATAGGAAACAGAAATTAAGCAAGGGAATCTGTATGTTTCTCAGCTTGATACAAAACAGGCTTGGGGGGGGATCCTAAATTTTTTTTTTTTTTTAATTTTGTTTGTTACCATACAGGTTTCTGGAGTAGAATACAGTGATTCATCACTTACATACAACAAACAGCCAGCACTCATCACAACCAATGTCCTCAATGCCCATCACCCACCTAGGCCATCTCCCACCCACAACCCTCCATCAACCCTGTTTGTTCTGTATCCTTAGGAGTCACTTATGGCTTGTTTCCCTCCCTCCTTTTTCAGAAACAGGGTTTGAAACATGCACACACAAAAACACATGCATAAATACACACATATACTAGTCTTGGCGCTGCCGTCAGTTACTATGAGACCTTGTCTAAGTCAATAAATTGTTAATTTTCTTATCATTAATGATGCTGGAATTCAAGTAAACCTATTTTAAGACTAAACTGTACTGATGCCAAGCACTCCCAGATCAATCTTGGGAGTACTGGCAATCATCAAATATTGAAGAAGTAAATGAGCAGAGGAACCCAGTTCTAGCCCTGTCGTCTATACAAGACACTCTTCTCCTTTGGTGGGGGCGGGGGGAGGTAGGTAGTCAAGAATTGCCATGCTTTAAAACAAAACAAACAAACAACAGGAAGATTTCTAAGGTCCATTTCCAAAATTCTAACATTTTCCAATCAATTCATTTTGAATCATGTGAATACACTATCTTAACAACAGCAAAAATACTTTTTAACATACAGTCGAAAGACAATATGGATGGTCTGTGAGAATATGCCAGTGTTTGATGGACTGATCCAACAAAGACAGAAGGGCTAATACCTGGGTTAAATTTCCTGTCAAGTTCAGAACTACTTCAAGCCAACCAACACATAGAGACCCACACACGTTTTAATGCACTGAGCAAGGTATGTTTTCATATATTCATCCTGACCTCTTGCATCTCTAGCCATGTAAGAACAAGAGCCAAGTACTGCTAGATGGTACACTTATTTATGCAGATAAATGTATAAAGTCTAAGGTCTACACAAAAAAGCAGCTCAATCTTTTTACACACCAGAATGTCCCTTCACTCTTATTTGGGGCAGTCAGGCTTAACAAATAAAAACAGAAGATACCCAGTTAAACTTGAATTTCAAATAAACAATCAACAGATTTTAGTGTACATATATCCCAGGCAGTATCTGGAACATGTAGTAAAAAAATTATTTGGTTTTTATCTGAAATTCAGATTTAACTGACTGCCTTCTGTTGTATCTGGCAACCCTAATCCCATCCCCAGTCTACCACGAAGTGTGACAATTAATTAGGATGACAACCACTCTGGGTTGCCCCAGACTTTGGGGTTTCCCAAAACACAGGACCTTTCAGTACTATAACCAGGAAGTTTTAGGCAAACCTGTCACCCCACAATTAACCATCTCATGGAACAGGCAAACAATTTACAGCCCGGATTCTACCACTAGTTAATTTTGATCTTTTGTTTATGAAATAACTTTTCTGTGCCTTATTTTCCCATGTCTGTCATCATTTATCTAATCTGCAAAATTTAAAGTGAAGATAAAATGGAATGCAGAAAAAAATAAAGGACTCTGGAAAATGCAAAGGCAATATAAGTGCTAGTTATTAGTATAGTTGGTTTAGGTACAAAGTTCTGTTTATGTGTAATTTCAAAGCAATTTTACTTACAGAGTTTAATTTACATACTTTATATAATCTACTGAAGGTACTATCTATCACCTGCAATACTAATTTGCATATAAAAACGTTCAATAGACTTGTTCCTTTTAGACAATAAGCTCTTGGTTTGATGCTGGCCCTCCCCACTTACTCATTATGTAACAGGGACAATTCCCTTTAACATTCCAGAGCTTCAAGTTCACTGTAGAACTGGGGAGATGGTAATAATAAGCCTCACAAAACTCCCTTTGGGAACAAAGAAAGCAGGTGAACACACTCTACATAAACTACAAAATACAATGCATGTGTTGGTAGCACTTTAAATTCACTTATGCCAAACTATGTATACCAATACCAGTATTTTTCTTTCATCGTGATTATTTAAACTCTAACTGATTCTGAAGATACTTAAGTCAAATGTATGCTCACTGAGACCCTAGGCCATGGAGCCAAACAGATGGAGTCTGACACTTAGTTCTACTACTTACTAAACGTCACCTTAGGTCAACTGATTTTCTAAGCCTCAATGTCCTCACCGGTAAATGTGAAGAGTGTAAAGACCACAAGGAGTACTCAGCAGCTAGCACGTGTGAAGAAGGGTGGTGTGTCTGCTTCACAGGAAGCACTCCAGCCTCAGCTGCGGGTTGCCATTACCGTTTCAGGCATTTAATATTCTAAAGGTTAGAAGAACCCAAAATCATAGATCCACCCATAAAATTCCTTACAGAATAATAAGAAGTAAAGAGAATAAGGATACTTAGCACATCTTGCATTTGGAATTGGTGTGATTCCATTTAGCATCTCTAGTTCACTAGTAAGCTTTGAGGATTTCTCTCCATGAGCTTCAGTTAGATAATGACAAATTTATTTTTGTTTAGGAAAACATTTATGAAGAATACTTTTTTCTCACAGCTATTACTCCATACTAAACTTTAAATATCCTGGGATTTTATGACACAGAACTACTGGATCCCACTTTGTGGATCCTACCCAACACCTAAAGGTAAAGAACGCATGTGTGATGTAATTCAGGACCAACTCTGTTTAACCAACTCAATTTACCAGACCTCCATACCCTTAAAAAAGAGTTGATCCTCAAAAGACTTCCCTAACTCTCAGGGGTTTTATAGTCTTATCTACTGCTAATAACCTCATGCCAAGACCCAGCAACACACAGGGGAGTCAGAAGTGGTTCTGTTGTCCATTCATCAATCCTATCATGTGGTAGATCCCCAAACACCCCCTACCCAGAAAACTCACACCACATGCATGGGCTCTCTGAATCATGTTGCTTCACCTTCCTTATCTAAGGCAAAAACCTATTACTATTCTTTCTACTCGCTTTCCAAACCACGTAACTCCCCTTATTATATCCAAAAGAAGTGACATGGAATCCTCTATATAGAAGTGCAGCTTTTTATCCTAGAATTTTGTTTAAGGTTAATCCATTGAAGGGAAATGAGGGAAATGGTATGTTCAGTCATCATTATACTATTCAAATGGTTGGGCAGAAAAACTAAACCTTAGGAGCCCTACTTCATAGCACTACTTTGACAAATTCATCAGTGTGTCCTATCCAGCCAAGAAGTAAATGCCCTAACTATATTGTAACAATACTGAATAGGACCATTTAACCCTCCGTAGTACTAATTCCTTACTTATTCCAATTATCTCCAAAATGTTCATGAGAGCCACCTATATAAATATTTCAGAACATGAACTATTCGATTATATAATGACATCAGCCTAGATGGTTGGTACTTGAAGGTCTTATTAGTAACTTCAACTCAATCCAGGTAAGTACTTTATTTAGTATTACATGAAACTAAACCTAGGAGAGTAGATTGGTTGATGGCTCAATTAACAACTTCACTTTTGAACTTAACTATTTTCTTCCCTACTTTAAAAACAGAAAATGAAATTAAAGAAAATTCAAAGGCCAGAGGCTAAATAATTGCAAACATATGAAATATGTCAGCAAAAGTAACATGCTTAAAATAAGAAAGAACACTTTTGAGGAGACAGTTCAGGTAAATTCGGTCTTTGAGAATGTAGAGGGATTAACATGTCAAAATTAAGATTTTCAGGATAATTTTAGTCTACACCATCTAAATCTATCCAATCTATATCTATACTTAATTTAAAGAATTTATAAATTGTTCAGTAAGATTCCTTAGCTATTTCCTTATTTTTTCCTCAACCCTCCCCAGCCCAAAAGCCCTTTCTCTCTATCTTGGCATACTGTTAAGAACAAAGTAAGGTGAGGCCCCGATGGCTCTGTCAGTTAAGCTTCCACGTCTTGATTTCAGCTCAGGTATCATAATCTCAGGGTTGTGAGATCAAGGTCCCATCAGGCTGGGCATGAGCTTGCTTAAGATTCTCGCTTTCCCCTTCTGCCCCTCCCTTACCTTTCTCTCTCCCCTGTTTAAAAAAAAAAAAAAAAAAAAAAAAAAAAAAAAAAAAAAAACGAAAAA
>NC_081559.1:31745619-31930127 GCF_022355385.1 Mustela nigripes | reverse complement strand
AAAAAAAAAAAAAAAAAAAAAAAAAAAAAAAAAAAAAAACTTAATAATATAAAACACAAGAACTGTTAAGTACATTGTAGAAACATATAATTACAGGATAAATAACCTGCATCACAACCAACATTGTATCAACTTCGTTATCTATATTATCTAAACCTCAAATAGTTAAGAATAAGGTTTAAACATGCAATACTTCCTTAGTGAATACTTAGTCTTTTGCTGTTTTTCACTCTATTCATATAATCTTATTCTATTTTTCCTTAACTCTTTACAGAAATTTTCTTGTTCCCATCAACTATTTTACTGCTAATATAGCTTTTCCGGAACAAGAGCTATGAAGACACGGTCTTCCCGTCTCTAATCCAGTCTCCAGTGCGCCCAGCTTTCTGGCCTCTTGCAGCTTTTCTGTAAATGTTCAAAAACCTAGATTGTGTTTTAAAAATAGAAGGCACAAGAAAAAGGAATCTTCTAGCTTCAACAGCTATGAGAACTATCTGACCTTACTCGAGGAAATCGTTTTGAGTTAAGCCAAAAAAAAAGAAAAGAAAAGAAAAAACACCAGCAAACCTGCTGCTGTCCTCATCTCCTTCCAAACTTCAAATCTAGATCACTTTCACATGGGAATGAACAATATTCTGAATAATTTCTCTCTACTGCATGGGTATATGCACCGATAACCCCTTCTGCTACCACCTGAATGTGCAACACTGGATAAAGGTGAGTTTAGTCCTGAAGGCCATCAGAACTTGTCTACTCCAGGAAATATTTAAATATAAACTACCAGAATCATGAACAAAATACACTTTAAACCAATATAACTGAACACCAAGAAAAAAATAAGAATAATGACTTACTGTGCATCTCTAACAGTTAAGACACTAGACAATACCTATGGTAATGGGTTTACATTCATTCATGTACAACTCTATTTGTTAATGTTCTTCTTCAAATTCTACAGACCCTTTTACAGTTGACTAATGCCAACAGCGTTAAAACAAAACTTTGTAATCAAAATCTGCTTCTCTAGATTTTTTAAGGAGCCCAAAATACTACACTATGACCATCACAAAAGGACATGTTCACATGCACATCCGTTCAATTTTTCCATCATTTCTGAAGTCACAGGCCTTCTGAATACGCACAGTTCCCCACATGGAACACCATGCAGTTCTAAGTTTTAGAATACAAAAGATACTGAGTTCCTCAAATCCTCTGTTACATTCCCTTTACTTCCCAATATATTAATCTATATAAACGACAAATGTCCTTTCCCTTTTTGGGGTGCCTGATCAAGTCTAGACAAACTAATGAGAGATAAAGTTACTTCTGTCACTTTGCCATAGCACTTTTTCCCCAGGAACCACTCACCACTTCCTCATCCCCTAAGTAGATGTACGAAAACTCCAAAACCACTTCCCTGTCTACCCCAATCCAGCCAAGCCTCTATGAAAGAAAAAACTGACTGCAATCATCTATAAAAATGCCTTACTATTTAATACCCATTATTTGATACACAGTATTTTTTTTTTTTTCAGGTAGGCTCCATGCCCAACGTGGAGCTTGAACTCACAAACCTAAGATTGAGAGTCACACGCTCTACCAATTAAGCCAGCCAGGTCCCTCTACACGGCAAATTACCTTTGCAATTTCAATTACTTTGTAAATCTAAACTCTGCTGGGCCATTCTTAGCTAGAAATTCCAAGTCTGGAGTTTCCAAAACCCACTAAGCACCAAAAGAAATTTGTAGAGAATCTACTGTGTTCCAATGTATTCACTTAGTGACTTCAAAGCATGCTTCATGTGGCTAAATATACAATTCAAGAAAATGTAGGCAAAGAAATGTCTAAAATAAAGTGAAGGCACATCAACAGACAAGGAATCTTCTCTTTCCATCACACTTACTTCATTACAAGATGGTCAACTCAGATTTGCACATAAAAAGGACTAGAAAGACAAACTCCAAACTGGTAAGGGCTGGTCCCCTCATAGAAGAATCATGGGAACAGAGAAGGAAGTTACCCTTTTACTTATAGACTCCTAAACTGTTTAGTTTTTAATAATAAATATAATATTTACTTGCATTCTTTTAAAAAATCCATAGAAAACAAAGATTACTCAATTTGACCAATGTGGGCAAAGATGGGGGGAGGGACAAAAATTCTGAAATGAAACAGAAGATAAACGTCAACACTCATGATTCTAATTGATAAAAATGCTTATTGCTTGCTTTTATAGTCTCAAAGCATTTTATCAACATGGATTATTTCCTGTAACAGTTCTGGAAAGAATACAACCTGCCATATTCTAGCCCACCACACCATGAGTAATATGCAGAACTTGCTGTAGGTTAACAAAAAAACCCACTGCTGTTTCCCAGGCCGGGAACCTACAACTTGGTTAAGATGTTCAGTTAGGAATTTCAAATAACACTAACACAAATTTAAAATGACCAGCACATTCTGAAATGGCAATACCACTCTAATTAGTGCTAAACACAAAATCGATTACTGTGTTCAGAAACGCTCAGATACTTAAAAATTTGAGAAAAGATCAGTGATATTGTTGAATAACATGGCTTAATGTTCCAATGCATTTGTATTCAATTAAAATTAGTATAAAAGCTATCTTCTCCTAACTTTCATAATTCTATAATCACAAAGTGGGAAGAATTAAAAAAAAAATTGACAGTTTAGACACACTCGGTTTTAACTTAAAACAGTTTATGCTTAATAGGAGTATTCTGTAGTTAAAAAATTAACTTTTTACCAGCTGACAATGGTAGGAGGTGCTAGTACCTTCAAAATACATGCCTTTGATTCACTACCTGTCAAAACAAAAAAAGACAAACATTACTACTTGTAGTCTAATCCATCAGAGCCAAATTATCAACCTTTTCCTGGAGATACTTTTACTTCCAAAAACTCAGAAAATTTTCTGCTTTTTTTTAAAAACATCATCTATCACACTAGCAAATGACATTTTATCATTAACCTTTCATCAAAAAAAATCTTATTACGTATCCCTACACACCTATTAGAATAGCCAAAATCTGAAAATACTGGTACCACCAAATATTGGCAAGAATACAGCACAAGAGGAACTCATTAATTGCTGGTAGGAATGCAAACTACATGGCCACTTTAGAAAACAAGTTTGACAGTTTCCTAGAAAACTAAACCTATTCTTTACATTATGATCCAGCCTCCTGGATGAACTGAGTCCTCCTGGTATTTACCCAAATGAGCTAAAAGCTTATTTTTAATTAAAAAAAAAAACCTACATAAAAATATTTATATTGGCTTTATTCATAATTGCCAAAACTTGGAAGTAACTAAGATGGCCTTCAATAGGTGAATGCATAAACTGTGGTACATCCAGACAATGCAATATTATTCAGCACAAAAAGAAATGTGCTATCAAGCCACGAAAGACATCGAGGAAACTTAAATGTGCATTACTAAAGGAATGAAATCAACACGAAAAGGGTACATATACTTTTTTATTCCAACTCTGTAACATTCTGGAAAAGGAAAAGCTATTGAGGACAGTAAAAGGTTGCCAAGAGTTAAGAAGGAAAATGGGATAACAGGCAGAGTACAGAGGATTTTGGGGGTGGTAAAACCGTCATTATGTATTTGTCCAAACCCATGGAATGTACAACACACAGAGTGAGCCCTCAGGTAAAATAAGGACTCCAAGTGATAATGGTGTTATCAATATAGGTGCACTGACTGTAATATATGTACCATTCTGGTGTGGGATTATTGATAATGGGGAGGCTATGCATACTTTAGATCAGAGGTATATAGGAATCCCCCTGCCTTCTGCTCAATTTTGCTTTAAACTTGGAACTTCTCTAAAAAATAAAGTCTATTAAGAAAAAAAAAAAGGTACAACCAAAATTTTGAAGGCACATATTGAGTTTCTTCTCTCATAATGGTAGTGGTCAAGAAGAATAATTACTAAGATTTATAAACAGTATTTCACTGTGTATACAACACTTTTATCCACTTATCTCAATTTTTTTTTTTTTAAGTTTATTCATTCATTTGACAGAGAGAGAGAAACAGAGACAGAGAGAGTACAAGCATGGTGAGAGGCTGGGGGAGAGAGAGAAGCAGACTCCCCTGCTGAGCTGGGGGCCTGTCCTGGGGCTGGATCCCAGGACCTGGAGATCATGACCTGAGCCAAAGGCAGACAACCATTTGAGCCACCCAGGTGCCCCTCAACGATTTTTTAAATTGCTTGTGAAGCAGGAAGGTTTGCAGTCATTACAGGCTTAAAAAAAAATAATTTAACATCAGCCCAAACTCACAGGGTCTGTAACTGGACTTAACAGTTAAGTATTTCAACAAAATTTAGCATATCACTACTCATAATTAACTTCCTTATTCCCTGTCAAGGCAGCCAAATATACTTTAAAAAAAAAAAAAAAAAAAAAAAAGGAGTAGGCCTTAAATCCAGATAACCCTGGGTCTAAACCCCCCAGTCTTTCTCATTTGTTTAGAGTCTTCTAAACAAATTCATTCATTCATTCATCCATTTATCTATCTATCCATCCAGGTAGGGGGAAATCTTACAAATTTACCTGCTATTTCATATGCCAGTTTCCTCATAAATAGGGATGACAATATATATATATATATAATTCATATCCAGAATATTTGTTGAATTTCTATAAATAAAATACAACTCAGTAGAAAAAATAGGCTACATATGTCCATGGGAAAAAAACCTAAACACCCATTAACTATGAAATTGTCTCACTATTAAACACAAATGGAAACATTATCATTTCCCCCATCAAATTTTTTTATTAGAATAAACGGGGCACCTGGGTGACTCAGTTGATTGGGCGGCTGCCTCCAGCTCAGGTCATGATCCCAGGGTCCTGGGATCGAGCCCCACATCAGGCTCCCTGCTCAGTGGAGAGGCTGCTTCTCCCTCTTCCCTCTGCCTGCCACTCTGTCTACTTGTGCTCTATCTCTGTCAAATAAATAAAATTTTTAAAAAAAAAAGGAAAGAAAAAAACATCACAAGTATTGGCAAGGATATAGGAAACAAGAGTGCTCTTGGCTTTGTTGGGGGAAATGCAGCCACTTTGGAGAGCAATTTGGCAGCATCCAGCAAAGCTAAGGATGTAAATTCCTACGACCTAGAAAACGCCTCCTAAAAAAAATTTGCCCTGGAGAAATTCTGGCACATGTGCATATTTTATTTTGTTAATTAACACGAAAGATCCTAGTATTTAACTGGCCCTTAATAAATGCTGAATCTCCTCAACAACTAGTTAGTGAATGAATGCCTACTCGGCTCCATACCCAATGCTATCCACTCTGGAAATGTGTCCATAGGCCTCAAAAAGCTCCCAGGACCAAGTACTGAGATGACAAAAACTACTGGATAAGGAGACAGGCTGTATTAAGGAAACAGGCAAATGAGGTCTTCTGTAAGAAGGCCAAGGAAGGCTGACTAAGAACTGATTTATTTAACTAAGAACTGAGTGGATCCACAGATTTTTGGCAGAGGACACAAGAGAGGAAACTACAGGCAATTAAAATAGCATCTGCGAAAGCACAGAAGCACTGGAGAACTCGTAAGTACCTGAAAGCAGGCTGACAGATGACCCCAGAGGCATCAGGCCCTAAACCCTGGAACCAGCAAAAGCTACTTTTCTTGAGAAAAGATCTTTGTAGATGTGTCTGAATTAAGGATCTGGGGATGAGAGCGCAGTATGGGATTCAGCTGGTCCCTAAATGCCACCACAAGTATCCCTGGAAGAAAGGCAAATCTGACACTCCGAGAGGGCAATGGGAGGACAGAGCAGAGCTGTAACATGCTGGCCTCGAAGTCTGGACCCAGGCCACAGAATGCAGCAGGCCCAGCAACTGAAGAGGCAAGAACAGGTTCTTCTCTGGAAGGGGCAACACTCTGCCGACGCCTGATTTCAGCCCAGAAACTTCTGGCCTCTTTTAACTGTAGGATAATCAATTTCTGTGGTGCTAAGCCACCAAATCTGCAGTGTTAGAGCAGCTCTGAGAGGAAGCAAAGGCAAGAGCTCACTGGCACTGCCCTCTATGCCATACTAAGTGGGTTAGATATTACCCAACTCTCTAAAGAGCCATCCAGATTTGTATGCAGAATAGCCACCCCTCATACGGTTAAATCTCACACCAGTGTGGGGAATTTATTGATGGAGGCGGCGGGGACTAGAAACAGAAAAATCAGAATCAAAAATCCAGAGAGAATATGAAGTTCTGGATCACCAGACATTTGACAAAAAAACCCATCACAATGAAAGACAGAGATGAAAACTGAAGTGGGGGGAACTCGATGGAAACAGTCGATGCAGGAAATAGAAAGAATACTTTAAATACATGTGACCCATCTTCCAAAAGATAGGAGAGGCTATTAAATTGATGAAACAAAACTGGGGCACCATACAGGATTAAAAATAATAAAAAAAACTCTTGGAGGCACCTGGGTGGCTCAGGGGGTTAAAGCCTCTGCCTGTGGCTCGGGTCATGATCCCAGGGTCCTGGGATCAAGCCCCACATCGGGCTCTCTGCTCAATGGGGAGCTGCTTCCTCCTCTCTCTGCCTGCCTCTGCCTACTTATGAGCTATCAAATAAATAAATAAAATCTTTAAAAAAAAAGAAAACAAAAGAAAAGAAAAAGCTCTTGTTAAAATTAAGAAGAGCACCTGATATTAAATTTAAAAGTCAACAGATATATTAAGAAAAAAAGGCTCGGAGTATTTTCCCAGAAAGGAAAGCAAAATCAAAGAAGTAGAAAACAAATCAAAAAAGATTTTTAGAAGGTTATACCTGGGGGGCAGAGGGCTATAGGGAGTCTGGGGCTCTGAGGGTTCCAACAGTCCAGGCTCAGCCACTCACCAAAGGCAGAGAGACAAGTGGTAAGGAAATAAGAAAGAAAATATATTTCAGAAAGCCCACACCAAGAGACAGCAGGCTGATGTTTTAAAGACTGCCTCCAAAGTGCTGAAAATACTTCCAGGTTTATATAGGAAAATGTGCGACAAAGGTCAGTGCGTATAGGCAGGTGGGCAGTCAAGGTCAGGTGGATCGTTGTCTTGGGATCAACCACACAGGTAGGTCTTGCTGGCTCAGGACAGTCCTTATTGCTTGAGAGGGGCAGTTTCGGTTCCCATCAAGAGATGTTTTGTGCGATGTTTTGTACAAGGTCTTTTGCCTGAGTTAAAGAGATAAGCTGGAAAGAAAAACTTAATTAGAAACTTTAAGATAAAAATGTAAGTAGTGAAAGTCCTTTTTCAAGGTGCTGAATTAATCCAAAAGATCAAGAGAACAAGTTCCACTAAAAGGAGTTCTAGAAAGAACGAACAAAGAGAATGAAGAGGCAGAAATTACTGAAACACTCGGCAATAAAATATCCCACAGCTGATGGACGCTAGTCGTCAGACTGAAAGGGCCTGCAGAGTGCTAAGCAGATGAGTGGGGGCCAAAATAACTTACCTCTAGACACAGCTTTGTGAATTCTCAGAGCACTTAGTTTAAGAATATCCCAAAAGCTTCAAAACAAAACAAAAACAAAACTAGCTCACCTACAAATAAGTAAATTGTATAACTGATCAATACATAAGGATACTTTTCAGAGTGAAAGCAGGTGCTATGAGATGTAATTTGAAAGTGTCCCAGACAAACCTGAATGTACAGTCTCCCTTCCTATGAAGGAGTAAGAATCATACTGGCCTCAGATGTCTGCAACCCAGGAAGGCTATCAAGAATGCCTTCAAAGTTTTGAGGGAAATGAATTTTAAACTAGAATTCTACTTCTAGCTAAATTCCTGATGAACTGCCAAGTAGAATAAGAAAATACTCAGAGATGTAAAGACTCAGGAAATTCATATTTTGCAAACATACTCTGATGAGACTACCTTAAAAAGTCCTCCACCATGTGCACACAATGACAGTATTTTTAAAGACTATTTTATTAAAACTAGAACTGCCCTACACTTCTGTATTATTTTACAAGAGATAGATCCTACAGGTTAAGGGGTTAGGGGCTTAGTCCCGCAAGACTATTCCCCACTTGCTAGTCATGAGTCACCAGCTGGTTACAAACCAGGGATTCCCACAATCTCCTCCCCAAATTCAATAATTTGCAAGAATGGCTCACACAACTCAGGAACACCCATTACTTACATTTATCGGTTTATTATAAAGAATACAACTCAGGACAGCCCAAGGGAAGATATGCATAGGGCAAGGGATACAGGGAGTAGGAGACACAGCAAAACTTCCAAACCAGGTGTGCCACTGTCCCAGCACCTGGCCCAAGTCACCAACACGGAAGCTCAACGAACTTCGCCGTTCATGAGTTTTTATCTCCAGCCCCCTCACTCCTCATAGGAGGTTGATGGGTGGGTCTATAAGTTTTTTTAAACATTTTATTAATATATAATGTATTATTTGTTTCAGGGGTACAAGTCTGTGATTCATATATTTTGAGTCTATTTTTGTGTGCAGTTTAAGGAAAAGGGTCCAGTTTCATTCTTCTGCATGTGTCTGTCCAATATTCCCAACACCATTTGAAGAGACAGTCTTTTTTCCATTTGACTTTTTTTCCGCTTTGTCAAAGATTAGCTGACCATATAGAGTTGAGGGTCCATTTCTGGGCTCTCTCTATTCTGTTCCACTGATCTATGTGTCTGTTTTTGTGCCAGTACCATACTGCCTTGATTATTACAGCTTTGTAACAGAGCCTGAAGTCCAAAACTGTGATGCCACCAGCTTTGATTTTCTTTTTCAATATTCCTCAGGCTATTCAAGGTCTTTTCTGGTTCAATACAAATTTTAAGATTATTTGTTCCACTTCTGTGAAAAAAGTTGATGGTATTTTGATAGGGATTACATTAAATGTGTAGACTGCTCTAGGTAGCATAGACATTTTCACAATATTTGTTCTTCCAATCCATGAGCATGGAATGTTTTTCCATTTCCTTGAGTCTTCTTCATTTCTTTCATTAAGTGTTCTACAGTTTTCGGAGTACAGATTCTTTGCCTCTTTGGTTAGATTTATTCCTACATATCTTATGGTTTTGGGTACAAATGTAAATAGGACTGACTCATTAATTTCTCTTTCTTCTGTCTTGTTGGTGGTGTATAGAAATACAACTGATTTCTGCACACTGATTTTATATACTGCCACTTTAAGGTCTTTAACCTAATGGCTGGGTCCTTCAGGTGACCAGCCCCATCCTGAAGCTATCTAGAGAACCCCATCCTAAGCTGTTCATTAACATAAACTCCGGATGTGATCAAAGGATGTATTTATGAATAACAGAAGACTCCTATCACTTGGGAAATTGCCATGATCTCAGGAGCTCTGTGCCACTAGTGGGGACAAAGACCAAATATATTTTTGTATTATGCCCAGGATTCTGTTATCATTCTCTTATTAGCAGTTTAACTGGGAGGGAAAGGTGTGATCATGTCAGTGTATGCATTTAAAAAAAATATATATCCAGAGCTCCAGGGTGGCTCAGTTGGTTAAGCAACTGCCTTCAGCTCAAGCCATGATCCTGGAGGCCCCAGATCTGAGTCCCACATCGGGCTCCCTGCTCAGCAGGGAGTCTGCTTCTCCCTCTGACCCTCTCCCCTCTCGTGCTCACTCTCTCTCTCAAGTAAATAAGTAAAATCTTTAAACAATAATAGTAATAATAATATGTATGTTTAAATAAATAAAAAAGTATAAAAGGAAAGTATCAATTATCAAAAATTTTTTTTAAATTTATTTATTTGACAGACAGAGATCGGAAGTAGGCAGAGAGAGAGAGAGAGAGAGGAGGAAGCAGGCTCTCCGCAGAGTGGACAGCCCGAGGCGGGGCTCGATCCCAGGACCCTGGGATCATGACCTGAGCCGAAGGCAGAGGCTTTAACCCACTGAGCCACCCAGGTGCCCCCAATTATCAAAATTTTTTAAAAGATTTTATTTATTTATTTGACAGAGATAACAAGTAAGCAGAGAGGCAGGCAGACAGAGAGAGGGAGTAGGCTCCCAGCTGAGGAGAGGGCCTGATTGCAGGCAGGATCCCAGGACCCTGAGATGATGACCAGGAGCCAAAGGAAGAGGTTTAACCCACTGAGCCACCCAGAAGCCCCACAATTACCAACTTTAAAAGGAATGTCATACACACAAAAGAAAACTTCTTTAACTTAATATATCAGAAACCAATACCAAATACGAAAAGTATTTTACGATTAAAGTAATATATATCAGAAACAAACACCAATTACAAAAGGTAATTTCGATTAAAGGCAGGAAGGCCAGCTGTAACCATCATTACTGGATTTTGTTAAGAAGGCTCTAGCCCTTATGACCATTAGCCACATGTAGCTACTGAACACTTACTTGGAAGTATGTCCAAACTGTGCTCTAAATATAAAATATACATAGAATTATAAAGCCTTAGTATGGAAAAAAATATAAAACATCGCAATAATTTTTATGTTGATTGTATGTTGAAACAGTATCTTGGACACAAGTAGTCCCCCCCCTTTTTTGGGGGGGGGGTACATTCCAAGACCCCAAGCAGATGCCTGTAACCACAGATAGTGCTGAAACCCACAGACACTATGTTTTCTTCTATACATACATACCTATGATAAAGTTTTATTTATAAATTAGGCACAGGAAGAGATTAACAATGTTAAAAAGAAAAATACAAGCCTGAAATGGCATCAACTTAAGCCAAATCACTGTATACAGACTTAATACCTAATCTTGCAATTTCGACCTCAAGAAATGTAGTCTTAATGGGTCAGTCAGGAATTTTCTGAGCCCCATCAATGAGGTATGTCATTGGGGCATTCTCCACACACACCCCAAAGAAAGAGTACTCTGCGTAAGACTCCCTGCCATCCCCATAAGGGAAGGTGATTTTCAAGAGAACAATCGTCTTCTATTGTGCATAACTTTCTCACCACACCCTCTTCCACCTCTTTCTACGACTCCTTGGATCTCCCCCTCTACTTGCTAGATGGGATGCTGGCCAAGTCACGATCATTTAATAAAATCCATTAGGTCTTCAAATTTACCTGGATGGATTTTGTTTTTAAACAGCAGCAATAGAACAATTTTAACAAGATACTGTAATAAAAGGTCAACTATACTGCAATTAAAATAAAAAGCTTAATAAAAAAGTTATATGAATGTACTCTCTTTCTCAGAACATTTTACTGTACTATACTCCCCCTTCTTGTGATAAGAGACAATAAAATGCCTAGGGGATTAGATGAAGAGAGGTGAAGGAGTGGATGTTGTGTGGCAGCCTTAGGCTCCTGCTGACCTTCTAAGAAAGGGACAGGAAAAGGGGGGCATTTGCTTCTGGACCACAATTGACTGAGGGTAACCAAAACTACAGAAAGAGAGAAACTGCAGATAAGGGGGTACTACCCTATGCTGGATTAAATAAAATATATTCAAGTTACTTGTTTCTTTTCACTTTATTTAATATGTCTACTAGAAATTTAAAGTTATATACACGGCTCATTATTTGTTCCTCTCACTGCATTTCTTTTAGAGAACACTGCGGGAGAAAAATAAACAGTATGAATACTGGAAAAGGAGAAACAGAATCTTCATTATTTGCATATGATTGCCAATCTGACAAGAAATCCAAAAAGAATCATTGAAAGCTATGCAACCAGAGACAGAATTCACTAAAGAAACACATCTAACAAGGTAACAAACACCTTTATTATCTCATGAAGCCTATTTGAAATCAGTAACAAGAAACACAAAGCTATAATTAATCACCTACAGGTAACGTGCCTATCTGCCGACATCACACAACATAAACATTATTAACTTAAACATGCATAGAGTCAGCTCTCAGTTATCTGTAAGCAAACTACCCATGCATCAAGAGCAATTCCCTAATACTGACTCATGTTTCTGGGTTATATACCATCCGAATTTCTACCATATAATATTCTGATACATGATATCATGTAAAAAATATACAGTTTAAGACTTTTACAAACTGGGGTGCCTGGGTGGCTCCATGTTAAAGCTTCTGCCTTCGGCTCAGGTCATGATCCCAGGGTCCTGGGCTCGAGCCCCGCATCAGGCTCTCTGCTCAGCAGGGAGTGTGCTTCCTCCTCTCGCTCTGCCTGCCTCTCTGCCTACTTGTGATCTCTATCTGTCAAATAAATAAATTTTTTTTTTAAATACTTTTACAAACTAACTCAAACATTACACATGCCAGCTTTACTATGTCCCCATTTTTTTAACAATTTTATTTATTTATTTGAGAGAGAGATCACAGGTAGGCAGAGAGGCAGGCAGAGAGGTAGAGGGGGAAGCAGGCTCCTGCTGAGCAGAGAGTCCGATGTGGGGCTCGATCCCAGGACCCTGGGATCATGACCTGAGCTGAAAGCAGAGGCTTATATGTCCCCCATTTTTCAAATGAACTTGCAGAGACATGCTCCTTAAATCCAATAACCTTCAATCCATTTCCCGGAGCCAACTAACCCAAGCTCTTCAAACTCATCCCAAACTCAACTCATCCCCAAAGTTGCCCCCAAACTAATAAGCCTCCGAACAGGGCCTAGTTTTTTTTATCAAGGAGCCCACTCACTAAACTTCAAAGATCACAACAAGCCCCTTTTGGTAAAAATTACTGGCATTCCAAACACATGTACCTTTAATATTGTGTATATGTACTTTGGTCCTAGCATATCATAAACCCTATGAATCATGCATAAAATGTAGAAATTACTATAAAGAAAAAGTTTCTAACATTTCTTCACTGCACCGCAGAGATGGGATATATACACACCTGGAGCACAGGTACCCTGCAAGGCAGACCTCACCCTGATCCAAAAGAAACTGAAACTCAGAGGTTAAGAATTTGCTGTGGTCACAAAACTAAAATGAGGCAGAACTAGATTTGGGGATTTAAGTAACACTGTGGTCACAAACCTCAAGCCCTTCGTCACACCAATCTCCTTCCTTACACTTGGGGTCTCATGAGCTCCCTCTCTGACCTTACACCCCACTTCCAGTCAGCTACTATCTCCCACAACCTTCCCACCTTGAGATGGTACCAAATAAACAGGTATTCATTTTATACCTCAGAAAAGTGATACACAAACTAAACACTAAATTTCTAAGAAGAGTGCTATGCTGTCAAAATAAGCATCGGTCCACAAAGACAGGCCTAGTTTCAGGGCAAATGATGAATACAAATTCTTAGACTCTAGCACACTAGCAAATGGAAAGTTACAATACAAAGGCAAAAGCACTTGGGAAAATATTCACAGTGGATATGTAAAAAATAGTAATAATGACCAATGTATTATGGTCCATGTGGCATAATTTCAATAATGTCAATCTTGTTTACATTAAAATGTCATCATCTACAGTTCTAAGATTAATTAATTTTAGTTCATTCTGGTCTCCTACGGAATTAAAATAAACTCCATATTTCAACTTAGAAAGAAGTCCAGAGATCAAGTACGGAGATCAAGTCAGTCTCGAATGGAAAAAGAGGAATTTCTGGTTGTTTTACTGTTACACTAAAAAACTCAAGATTGGGGCACCTGGGTGGCGCAGTGGGTTAAAGCCTCTGCCTTCAGCTCAGGTCATGATCCCAGGGTCCTGGGATTGAACCCCACATCGGGCTCTCTGCTCAGCATGGAGCCTGCTTCCTCCTCTCTCTGCCTGCCTCTCTGCCTACTTGTGATCTCTGTCAAATACATAAATAAAATCTTTAAAAAAAAAAATCACCAGGGGAAAAATATTAAAAAAAAAAAAATCCCCAAGGTCAAGATCTAGAATGAGGATTACTGCAATCCTGATGAAAGTAAAGTGAGTAAAAATAAACTTCTGTGGCTGAAGAACTTTTTATAATGTTGGCCAAAATAACAGTGAATATTTTACAACCCAGAAACATCAATGCAGAAACATGAGCTGTTACATATCTACAAAATCAATATAGAAAATAATTTTCAAAAGGTTAACTATATCAGTGTAGCTAGTATCTAATAAAACTCATGCAAATACCCCAGTGAATTCCAAGGAGTAAACACAAAATAAACTCAGAGAGGGAAATGCACAAAGCTAATGAAGTTTTAGAGAAACCAAAGAGAGAAATATGGCATAGATAACAAAAAAGCAGATCATAACACTACTGAGCAAGAAAGGATTACAGGCAAGGAAATCCAAACTCCAGAAAAGCTAATGGTGTGGAGAATGCCACAATGCCAGGCATAACAGTCATCATGGTGGCACAACTGGAAACAACTTTAACAACTCAGAGCCCACATGTTTCTTCTCACTTTCTGGCTGCTCAATCTCCATTCCTACTCCTAGAACCTTCCATGCATTCAGCAACTACTTTCTGAATTGAAGGAAACAATGAATAAATGAGATCATCTAAGTTCTTACCTATCTCTGTTCTCCATGCCTCTGCTCTTTGCTTGCCCTCTGGGATATGATTCATTCTCAAAGCATCCCTAGCCCCCCTAAACCAGCTAACGCCTCAATTCTATCTGTCAGTCCCGTTCTTCCCCAACTGCCTGCGACATCCCATTTGAGTACCATCCTCAAACACAACTCTTCTTCAAATCCAACTCATGTCTTCTTTCGCTAAGCAAAAGACCTTTCCTGGTTACTCAGGGCAAACATGACCATTCTAGCCTCTGTATTGCTCACTCTACATGAACCACATCTTGTCTGTATTCTCCTATAGACTGAACATTCTTGTCCTTAAGAAATTATTATTTCCTACTCCCCCTTAAATGATGTACACTTTTGGTACAGGTGGGTGGCTCAGTCAGTTAAGCTTCTTCAACTCAGGTCATGATCTCAGGGTCAAGTCTGCATCAGGCTTCCTGCTCACAGGGAGTCTGCTTTTCCCTCTTCCTCTGCTCCTGCACTCTCTCTCACTCTGCCCCCAAGTGTGTGCTCTCTAACAACTAAAATCTTTTTTTTTAAATGATGTACAGTCCTATCATATGATGGGCTCCCTCACACACTGGATTCAGAATAACCCTGTTATGTTTACCAAAAAACTGCTTCTGAAGGACAGAAAAAACAAACAAAACAAAACAACAACAACAACAAAGAGGCACAAGGAACCTTTTGGCAGTGATAAACATGTAAACTACCTTGATTATGGTGATGGTTGTACAGGTGTATACATGTATAAGCTCAAACTGTATACATTAAATATGTGATTTTTCAATTAAAATATAGAGAAAGGGAGGAAGAAAGGAAAGACAAAGAAAACTGGGGAAAAAAAGAAAGAAAAAAGACAGAAGGCAGAGAAATAAGGCAAGCAACCAACACAGGAGGTCACCTGTGTACCCTAAACTACCATCTGTATCTCCCTCAGTGCTCGTAACTTCGTAAGGTGAGAATTAAAATATTTATGTTAAAGAAACTGAAATGAAAAGGGTTAGAAAGGTTAAGAAACCAGATCAAATTGACACAGAAAGTTTTATACACAGGACTCCTCCACTCAACAGCATAGAGTTGATAATACAGGATAATGAGTGTATTTAGAAATGCTATCTGAATCATTATTAAGATCATATTACAAAAGGTATTAAAAACAAGAGGAGACTCTTAAATTACTTGAATGAGAAGTACACCATGTCAACCTACTTTCAATGTGCTTTATAAATACCAGAAAATTAAAGCACAAGATAAATCCTAAATGACTGATGTTACCCAATTTTCTAGGATTTATAGTATCTTTTCCCAATCTCCATTAATAAGACCTTACAATACATTAGACATTTCTTTGAAGTATATTTGTATATGAAAAGATAATAATGCTGTTTCAGAAGAGAAGGCAATAATAAAAGGTGGATAGACTTAGAATATACTGCATACTCTAAATAAAATTAGAATGGTTAATATTTATTGATCGTTGACTCCATGCAGGCACTTACCCCATATAAACCGTTATAACAATCGACAGGTACATTCCATTATGATCTGTATTTTATAGAAGAAGCTGAGTCACAGAGATGCTAAACAAGTTGCCCAAGGTCACACAGCTATCCAGAAGTAAATCCAGGACTCAAAATCCAAGCAATCTTTTTTTTTTTTTTTTAATTTTTATTTTAGAAGACACAAAGTGAGAGAGAAATCACAAGCAAGGGGGAAGGGCAGAGGGGAGAAGCAGACTCCCCACAGAGAAGGGGAGCCCTGTGCAGGACTCAACTCAATCTCAGGACCCTAGGATCATGACCTGAGCCTGAGGCAGCCACTTAACCAACTGAGCCACCCAGGAACCCCAAATCCAAGCAATCTTCTCCAAAGTCCATGTTCCTACTCACCAAATTACAATGAAAAAGACACATTTTAGAGAAAAATTATTAAAATAGCATTAAATACAGAACTGGCCAAATAAAAAATAGATTGACAAAAACTTCCCAAGAGGAAGCACACGTGAATTATCCCTACAGTCACTTACAGAATTTAAAATGAGAAGATACTAGGCATCTATCTAAAAAATTGCCTAAGAACAAAAAATAAATAAATAAATAAATAAATATGAAGAAAGTCAAACAAAATTAATTAAAAGAAAAGTTACTAAAAAGAACTTTAGAGGAAAAGCAGCCACTGTGGTTTTGTACTACAACTATGAGCCAAGTAATACCTTAAGTCAAATAATGACAAGATTAAAGGGACTCAGAGATAGGATATACAGAAGAAAAAGGAGTACGGGAGGACTACAGTGTCAAAAATGGAATTAGAGAAGGAATGGTGTTTAAGAATACTCATGGTAGTATTCATAAGAACAAAACAACAACAACAACAACAACAACAAAAAAGGCAGCACAGCAGCAACCCAAAAGGTCTACCAAGAGAGCGAAGAGGAAACAAAATGCGATGTAGTCCTAAAATGTCACACCCTATCACAGTGAAAATAAATGAGCTAAACAGACATGTACATACACACTCTGATGAAACTCAACTGATAAAACCACAATTAAGTGATAACGAGTGAAAAAAGTTGTTGCACAATCATACAATACTACGTACTTGAAATTTTAAAACACATAGAACAGTATTATACACTGCTTGGGGATAATAAATCTGTAGAGAAATGCCTACAAATAATAAAATTCAGATCACCAAACTCAGATTAGTGGTGAACTGGAGGATTTGGGGGAAGGGAGTGGGTTTAACTGGATTAAATATTATGAAATACTTTTCAGACATACAGAAAGCATGTCTTTTTAACAGAAGGAAAGGAAGAAAATGTATCAGATTATAGCATCCCAAATTGCTTTATATTCCCAATCCAGAAAATTCCAAAAGGGCAATTATAATGATCCCTGAAGGAATGCTGAAGTAGGATTCACATTCAAGTACAAGAAAATTCCAGTTAAATTCCCTCAATTTAGGTTGTTACTCTTTATTTATGTCCCACTCTCTAAGAACAGGATTGGGGGGGGGGTGGGGGAGGAATAAACTATGTATAATTAAAACAGATTAACACTGTCCCTAAATGTCATCACAGCTCCTTTCCTAATAAATTTTGTCTTCAGAGGTCAGTAAGAACTGCAAGCCTGGGCGCCTGGGTGGCTCAGTGGGTTAAGCCGCTGCCTTCGGCTCAGGTCGTGATCTCAGGGTCCTGGGATCGAGTCCCGCATCAGGCTCCCTGCTGGGAGCCTGCTTCCTCCTCTCTCTCTCTCTGCTTGCCTCTCTGCCTACTTGTGATCTCTGTCAAATAAATAAATAATTTAAAAAAAAAAAAAAAAAAAAAAAAGAACTGCAAGCCTGTCACCCCAGACAGGAGGTACAGTGCCCGGGCTTTAAGAACATGGATGGACTCTTGAACCGAACTGCTTCAGAGGAGATCGAGCACACACACAGACTAGTCACTTTAGGTTCTCTGTGCCTCAATTTCCTTATCTGTGAAGTAAGAGTGATTAAAAAAAGAAAAAAAATCCGTATCTATTATAAGTGAGAAGAAAGTAGGAACAGTGCCTGACCAGAGGAAGTACTGTAATGGCGTTGGCTATTAGCCTTATTCCAAAGACCAATCGTCTGGAAGAGGAAAAACAAAGCTTTGTAGCAAGAAAGTGTTAATTGTGGTTACTTTCTAAGTTAAGTAGGGGACAAAAAGACTGACCATGACAAACAGAAAAATGGACAGCTTTTCACCTCTTGAGCAATGTTAGGATAGCAAGATAAGCTTTTTATTTTTCTAATATTCTTTGATATTATAATATCTCCAATATGTACATATTTGTAGACATACACACCTGGACCAAATTCAAGACAAACTTTCTATTCCCTGGCTCCCTTGTTCCCCTCAGCCCAATTCATCAACCATGTTATCAGGGCGCCTGGGTGGCTCAGTGGGTTAAAGCCTCTGCCTTCGGGTCAGGTCATAATCTCAGGGTCCTGGGATGGAGCCCCGCATCAGGCTCTCTGCTCAGTGGGGAGCCTGCTTCCCTCTCTCTCTCTGCCTGCCTCTCTACCTACTTGAGATCTCTCTCTCTGTCAAATAAATAAATAAAAATCTTAAAAAATAATAAAAAATAAAAGGTAAAAAGAAAAGAAGAGAAAAAGACTCAGGTCACTATTACCGCCACTGCAGTCTCCCCTTCTTCCTTCCTGCTGTCTGTACTAGTTATACCACACTGCAGTACTTCTGTCCTTACACCTTCCTTGCCTACACCATATAATGTTCATACAACTTCCTTCCATCAACCAAGAAGAGCTGAGAACAGAGACTATCAATCATTTTCAAATTCCCAGTGTCTTGCAAGACAGGCATTAAATAAATATATGAATGAATAAAGCAGTCTCCCTACATATAACAAATACAACAAGGGCAAGTAGAAACCTGTAACTGAGGTGGTTTATCCAAAAGGTTATTTAGCTATCTTCAGTTCTATTTAAGAATTAGCAGATCAGTTGAACCCTCTGAATCATCTACCAATTCATACTTTATCCCTCAGAGTAGGAATTACAAGTATGTATGTAAAACATATCCCAGTGAAAACAAAAGCTAAACTTTTATTTAAAAGATTTTATTTGACACAGGGAGAGGGAGAGCACAAGCAAGGTAGAATAGCAGAGCAAGAGAAAGAAGCAGCTCCCCCTCCTCCCCAAAGGAGGGAGCCATGTTCGAGGTTCAACACCAGGACCCTCGGACCAGGCAGGCAATTAATTGAGCCACCCAGGTGCCCAAGAAGCTAAACTTTTAAATGAAAAAAATTAAGTCATTTAAAATGTCAGGGGAAAAGAAGTAGTCTAAAAACTGTTTCTTATGAAACTAAAAAGAGCATGTAGAAGAAATCACAGGACAATGTTTATAATGTCTCCTTTTTCAGGAGAAAACAATAATCACAAGTCAGACTGAAGTACATACCCCATTAAGGTGGATGAAATCAAAATTAAATCACACATTAAATCAATTTCACACAAAGCTTCTATAGTGAGGTTTTGTAAAGAACCTATCGGGTCAGCTAAAATTGAGCTTGTTTTTTTGAATTTAACAGTTCTTGGTAATTTTTGGAAAATTGCCAAGCCTCCAAGATAAAGTACTGACTAGTGTCAGATCAGTTACGAGCCTGTCTTGGGTTACTACATAAAAGGTGTCCCTCCTCCTGGCTAAGGCTCAGGCCTCATTAGGATCCCACCCCCTTCCATCTTCTCAGGAACTTTGCAAAAATAAGCAAACAATTTTCTCATCTGTATTCAACCTCTCCCTTTCAAGGAACACCTTCCCATCAGAATTTAAACTTAAATGATAAAAAAAATCTAAACTCTAGAAAGTTTCCTGTTCTTGCTATCTCCATTTTCTTCACCTTCTACTTGCTTCTGCTTCCCACCCATCAACATCACCTGCAAAAGGGCACTCATGACCTCGGAGTCGCTAAATCCACAGGACATTACTCAATTTCCCTCTTAGCTCCCCCACTGGCTGCAGGGATACCACTCCAGCTATGGCTCCCACCTGAGCCAGGTTCCCCAGCCACTCCTTCCATCTCACTTGCCAAGCTCAGCCTCTTCTACCCAGCTCCAGCCCAGGCCTCCACTTGTTCTCATTCTAGCCTCTCCACAGACAATCTCACCCAAGCCCAGGAGTCTACATCACCTCTGTATGATGGCTCCAAGACAGTAAACTAGTAATCACTGTACAGCTTCTCCCAACTATTAATCACCATGTCTGGCAATTTTACCACCAAATTTCCTTTTTCTCAGTATTTCTCCTGGTGATACAAGGCTTTAAAAAGGATCAAATGGGCTAACATGAGTACTTTGAAAAGGTTGGGGGGAGAGACGTGACTTAAATCTGAGCATTACTATTCATTAAATTTAAATCTCCTTGAAAACGGACTTTGTCAAATTCACCTTTTTACTTATTCCACATGGTACACCTAGCAGTGTTTTGCATGCAGACGGCATTTCAGTATATGTACTGTAATGAATTATTTGTACTGGCTTAATACACATTCAACTGAAATATTCATGTACTTAACAGTTTGTATTTCCCAAACCACATAATTATTTTGTCTCCTAAGAGGTGAGAATTTTAAGTCAAATATAACTACCCTGGATACTTCTGATAATCATGATGCTACTTATCTCAAGTTAGGAAAACCTGTCACCTTTTTGGTCTGGCTTTCCTGAAAACATCCAACTCCTATCAAGTCCAAAGTTTAGATAAAGATTCTTGGTTCCCAAATATTCACATTGGGAGGGGAAAATTTAAGTACTACAGAACAGTTAGGCTGTAAGGCAGATTGACTGCTTCAAAAAGCTCCCGATCTCATTTTCCATGTAACATGAGCTGGAGTGGTATTCTGAGTAGGATCAGGCACGGTGAAATGAAAAGAACATCAGTGTTCAAAAGTTCTCAAACTCTTGCATTAGGCACATTTAATTAGAGACTCAGAATGCAAGATTGTAAAACCTCACCATATCTATTAAAAAAAACTCCCTACTTTCCATCTAAATCATAATGCTCACTAAAATCTTCATTCACACACTTCTTCTTCATTGCACTTCTCATAATTTATAATTAAGTATTTATCTGTATGATGACTTGCTTCTTATCTGTTTCCTACATGAAAGTAAGGATCACATCAGTTCTGTACAGCACTATATTCCCAGCCTTACATAGGACCTAAAATACAACATGAGTGAAAGGCTCTGGCTGAGCAATTAATTGAATGAGGAATGGAAATAGTCATTTAAGCAGAACCAGACAGCAGGGAAGCACAAGATCCTGAGGCTTTAAGATCTGACACACATTCCCACCAGATACATGATTTTCCGCTCATAATTTACCCATCTTTCATTTCTTTCAAACCTTCCTTCTTCCTTCTTCAAGAAGGGCATTTTAGATTCCGAGTATTTCAGCTTTAAATCCTGTTGAAATATCTTAACAAATCCAGTAACAGAGACTTGACCGCACGAGGTGATTTGTCACCTTGACCCTTCCCGTAAAAGATAGCTTGAAAAGTCTAAAGAACATGCCACAGTGACTACAGCAGTCTTAGTCATCCCCAAGGTAAGAACTGCAGAGGAAGATGCCAGAAAACAAAAGAATAAAGTGTGCAAATGACTACCATCTCGTAACACCTCTTTCCTTCAATAACCTTCTAATACACTTTCAGACAACAGGGCAACAACCTTCAGGACTTATCTAAGAAACAACAACAACCTCCCAGGACTAATCTGGAGAAACAAAAAAGGTTGTGATAATCAGGAATCAAGGTCATCAAACTACAGCTCTCCTGGCCCACCCCTCCCCCCCACCCGCAAAAAAATTTCACGGTGGCAACTATTCAGCCAACCACCAAGGAGAGGCAGCATAACACAAGTGGTTAGATGCAAGAGCTCTGGGTTTTAACACAGGCCGGTCTGAATCCCAGCTTCTCTTAACATGCTGGGATCTGGGGCAAGTTAATGCGTCCAAACTGCAGTTTCTCCAGCTGTAAAATGGGAATAAGCATTACCCCAGAGGGCTGTTACCTGTGTGAAGGCACTGTGCATAAAGCACTTAGTACGGTGCCTGGCGTGTAATAAAGCCTCAATAAAATGTCAACTATTTGTCACTGTATGCAGCGGTGATCGCTTTCACACAGGCCTATTCCTCCTCTAGCGTCCATAGGACTCTAAAGATGTTGCTCTACCTTTCTATTTTTGAGGGGTCATATATGCAATAGTTTAGAGCACATTTTCTAAACGCAGACTGGATAAACCAGTTACATGTCTGCCTCGGGATGCTCACCTAGGAAGCGGGCCTCATCGTCCCTCCCCCGCAGGACTGCTGAGAGCGCGAGCACCACCTCGGCGCGACACATTCTGTTACCGATGTATTAAACCGCACTTGGGGAGAAGTAAACCTGCAACTCTCAACCCCAACCACCGGCCAATCCTAGCCCCACCAGCACCCATCGCGGCCACAGCAAATACCAAGGTCGCCCCGGCTCATCCATCCAATTCCTCCCCACAGTCGGCGGCCACACACACACCCCCCGCGCCGGCCCCTCCAGCAGGGTCTCCCGGAACCGCAGGGCTCAGTTTCCTCGCAGGAACGCGTCAACGCCCACCCGAAGAAAGACGCCAGCCCCCCATGCCGGCCGCCCCCACCGCGCCGGGAGGGACGCGGGGCACCCTTCCTCCCCCGGACCGCGCAGTCACCCGGCTGCCGTTCCCCCCGCTCACGTGGGCCCTTCGGCCCAGGCCCCACGTCACCAGTTGCCCAGACCCACGGCGGCGCCTCCCACCCTGCCCGGCTTTTCCACACACACACACCGCGGGCCGCCACGCAACCCCCGCGGCGCACAGCCCCGGGGCCTGGCTCCGCGGCCACATCCGGGCCCCAACCCCGCGCCGCCCTCGGGCTCAGCCCGGCCGCACGCTGAGGCCGCGCCGCCGACCAGCCCCCGCCGCTCCCACAACGGGCGCCACACTCACCGCGACGCCGGAGCCCCGGTTCCTCCAGCCTCGGGCCCACGCAGGCCTGGCTGCGCCCGCAGAGCATTCACGCCCCGTGCCGCCTCCTGGGAACCCTGGCGCAGCCGCACTGTAAAGGGGCCACCGTCTGCTGTCCCGGCCGCTGCCGCCGCCTCGTCCCAGCCCCGGCCGGGGCCACAATCCCAGCGTCGCAGGCCGGCGCCGGCAGACCAGCGTCTGTTGAGCCGAACCGCCCGGGACGCGCACCCCCGGCCGGCTCGTTGCATATGCAGAGAGGCCGCCGCCCATTGGCCCGCGGGCGGTGGCGCGTGCGGGGCTGGGCCTATCGAATTCCGGCGGGGGAGCGCGGCGCGGTCGGCCAGGGGCGGGACGGGGTTACTACGGGTCGTTCGCGGAGCCGCCGCGGACGGGACCCAGCCGCCACCGGCCGCGGGGTGGGGACCCGGCGGGCGGGAGGGATCGCACCGTGGCGGCTGGGGGGAGGGGAGGCGGGCTCGGCGGCCGCGACGTGGGCGGAGGGCCGGCGGCTCCGGGAGGGTCTGCTGTCTCTCCGGGGGGGACCAGACCGCCCCTCCCCTCGAAAAATAACTAGAAACGCAGTTACTGCTGTGATGTTTAAATCTGAACGTAGATCATGAAATGATACACATATCATTTTCATTCTTAACTGGATCATTTATCCTGTTCTTGCACACATTGTTGACAAATTTTGTAAAATAAAATGATTTTCGGAAATATCTGAAGCGAGAGGGACTCCCCAAGATTCAAAGCAGATTCCTCTATTACTTCTCTTGCTTTGGCTTCACTTAACCCAGCAAATAACCCATCTTCTGTAAATGCATGCGCTATCTGTACAAGATTGGTATTTATTGTCATAAGGCTAAAGTTTACTCCAAACTACTGTTTTTGGACATTCTACTTCTGAATTTAGAAGTGTTACTGTATTTTAAAGAATTTATCTCATTTTAAACACCACAAAAGGAAAGAAGACCTGGGTGCTGGTACACGACCTCCCCACAAGCAAACAAATGCAAACCAAAACACAAATGACTAAAACAACGACCGCAGTGCTCTATAAAAAAGATGACTTTCATTACCCTATTGGTAGGAGGGTTGGGCTTTTTCCTTTTTTTTTTTTTTTTAACCTAACGAAATATTTAGTTGGTCTGTTAACAAAATTATAACATTAAGTCAGATTTGATACCACAGGAAATAAAACTGATTTGGAGGGTTTTGGTTTTCTTTTTTTTAAGCAGTGAAGGAGCTAGAAATAGCTACTTGAATAGTAAATCTCCCTGCCATGCAAAACTTCTTTAAGTGGGTGAAAGGTGACGTTTCTGAGCCAGCCTCAGGCTAAAAGCAAGGGCGCACTTCCCAAGAGAATTTCTAAAATCAGTGAAGGCGTCTGAACTTGAACTAGGGTGGAGTGATGGTGCACAGAGCAAAGAAAGCTCACTCACTTTGGGCCCCAGGCCAATTTAGCTACCTAAAGGAATAGATACCTGATTCAGGCAACCTGTTCCTCCACTACAAAATGTATTCAGCTGCTGCTAATCTATAGAGATGCTATCAAAGGATAGACCCTGAAGACTAATAGAATGCAGAATTATCTAAAAAGATCAACAATGGGGCGTCTGGGTGGCTCAGTGGGTTAAAGCCTCTACCTTCGGCTCAGGTCATGGTCTCAGGGTCCTGGGATCGAGCCCCAAATTGCATAGGGCTCTCTGCTCAGCAGGGAGCCTGCTTCCTCTTCTCTCTCTCTGCCTGCCCCTCTGACTACTTGTGATCTGTCAAATAAATAAATAAAAATCTTTTAAAAAAATAAAATAAAAGACCACCATTTTTCTGCATGCAGAGGGAAGTACAGTACAAACGGTAGTTCCAGGGTGCCCGGGTGGCTCAGTCGGTTAAGTGTCTGCCTCAGCTCAGGTCATGATCCCAGGGTCCTGGGATCCAGCCCCGAATCCGGCTCCCTGCTCAGCGGGAAACCTGCTTTGCCACCCCCCTCTCTGCCTGCCTCTCTGCCTGCTTGTGATCTCTCTCTCTGTCAAATAAATAAATAAAATCTTTTTAAAAAAGAGAAATGGTAGGGACCCCTGGGTGGCTCAGTGGGTTAAGCCGCTGCCTTCGGCTCAGGTCATGATCTCAGGGTCCTGAGATCGAGTCCCACATCGGGCTCTCTGCTCAGCAGGGGGCCTGCTTCCCTTCCTCTCTCTCTGCCTGCCTCTCTGCCTGCCTACTTGTGATTTCTCTCTGTCAAATAAATAAATAAAATCTTTAAAAAAAAAAATAAATAAAAATAAAAATAAAAAAGAGAAATGGTAGTTCCAAAACCAGAAAAGCCTCTAGGAAAAGAAGTAATTTCCAAGTGAGGAAAGTAAATATAAATACATATGTATATGTATATATCTTAGGAAAACCAGTATTAAATGTTTTTTCCATCAATAAGTACGAAGCAGACTAATAGAATTCTAGCAACATCTTCACATCTTTCTTCATTATCTCTTTCTTATATTATAAAATATGTGTGTATATACATACATATATATATGACATTTTTAAAAATATTTTAAAATTTAAATATTTAATTTAATTTAATTTAATTTAATTTAAAATATTTAAATTAAAATTCTAAATTCTCACCTTGTTAGCTTAAGCTAAACAAATGTAATTTTTCTAGTCTCTAGAAGTTTTGCTTTTCAAACAAAATAATACATATACAATTGCTTTTCTTTTAGCAAAGTTTTCAGTATGTTTTTATTTTTATTTAGAGCTTTTGAGAGTTATAGAATTTGGCTTCACTTTCCCTCTTTTTGGAAGAACTCAGTTCAGAACTATAACGGCCAACGAAATGAAAACATCCAACAGTACCTTTTATAATTTTGTTATTTCTCCAAATTGCAGGGGCATTCAGGGAGATGTCTTTGTAATTCTCCAGAACACTTAATGATCTGTTTTATGTGAAGGGCCACAGAAATAGTCTGTGACCACATGGCAAACTACTACTAACATTTTCCGTAATCATTATAATGTAAAACCAGGGCCCGCCAATGTTCAGAAGTTTAACAGAAACCCTTTTGTTCTTTCATTTCTGGGGATTGAGAAGGAGTTGGGGGAGCTGAGGTAGCAGAGGATACTCTATGTTTGAGCAAAATGGTTCTGACCTGAAGGAGCAAAACACTCAACAAAAAACTATGACGATTATTGGCCTCACATAGAGATAACTCAAGAGACAGGTCAAGTCCAAGATGGGTCCAGAGACTCTGCCATGTGACTGAGGATCTGAGCTTTTACCATCTTTCCCTCTCAGTATATCGGCTTCATCCTTAAGCCATCTTGGTCACAGGTGGCAGACGCAGTTTCAGGTGTCACATGAAGACACAACAGCATCTAGCCAAAAACTAGGGGCATCTTTCCTAACGCCACTTCTTATTAAGGAGGAAATCCTTTCTCAGATGACTCAGACTGATCCTGAAGTCCTATTGGTCAGAATTGGGTCACATGTTCACATTCTAGCTGGAAGGGACCCTGGGAAAGTGTTGGCAGTTTGGGCCTTTCTATAGGAAAGCAGACACTGTCAACATGGAAACAGCCGCGGGAAGGAATAAGTGTGGGAAAGAAAGCCCCATCAGCAGTATCTGCTGCAGATAGCACCTGAAAGTACCCATCTCTGACTAAAAGTGCTCAAACAATAAAACCGTCTGTTATCTCACTTAAAATGTCCGGAGGAAGGCAATTCCAAGGTTGCTTCAAAGGCTCACTGGTGTTATCGAGAACCTACTCATTCTGTCTCTTAATCCTGCCATGCTCAGCGTCTACAGTCTCTACCTTCTTGGTTACAAGATGGCTGCCATGGTTCCGAGCTTTATGTTCACACAATATTTCCAAAGCCAGAAAGGAACGGTAGCTTCTCTTACATGTCAGTATGTGTTTATTGTGGAACTCCATCTTTCCAAGACACACTCAGCCCACTTCTCCTAAACCAATCACTGACAAATGAAATGGCCCTGATAAACTTAGCTCACTCAGACATCCTCTGCCAGGGCTGGGAGTGGATAGTATAGCAACTGGACACATGGCATTCTCTGTCCTCTGGTTCAAGCTATATGAAGGGCATTTTAAAGGACAGGGCCCCACCCCAAAAGAGGGTCAACCTCAAGTTGGCTCTTCAGCACCACCTTTAAGAGGCCTTTAAGAGTTTCATCAGGCAGGGACGCCTGGGTGGCTCAGTTGGTTGGACGACTGCCTTCGGCTCAGGTCATGATCCCAGAGTCCTGGGATCGAGTCCCGCATTGGGCTCCCAGCTCCACGGGGAGTCTGCTTCTCCCTCTGACCTTCTCCTCGTTCATGCTCTCTCTCAGTCTCTCTTTCAAATAAGTAAATAAGATTTTTTAAAAAAAAGAGTTTCATCAGGCAGAGGGTACTTGGCTAGTTCAGTGGGTAGAGCATCAACTTTTGATCTCAGAGTCATGAATCAAGACCCACATTTAGTGTAAATTTTCCTTTAAAAAAAGAAAACGTTTTATCGGTACTTATGTACTTATGGAGAATGAAGTATCATGACAGGACCCATGGATCCTGTAGTCACAGGCTTGTCGTTGCTACTCTGCCATAAGATGAGTCCCTTGATGGCAGAACCATATTATGTAAGATCCCACCATAGCAAATTAGACAGTCTCTGAGCCCTCAGATTGTGGTGCTGCCAAGACTCAGTGGGCAAGACTAGCATATCCATACACAGACTTTGTATCAGCCCCAGTATAGTCCAGTAACTGCCCTACCCACTGGTAGGAAGAAAGCCCTGGGGTGGAAGATTCCCATTTGCATACACTGCATACATATGAATGATATGATATTTTCAGGGCACCAGTAGCAGCTACTACAGGTGGGCAATCAATTGTCTGCCACTTATCCTTTTGCTAAAAAAAAAAAAAACAAAAAAAAACTGGAATGTATTTCAAGGAATTTTCCAGTTACTGAATTTCAAGGAAAGAATCAGGAGAATTTTAGGAGGTCTTATAGTCCTGTCTTTGCAAAGGAAGCCCTTCTTTGCAACACCGATATCAGATGTGGAAGGAATGTGCGTGGTAATTACAGGGTCAGATATCACAGTGGGATACCCTCAAACCCACTCTAGACTGTAAAGATCTCTAAGGATTAAGATTTTTAATGTCTGTGTCCTCAGCGACACTGGATTTCATCACCACTATCAGCACATTCTTTCTTCAATGTAAACTAATTTAATTTTGTTTCACTTTAATGATTAAGAACCTACCACTTTCCTTGTGCTTCATATTCATGAGATAAGTTAAAGTCCTCTTTTACTTTTTATTTTCGAGACTGAACAATCTTTTCTTTTCTTTTTTTTCCCAAATGCCCTATCTCTATCCCTTTTATCATTTTTATTGTTCTTATCCATTCTTCATCATTTGGGGAACAAAACATAATACCTAAACTTTAATGAGGGCCTGACAATTGTAAAATACACTGAAAGAATCAATCTCCAGCCCTTACTCACCAGAATCCATTAAAATAGGCTAAAATTAATTAGCCTTTTAAAGGAACAACACAGGGGCGCCTGGGTGGCTCAGTGGGTTAAAGCCTCTGCCTTTGGCTCAGGTCATGATCCCAGGGTTCTGGGATAGAGCCACGCTTCGGGCTCTCTGCTTAGCGGGAAGCCTGCTTTCACCTCTCTCTCTGCCTGCCCCTCTGCCTACTTGTGATCTCTGTCTGTCAAATAAATAAAATCTTAAAAAAAAAAAAAAAAAGAATGCAGGAGCTTATTAAAAAAATAAAGTAACAACACATACTTTCTCATTCCTAGCTCATTTTGATTAATGATAGCTTCTAGTTAAAGCAGTTAACATTTATTAGCTACACATTTGTATATGTCTAAAAGTCTCTTCAAATACATTCTTGGGCTTGACTGCTGCTCTGCATGGGTGTCTTTGCATAGATAGTTTTAAATATATTTTTTAAAGTTTATCTTTTTATTTGAGAGAGAGAATGAGAGAAAGAGGGAGAGAACATGAGAGAGGGGAGAGTCAGAGGGGGAAGAAGACCCCCTACTGAGCAAGGAGCCGGATGGGGGACTCCATCCCAGGACCCCAGGATCATGACCCAAGCTAAAGGCAGTCTCTCAACCAAATGAGCCACCCATGCACCCTAGTCTTTTACATTATCTTTATTAAACTTTTTCCGTAATCTATCAATTCTCTTGAATCTCTGTTCCATTTTATATATGTAAACAAGATAATTGCAGAGTCAAAGGTGCTCTTCAGACCTTTGTAGGATAACTGGAAGAAAAGAGGAAGAGAGACACTTTTGGATGGAGAGATCAGGAAGACAACTCTTGGGAGGTGACACCTAAGCCCTAATGAGGAAATACCTGATATTTTTGGCAGAAAAATAATCTTCCTATCTACCAGCACTCTGGTAGAGCTCTTCTACCAGAGACTAGGAATACATTCTTGTATCCCGCGGACTTGACCCAGCCTTTTTAGAAATTCTGTCCAGTTTGCAGAGTCAATAAATATAACATGGAACACAGTCCTATCATCTAAAGGTTCATTAGATCTTGCTTTGTCATTTAAGGTATTTAACTTAAATGTCAAGTGTTCTGTGAGGCTCTCAAGCGAAATTACCTGTCCCATTTTCTGTGTTTTGTGTGTGCCATTGGTTTGTCAGGTAGGCCTCTTTGGGTTCCAAAGAATAGGAAATGGAAATTAAACTTGCTTACGCAAATGGAATTTATTGGCCTACAAAATTAAAGGGAATTTATTCTGCCCTCAGGGACAGCTTGATAAGGAGCTCAAAAGAAATCAGAAAGAGCAAGTTTGACTCTCGATTTGGCAAGTCGGCTTGGGTGGCAACCATGTTTGAGGACCCTGGGGCAGCAAGATGGCTGGAGACCCTGCAGACTCCCGGCCCACTGAAAATTCAGCCTCTTCGCAAAAAGTCTCATTTCCTCTTGAGGTACTAGGTGTCCCTCCCTGCCCAAGCTGCGTGCCCGGAACACTCTGCTCTGGCCTAACCCCCCTGACTTGTCCCATCCTGGGATCCTGGAGTGGAGTTCACCAGTCCACACCTCAGAAGCACTGAAGTAGTGTGATGGGGAGACGGATGGAGATTCTCCACAGGGAAATCAGAGTGCGGCTACTAGTAAAGACGAAAAGAGACCAAGAACACCACCAGCAGCTTAGTGCCTCTTGGTTCAAAGTATGGCCAGTTGTGTCTTCCTCTTTCTCTGACTCCATGATGAGCTGTTTGAGAAGAAACACATCTTCAGCTTTCAATCCCCAAAATCTACCCAATGTGTTGGTAGATAGAACCAACCACGCTAGCCACGTTAGCTTGGTAAATACATGTTGAATTCGACTATTGAATACCATACACGCATGCATACGTTTGGAGGGCTCTGTACACAATGCTAGTTTACAGTACCTTTAAATTTCTCACAAAAATTCAAACTATTTCTTAGCAGTTTGATGGATAGACTAGCTTCACACTACATTTACTTCCATTATTTCATTTGTGACAGCTTGCATTTATCTTAGGTTTCATTCTTTCCTTCATGAATTCATACCTATGCATTTTTTTCCTACATTTCAATCCACATTTGATTGACCATTTCATAAGCCTTTTAATCCCTTCCAGTCTACCCCAAGGGTACTGTATGCAAAGGCGAGGAGCTCATAAGAAATGCAAAATCTCAAGCCCCAGCCTGGACGGACTAGAACCAGATCTTCATTTTAACAAGATTTTTCTTGTTAAATCTTCATTTTAACAAGATTTTTCAGGAGATTCACAGACACATGAAAAAATTGAGAGTCACTGGTCTTCTACTCTAACTAGTGCCTTCCACTGGAGATCTAATGGAAGCCACATATGTGATTTTATATTTTCTGGTAACCACACTTAAAAAGTACCAAGAAAACAGCCAAATTAATTTTAGCAACAGACTTTATATAGCTCAATCTGTCCCACCATATCACCATTTCATCTTATAATCAATATAAAAAATTACTAATGAAATACTTTTAGAGGGTGCTCTTTTTTTTTTTTTTTAAGATTTTATTTATTTATTTATTTGAGAGAGAGAGAGAGCATCAGAGTAGAGAGGTCAGCAGGAGAGCAGACTCCCCGCCAAGCAAGGAGCCCGATGTGGGACTCGATCCCGGGACTCCAGGATCATGACCTGAGCCGAAAGCAGTTGCTTAACTGCTTTAACCGCCACCCAGGCACCCAGGGGGGGTGCTCTTTTAAACGGGGTGTTCATTTTATACTTAGAGTTGACCTCAATTTGGTTTAGCCACCTTTCAGCTACTCAATAGCCACATATGGTTAGTGGCTACTGTATTGATCAGCAGAGCTCTGGAGGGTTAGATGTATGAAAACAATACACCATGTCTGTTTCACTCCCCACTGTATTCCAGGACCTAGCCCAGTGCCTGACAGGGAGGAGACATCCAGTGTTTGCTAAATTAATCAACTGACAGGACAGATATTTAAAATATTTAACAGCATGGCAAAAGCACTGACCAAACATTATAGGTCCCTGTACCAATAAAAACCAACACAGGATGTGTCATCCAGTCTACTACATTGGTGGGAACTGATACACTATCAGCCAAGAGTAGATGACCTGGTCCAAATCGTTCATATCTCAAATGAGAACACAGCGTCCAAAAAGGTTAAGCGATTTGTGCATAGTCATACATTCTTTATTGCAAAGACTAGGACTAGACAACCAGGTCTCAACTTCCCACCAAGAAAGGCTTCTGTGATAGTCATTCATTAGTAAGCACCTACTGTGTGCAAAAACACCATGTTGGGCCCAGTGGGAGAAGAAACATAAAGAAGAATGATATTCATGTGCTTCCAAGAACACCCCAGCCAATTAAGATCATTTTCATTTTCAGTGGGCCAGATACTTCAACTCAAGCTAATTTAAATTTAAAAAGGCATTGATTCAGTCCTGTCATTGAAACCCCTAGAGTTTCCTTTTCTTGCAGCTTCATCCAGACTCAGTTGTCAGCAGGCTCTTCAGTTTTCCTGCCCCTCTGGGCTGTCTTCCTTCATGGGTTGACTTCACTAGCTCTAAACTACCCTTCCTCAAATTGCCAAATTAAGCCCGACAAAAGCCAACTACCTTCTCCAGAAATCCTGGGAAACATCTCACATTGTATTGGCTGTGATAAGACTAGTCTGCTATCATTACCTCAAAAACAGCTCTGTGTATAGGGAGATAAAATATTCTTGCTTGAGTTAGTCTGGGTCCATCCCCAGGGCTAAGTGTGGGGCCACCAGTGGTCGGCAGCACGTAGTCTTAAAGTCAGGAAGAACTTGGAGTGAACTTACCTCACACGGGGAAGAGAATGATGATGTGCAAGACACAGCAATGCCTACTCCAGAACCTGTTTTTTAATTTAATTACCCCATTTTCAAAATGGGAGAAGTCAATCTGAAATGCCCCTTCTCTCTCTTATTTCTCTCCTCTCCATTTTTCTTGCCTTTCTTCTTCTCATTCATTCTATCTTTTTTCAAGATTTTACTTATATATTTACTGAGAGCGAGAGAGAGAGAGAGAAGGGAGGGTGGACAGAGGGAGAGGGAGACAGATAAAATCTCAAGCAGTGGGACACCTGGGTGGCTCAGCGCGTTAAGCCTCTGCCTTTGGCCCAGGTCATGATCTCAGGGTCCTGGGATTGAGCCCCGCATCAGGTTCTCTGCTTGGCAGGGAGCCTGCTTCCCCCTCTCTCTCTGCCTGCCTCTCTGCCTACTTGTGATCTCTGTCTGTCAAATAAATAAATAAAATCTTTAAAAAAAAAAAAAAAAGAATCTCAAGCAGTCACCACACCAAGCATAGAGCCCAATTCCAGACTCAGTCTCACGACCCTGAAATCACGACCTGAACCAAAATCAAGGGTCAGATGCTTAACCAACTGAAACACCCAGGCGTCCCTCTTTCATTCTCTTCAAGGCAGAAACACCAGGCAGACAGAATTGAGAGCTACAATTGAAATCAAAACAGAGAAATCATTTTAGTGTTTCTTCTTTGCTCTTTCAGATCTTGACTTGAAAACCTTTATTATTCGTATTTGTCTTATTATACTAGAGTTTTAGTCCAGTAGGCAATGCCATACATCTGACTTAAAAAAAGAAAAACTACACTTGATGATTGTTTATTTGCACTTTGCTAGTTTATTCCTGTTCACACCAGATCCCTAATGATCTTGTATACATTTCTAGGCTCCATAAACAAATCTGAAAACATTTTATATGTTTTATATTTTATGTTACATTTCTATTTTATCTGATATATTTATCTTTCTATGTAATTTCTAAGCCACCAGACTCTAGTATTGATTATAATATCACACCTTGCCTTAAAGCTTATTTCTTAAACTGATGTAATTTGTGAACGTAGCAAAAGTTAACTAAAAGTATAGTGAGTAGGGACGCCTGGGTGGCTCAGTTGGTTAAGCAGCTGCCTTCGGTTCAGGTCATGATCCCAGCATCCTGGGATCAAGTCCCACATCGGGCTCCTTGCTCCGCAGGGATCCTGCTTCTCCCTCTGACTCTGCCTTCCACTCTGTCTGCCTGTGCTCGCTCTCGCTCTCTCTCTCTCTGACAAATAAATAAATAAAAAATCTTAAAAAAAAAAAAAAAGTATAGTGAGTATACCTAATTTATTTAGGAAAGCCTACCCGTGACCTTAAGACCTTGTTATTTAAAGTGTGTTTCTATGGGCTGGCAATACCAACAACATCTGGGAGTTTCGTAGCAATGCAGACTCTCTGGCTCCTCCCCAGACCTACTGAATCTGAATCTGCATTTTAACAAGATCCCTCTTTAACAAGATCCTGTGAGTTTGAGAAGCACTGATTCACCACTGGCATCAACTTATCCACCACCAGTTGTAGATAACACTTGCCACTGAGCTGGGCACCGGAGAACAGATGGAGCATCTCTGATTTCTAGTGCTTTGGCCCTCTAAACAGGGACTTAATGGAGCTTTCCACAGATGAAGGAAGAGCTGACATAAAGAAAATGGAAGGACAGACCTGAAATTTATCATGGTCGTTTGCTATTCATCCAAAAAGCAAGAGTTCCCAAACCCCCTGAGCTGCATTAAGGGGGATGTTTGAAAGAACCATGTTTCTCCAAAAGTGACCCAGAGCTTTCTTAAAGACAGCCTTCCTGACTCCCATGCCGGCACGGGCCTGAGTGATGCTAGCAAACACCCACAATGTCAGAACATGTTTCCCAACCTCATTTTATACCAGTGTTGTTAATTCAAGAAACTCGATGTGATCTACTACACCTGTGTTTTAACTACAAAAATTACGAATTGTCATTTACCCACTTTTCAATCAGCTACTTCTGGCGAGGGCAGAAAGAAGTGAACCACCACATGGACAATTAGGGAGCATTTTTTGCATTTGATAAGCTATCCTAATATAGCCACTTTTTAAATAACATTAAATATTATTTTTTTATTAATCTCTATGCCCAATGTGGGACTTGAACTCATGAGGGCAAGTCACAAGAGTCATAAGCTCTACTGACTGAGCCAGCCAGGGCTCCATCCAATGTAGTTCTTCTTATTGCCACTATCAAAGCAACTCTGAAAAAGAATAGTTTCCCTCAATACTTTGGGATATTTAGGTAATGATGTGACAAGCATACTCTTACAGGGGTTAAAGACCTCCATACATAAAATGTCAATGGCTCTATTTTAATCTACAGGATCGCAGTAAAATTCTAGCTAGATATTAACAAAAGATTACCCCTAGCACAAACATTTGTCATCTCCTCTTCCCAGCAGCCCTTCCTTTCTAATAAAAGCCACCACCTCCCGTTGGGAAAGGGCCCCATCCCACTGTGTTTCTGGCCACAGGGCTTGTCACCAAGCCTTCCCTACACTGGCCACAGTCGGGACTACAAAACCCAACCTGCCAATCAGAACAACCTGTTGCTCAAGCCATAGGTATTGGCTCAAGTGCAGTCACGTGATACAGGGAGGCCCAATCAGAGTCCATCCCTAGCTTTTTTTTTTCCATCTTTATCCGGGGAAAGAGGCTGAATTGGGATGGGTTGTGCCTAGAGTTTACCAAGTCTCCGTCGAGTCTCTCTCAGAAGCCATGAGGCCAACACAGCTTAGGGAAGAGATGGGGTTGAGAAACCCCAAATCTGGTGGGTTTTGAGGTCAGCTCCTGCCCACCACTGTTTTGGCTGGTAAAATGAGTCTCTGTGTGTGTGCGTGTACGTGTGTGTGTGTTTGTGTGTGTGTTTGTGTAAGTTAGTTTGGGTTCATTCACAACTCAGACGCCCTAGTATACAAACAAGAAAATGATAGGAGGACTTTAAAATGAAATGTATTGAAGCTTAAGAAGGTAGCTTGTTCCTGTGGTGAAACTGAGGTTGTATCTTTAGTCAACAGAGTCGTTCAGCCTTTACCAGGAGTCTGCATACCTTCTATCTCCCCATCTCTATACAGCAGGAATCCTATTTCCAGGGCTTCCTTTTCTTCCTGCACTAGGTCAGGCCAGCTCAGGTTTCTGAGTCAACACAGCAAAAAAGAAGAGGAAAGCAGTGTTTCCTTTTAGACAGATCTACCTGAATCACTCTCTCCTCTATCCTGGTTAACTGGATGAATGGTGTGAAATTTCCATGGACTACTCTCTAAATCAAAATGTTGAGATGGAAAGATAGCATTTGTGTATTGAATCAGTGTTTTAATGTACATATTCCTTTAATTTTTAAAATAAATACCCCGATGGCACTAACACAGCCATCCTCCCCAGCCACAGGATTTGAGCAGCAGGGTGGAAAACCTGGGAAGTCAGTGTGACATGGCCCACTGAGTGCTTTGTCCCACAAAACTCTCAACACCCTGGCAGCTCAACCCTCCCTATTCAGGCTTGTGTATGAAGATTTCCTGCCCCTCCTTGCCCTTTGAAACTTGCCTAGCCTGTATCTCGTTACCTGCAGGCATAGTCTCTGTTTTTGTCATCACTTAATCCTTTAATCTTATGACAGACATGGAAAAGTTTCTAAAATATATTGCTGTTTTGTAAGACACATAATGAAAATGCAGAGAAAAGGACTGGGAATGTATACCACATAATGAGGGGAGGGAATGGAATGGGGAGATTGTGGGACGAGGGCAGATTTTCAACTTTTGTTCCTTCTATTTCTGTGTTTTTTAATCTTTTACATGAAACCCATGTTTGTATATTAGTTACATAGCTTTTAAAAAGTGAGTGGGGGGAGGAAACAGAAAAGCTATAGTTTTGTTCCCATTTTCACCTTTTCACTTTCATTCCCTTTTTCACCTTCTTTTTTTTTTTTTTTTTTAAAGATTTTATTATTTGAGAGAGCGCGCACATACAATCAAGGGGGGACAGGGAGGACAGTCTGGAGGAGCAGAGGGGGAGGGACAAGTAGACTGCACTGAGCAGCAGGGCCTGACTCAGGCCCAATGTGGGGCACGATCCCATAACCCTGAGATCAGGACCTGAGCTGAAATCAAGAGTCGGATGCTTAACCGGCTAAGCCACCCAGGCGCCCCATCAATAGTGACCTTTTGGAGAAGATTGCTGAGCACATAGAAGGTTCAATTTCAGAGATACCTCGGATTAGGTGAGAAGGGACGTGTTTCTGAAGTTGGAACTTAACCTTTAGTGCAGATGTGGGCAGACCCTATGTAATCACAGTCACTATCCCCCATATAGCCAACATGCAAAAGAACGCAAGCTGAATAAAGGTAGCCTCTGGAGGGGAAGGGTCAAGTCAAAATCAGGGGACTTTTTGTCTTTTCTCTAATATTTCCATTTCTATAAGAAGAATGTATTAGTAATTAAAATTAATATAAGACAAAGTCAATTTTGAAACATTTTTTGGTGAGTGAGAATGGGATGGGGACTAGATATGCCCCATCTAAGTGGGCCATAGTTTGAAACCCACCCCTCCCTCATGGGTATTCTTTCCACTGCTACATGCCCAGAGGGTCAATGACCTTAAGCCCCAAGGGTCACTGGGTGGAATGATTTGGGTGGGAGGAAACACATCCTTGTCCTAGGACCACAGAACCAGGGGCCTGTCTACTCACTTTTTTCTCTCTCTATTTGCTAACCATCCTGATGTCAGTACTAATAAAGCCTTTTCAGGTTGAAAGCGACAGAGAACCAAATGGAATTACCCTTTCCAAAAAGGAGAATTTATTTTATCATGAGAAACAAAACAAAACAGGCTTGGCTTCACACAAAGTTGGATTTGGCACTCAAACATTATCAATTTGCTTTTCTGCTTTGCAGCTCTTCCTCCTTTTGCCTGGGCTTCATTCTCAAGTCTTTTCCCTCATGGAGACCACACTGGTAACCAGCCACTGCAGGTTTATAATTCTTCCTTATATTTGCATGAAGTAACCTCACTAAATACAGAAAATCTCAGTTTGGCTCCGGAGAAGATCCAGGTGTTAAGTGTCACTGATCTGAACCAATACGCCAGGGAAAAGAAATGGAATGCTCTGACTGGACAGGCTGAGGGCATGTGTCTACCAATGGTGTGGAAGCCTGGGATCAGCCCCATCTAAACCACAGGGATTGAGTTGGTGGAGAGGGGTTGGTGTCCCAAAAGACACACCAAGGTACAAAGGGAAAAACATTGCTGGAAAGCAAAAACAAGGAATGTCTTCTAGTTTCCCTGACAAGTAGTCCCACAGAGTAATCTAGTTTCATTATCATTACTCTCTTTTTAATATCTCTAATGTCTGTCTAATATGCTCTGATTTGGGGTTCTCAACCAATTCATCTTTTCTTTCCAAGTCTCAAGGAGCTCTTAGGGCACTGCTGTTAATGCCCAGAAGGATTGCCTACTAACCCTCTATGATTTGGACCGAGAAAGAGTAATTTTCCTGGCGAGGAGCATTCATTCAACATGTCTTTCATTCCTTCTATGTATCAAATTGCTTGACCCAGTTCCTACCTATAATAAGGAGCCTCAGGATGGTGCTATCCAAGAAAATCAGTACTAAGACAGCATGATAAGGATTAGAGTTCTGTACCCTACTGATAAAGCTGATAAAAGAAGGCTATGAAGGAGAAGCTTCAAAATCAGCACACAGCCATCAGGACGTGCTTCTAAAAGAAGATATGCAAACTATTTCCCTAAGGACTTAGACAGGTTCAGCAGAGAGGTGAAGGGTGAGGGGGTACGTGGACATTCTGTGTGGAGAGAACAGTACGTGTCAAAGCACAAAGGCAAGTTGGGCCATGATGCATTTTTGGAATTATAAAATGGCCAGGATGACCACAGCTCAGGGAGTATGTAGCAAACTGGCCTGAAACAAGGCAGTAAAAAACACAAATGAACTTGTCACCCATGTCAAGCCTGGATGTTTGAAAATTATCTTGCAAACAATCATTAGCCACTGAAAACTTTAAGGCAGAAGAAAATTATGACCAAATGTGGTTTTGTTTGTCTACTTTCTGGAGAACAGATTGCAGAGGAGTAAGCCTGGGGGCAGAAAGACAACTGGTCCGGGTAGGTTTTGATAAGGAGGAATTAAGCAAAGCACAATGGGATAAAGAAGATAGGGAATGAGACAGAAAAACTAGAAGAAAGGGAGAAGAAGAGAGAAGAAAAGGGGAGTGTCCAAGAGAGTTCCCAGGTTTCTAACTTGGGTGACTGGCTGCTGGATGCTGTCATTCCAACAGAAATGAAGGTTCCAGAAGAAGATGATGGATACAGTTGGGGACATCCAGTTGGAGTTGTATAATGAGTCTAAGAGTTGTCAGGACTGGAAATGGAGATATCATCAGGGACTGGGGGTAGTGAAACCATGTTTCTGAATGCGTCAAAGGGGTGTATAATATGAAAAGGGAAGTGGGAAGAACAGAATCCCAGGTATCACCACCATTTATTTAGCTTTTTATTTTTTTTTATTTTTTTAAAGATTTTATTTATTTATTTGACAGACAGAGATCACAAGTAGGCAGAGAGGCAGGCAGAGAGAGAGAGGAGGAAGCAGGCTCCCTGCTGAGCAGAGAGCCCGATATGGGACTCGATCCCAGGACCCTGAGATCATGACCCGAGCCGAAAGCAGCGGCTTAACCCACTGAGCCACCCAGGCGCCCCTATCACCACCATTTAAAAGTCCAATAGATGAAGAGGAGTCAAAAAGAAGACCAAGGGGAAAGGACTAGACATGGAAGTTGCAGTAAGGATGCTGCTCCCCAGGAAGGGCATATTCCCGTCTTGATAACCATCTGTAATTTTCTTTAAGAAAACTACCCCATCTCCTCCCCACTCCACCTCTTCACTGCTAAAGCTATAGATTGGGGCTGAAGATAAGAAAAGGCTTTGGGGTACCTGACTGGCTCAGTCAGTAGAGCATACAACTCTTGGTCTCGGGGTTGTGAGTTCAAGTCCCACGTTGGGTGTAGAGATTACTTAAAAGCTTTTTAAAAAAATGCAGAAACGCTGCAGCCTCAACACTGCACCCAGCTTAGTACTATGACATCATTTTACTCACTTCTGTCCTCCCATGTGTTAACAGGTAATTTTTGCTCACTTCTGGATTTTTGGCTCTCTCTGGGTGACTGAGGTTGCAAATACATGAATCATTCCATTGACATTTTCAAGGCACAAATTACCTTCACAAATAATCAGCTGGACTGGAGAAAACTCTACTTAGTTTCCCTTCAGAACCAGGAAATTCTCCTTTACGGGACGCATAGGCCCTTTTCCCTGCTATCCTGGATCTGCTGCAAGAAAGAATGGATGTCAGTGTCTGGGTTATCTTGGTAGACCACAGATAAGAGAATCGGTGTATTGTTTGTTTAGCTCCAGGGAAGGACTAAGACTTGAATCCCAGCCCAGCTCTGTCAGTTAGTAGCTATTGACCATGACTAACCCCCTGAGCCTTACTTTCCTTAATTGTCAAATGGAGATAATAATTTTTATGTCATAACGCTGTGTGAAGATGAAGATGACACGAGATCATCGAACGGGTAGAGCTCCTTGTTTCATGTCCCAGGTTCCATGTGCAAAGAATAGAATAATTATAAAACAGATTTTTCTTTTTATTTTACTGTAGTAAAATACAGATAACATAAGATTTGCCACTGTTAGGTGTGCAATTCAGTGGTCTAATTACATGCACAGTGTTGTAGAACCACTAGAACCATCCATTTCCAGAACTTTTCTATCACTCCAAATAGAAAGTCGGTACCCATCAAGCAACTCCCATTCTCGTCTACCCCCCAGCCCTTGGCAACCTCAAATCTACTTTTTGAACCTATAAATTTGCTTATTCTAGATTATTTCATGTAAGTGGGATCATATATGTGCCCTTTGTTGTGTGTGGCTCATTTCAGTTAGTACAATGCTGTCAAGGTTAATCCATGTCATAGCATGCATCAGAACATCATTCCTTTTCATGGTTGAGTAACATTCCGTGTTCAAATAGAGGGTTTTGTTCATCCATTCATCTATTGATGGACACAGGGGTTGCTTCCAACTTGTGGATATTATGAATGATGCTGCTATGAACATTGGTGCACAAGTATCTCTTTGAATCCTTGATTCCAGTTCTTTGGGATAGATACTTAGGACTGAAACTCCTGGGTCTTTAATAATTTTATGTTAAACTTTTCTGAGGAATCACCAAACTTTTTCACAGCACCAGCAATGTACAAGGATTCCAGTTTCTCCATTGCCTCACCAACACTTGCCATTTATCTTTTTTTTTTTAATTATAGCTATCCTAGTAGTTGTGAAGTGGTATCTCACTGTGGTTTAATCAGGATTTAATTATCTCTTCCAATGAGTGAAAAAAGTTCAAATAATGAAATCAAGCCAATGGTCCAAAGATTACCTACATGAAGTGTTGTAGTGTTTCGGTATTATTTGAAGGAGTCTGTGTCACACAAGCCAAGGATACTTATCTGGTTTTAAAAATACATTGAAAAGAATAAAGGCCCTTTCTCCTTTTCACTGCCATCCTGCTGTGTGTGGCTGATTGTTCCTTGCCATGTCTTCTCACAAGACTCAGAATCAAGCAATGCGTGGCCAAGAAACAAAAGCAGAATCATCCCATTCCCAGTGGATTCAGATGAAAACTGATAACAGAATCAGGTACAACTCCAAGAGGAGGCTCTAGAAAAGAACCAAGCTGGGTCTCTAAGGCATCACACATCACGAGATGATGCACCTAATTGGCACACATATTTAAGCTGCATGAAGATCATATGTTCCTATCCTATCACTCTGTAAAAATCCCTTCTACCTGACCTATAAACATGTTTTATCAGGGAAATTATTTTTCTCTGTCACTATGCCTCTCCAACAGTAGGTTCATTCAGTAATAAATGTGAGACCTTTCAGCTGAAAAATAGATATTAAATGAAAATAATTTAATAACCTAACAAAATACCCTATGTACATATATGGCTCAAAAGAGGCTAGAAGCTGGTCCCTGGCTGTGACCCTCACTGCTAATTAATCTACAGTGACCCCAGGTTGATCCACTATGGCATGTCAAGATAGGCTGAGTGCTGGTTCTATGGTTGTTGTCTTTCTGGTTTATGACTTCTTCAATACATAAAGTTAATTATTTTGTTTCAAGAGACTTAACAGAGTGTCTGGGTGGCTCAGTCATTAACCATCTGCCTCCGGCTTGGGTCACAATTCCAGGGTCCTGGGATGGAGACCTGCATTGGGCTCCCTGCTCAGCGGGAAACCTGCTTCCCCTCTTCCACTCCCTCTGCTTGTACTCTCTCTCCTCACTATTTCTCTCTCTCTCTGTCAAACAGACAAAAGAAGGAGACTTAACAGTTTCGATCATTGAGACTTGAAAAGTAATAGCAGCAATACTAATAACATGCACTAATGAACAGAGGAAGTAATGCTGAATTTGAATCTGTAAGGGGCATAAAATTTACAAGGATTGGACTGACCCTGACCACCAACAGATTCATAAGCATTTTTGGGGAAGATAGCCAATTAGACTTATGTGATGCTCTTGAATTTATAACACCTAGAAAGGAAGGATCTTATTTATTTTAGCTCATTTAATAGTCAAAAGAACTCTACAGTAGGTATTACTAATGTCCTTGTTTTACATGATGAAAAAATAGTCTTGGAGAAATTAAGTTACTTGCTCAAATGATTGAACCAAAATCAAGTCCATTTGACTTCTGAGCTGCCTTCATGGAAGAAGGAAACATGTGCTGAAGGGAGAAGGTGCTGTTGGAGTAGCTGTGTTGGTTTTCTGGGGCCACAGTAACATGGTACCACCAACTATACAGCAGAAACAACAGAAATTCATTATCTCTCAGTTCTGGAGACTAGAAGTCCAAAATCAAGGGGTCAGCATGGTTGGTTCTCTCAAGGGCTGTTTGGGATCTTCTGTCCTAGCTTCTGGTGGCCTTGGGCATTCCTTGGCTTGTAGATGGCATTCTCCTTGTATCTTCACTTCAATATCCCTCTATGTCTTTTTTTCTCTATGACCCTAACTGTCCTTTTTATGAGAACACCAGACATGTTGGATTACAGCCCACCCTGATGATCTCATTTTTACTTGACTACCTCTGGAAAGATTTGATCTCCTATGAAAGTCACACCCTGAGGTACTGGGGGTTAGGACATCAGTATATTTTCTTTGGGGAGTTGGGGAAGTTACACAACTCAACCCTTAACAATGACTTACTATTGAGTTGTTCATACCTCCAAATGGGCTTGCACTCCGGTCTTCTTGTAAGTTTATAGTGTCCGAAGGACATGTTAATGTATTTTAAGTTATAAAATATACGAATGTATTTTTAAGTTCGGGGGTGGGGGGGAGTGTATAAGTTTCTAACTGGGAGCCTGCAGAGTATTCCCTTAGTTACTTAAGAACCTCACCACATACTTTAAGACATCTGTTGTTACAATCTTTTCAAACTATGAACTCTTAAGTTTGGTTCACAGTGCCTGTGGGCCTGCTTAACTTTTAGCATAGGTTCAAAAGGAAAGTCCTCTTTTTTTTCCAATTGCTTCAAGGTTTATTTTGGGGGAAAAAAGTTTCTATTTCCTGTGGAATTCACAAAGTTTAGGGTATCTGGAAAAGAATGCCTTAGGTTTCAGGAATATATTTTGGAACATAGACTTATGTTTCATTTACCCCAAACAAAAATGGTTTGATGTTTCAATTCTTGTTTTGTCAGCGAATAGGACCACCTTGTGTCACAATTTTTGTAGGGTTTTTGTTTTGGAGGGGGGTTGCTTGTTTTTTAAGATGTAGCTGAGTCTTTGATTTTCACCTGGAAAAGCTGTAGACAGAGGCTAGGGCCGAGGACTTGCAGGATGGCTGGTGAAGAAGGAGGGATTGTGGGGGATGCGCTGTGCTCCCCAGATCCCTCCCCCACTCCCTCAGGGATGAGGGATTTGTTTCCTCAGCTGCTGGGAATGTTGGCAGCCCACAGCCCTCAGCTGTCAGCCGTCTTTAGAAATTGGCTGGACTGAGTCAAAGCCCAGGGACTATCTCCTCCAGAGCAGCCAGCACCCACTGACCGGCCCGCAAGGAGATAATCAGGGCCGACTCAACTCAGGAGGACTCTGAAGAGCTTTCTCCACGTCAGGACTCTCTGTGGGCTGAGGCCTTGTTGCCTCAGCATGACAACCCACCTTCTCCCTCTGCCCGCTTGCCCATTCCCTCCCCACAAACCCAGGTGTTGATCTCAAGGACATTCCCTAAGAAAATTTACCGTGTGATAATCTCAATGTCTGCTTCTGAGGAACTCAGCCTGAGACAGGGCCCCGAATACTCAGACTCTGAGGAAACGAGGCAACCGTGGGAATAAAAAAGGAGCCGGATTCCAGGCAGTGGCTTCAGTGAGAGAGGAAAAGCCATGTGGGAAGCTGCTTCCAAAGGGATTGTCTCATCCAGCACCTCAAGGAATATTTCTGGAACCTAAATGGGGAAAAATATATACATATTCCTCCAAAAACCCAAAGAGAACTCAATAGCAATACCCCAAACAAAAGAATGGTGAGGGAAGGTGATCCAGGAAAAACTTAGCAGGCCAGGATGCAGAAATAAAGCAAATGGCTAAAACACGAAAAGGATAGCAGTAAGCATCAGAAAGGATTGTTTCACGGCTCAAGGTTGGGGTAAGCCAACGGAGAACTTGGAACGGTATTTGTAATTCAGCTCAACAAAGACCTTAACATTGTCTCACTGGGTGAGGAGATGTCTTGCACTTGAACCAGCTGTTGAGTTTAGTAAACGAGACGAGTTCAGAATATAGCTGGGAAAGCCCAGGCGGTGAGAAAAGGCCAGCAGTCAGGGACCTGGCTTTGATGCGGACGTGGTCTGTCTTTATGCCCTTAGGCGGTGACAGTGAAACCTGGTCAGAGGCCATAACCAGAAGCCTGACATATGTGCGTGACAGTGTATATGTATCTATGTGTACGTGTGTGTATGTGCACGTGCTTGATTGTGTGTCTGTGTGAGCATATGTGTGCCTGTGTATATGCATGTGCACACGTGTGGGGAGGTGTGGGTGTAACATGTGTTGTGTATGGGCATGGGTTCGGATGGGATCACCTACCACCGGGAAGGAGGAGTCTGCTCCTTCTAGATAAAGTTGTATCGTCCTTTGTCATTACCTTGGTTTGGGTCTCTCCGAAGACAGAAGCAGGGTTTGAGGGCAGGTAGTTTGATTGAGAGGCGATCCCTGGAAGCAGGAGTGAAGGACAGAGACAGGAAAAGAGGAAATGCCAGTAAGAGAGTAGACTTCTGTGGGATAAAAGGGATCAGTTCCCCTTGGACCTGTTGAGCAGTATTGTAAATGCCTCCTGGCATTACCCACGCAGGGGTGCTGGGCGGCTCGTTCAGTTTAGCACCTGCCTTCAGACCCCAGGTCCTGGGATCTGAGCCTTGTATTGGGCTCCCTGCTCGGTGGGGGGTCTGCTTCTCCTCCCTCTCCTTTTGCCTCTCATCCTACCCCACTCCTACCACACCTGCTTTCTCTCTCTCTCTGTCTCTCTCTCAAATAAATAAATAAAATCTTCTTTAAAAAGAAAAGAAAAGGACTGGCCACCTAAAGGACGGACATCCGGAGCATTTCTTCATAGGTTTGGCTCCTTCCTTGCCTGAGGGTTGCCCCTGTGGGCACGGACTCCCCGACCATCGCAGGCTGTACTTGCCGGCTGGGTGAGCAGCCTCCCGGCCTGGGAGAGGGCTGTGGGGCACAAAATGAATGACACAGGGTACCTGCCTGAGGTGGTAGGGTTTGATCCACCTTGGCTGTGGCTGAAGTCATCAGGGGTGGAGGGCAGTGATGTAGGCTGCCAAGCACTTCTATCCCGCAGTCATAAACTGCCAAGGGCCCTCGGAAAAGCAGTCACATGTTTTAAAAAGGACATCTCGATAAATCATTGCTGAGCACTTACAATGCAAATTGCAATATTAATGAAGATGTTTTACGCTGAGTTTCTTTGACGTGGTAGTAAGCCACGGGGGTTGCTGAATTTTAAGTAAAGAAGGTTATGGACGCTTTGTATCTGGGGAATTTTAAGAGGTCAGTAAATAAAAACACCTCTTTCTTTCCTTACGGAATTCTGAAGCATCTGGGAAATGAGACATGGGAGACTAAGGGTTGAAGGGGAAAGTGGCAGCTGATTGCAGAATATGGACTTATACCTGCAGCCAAAATCCGGCAGAGCTGGCTAATGATCTGTACGCATACCACGTGTGAACTGTGGAGTCGAGCCCCTGAGCAGATCCACTCCTTCTGAATCACTGCCTTGCTCTGGCCGGGCAGGGGAAGAGGGAAGAGCGTCGATCTTTGGTGCTTTGCACCCTGGCAGATTTGAAATAGATTATTTTTACCCCATGAAGGAACACGCACCATTTATCGTGGGATCCGTGTCATTCACCGATTAGAAAACTCATTTCTAATGCAGGCCCATTACTCTGATGGGAGTTCCTCCATGTGGAACAATGAAGCAGGGCTAAAAAAGATTTCTCCAAACAATGGTAAAAAAAAAAAAGGAATCGTTGGAAGAGCCTGCACTCCAGTAGTTCGACTACTCCTGTAGTTCTCACGGTTGACCGCATTGCATTTGACATTCAACTGTGTTTGTATAATTTGCTTTGATGACCAAGGATAGAGATGTCTTCTATGAATCTTGTTCCCCAACTGTAATGTGGACTCAGGAAGGGTCTATGTCATTCATTCTTTCATGGGATTCAGAAAAGAACTCTGGGCTGGGGATCAGGTCAACCTAAGTTCTACTCCCAGGCCTCCAGTAAAACACAGTTCCATCACATGGCACTGTAGACCCATTCCAGGTCCCGACATCAGTTTCAGAATAACTTACAAATTGAACTGAATAGACACTGATATGATGAATGGCGTTAAATGTGACCTAAGAATGAAAATAAGACTTGATGTTTGCTAACAGGGTGTACCTATGGAAGAGAGAAGCCCTTGGAATAAGCATGGCTTTGGCATTGGACAGATCTGGGTTTACATACTGGTTCTGTCACTTTATATCTTGAGAAACTTAGTTGGCCTCTCTATGATTTCATTTTTTCATGGGTAAAATCGTAATTCCTACCTTGGAGGTTTGTTGCAAAGACTTAATAAAATAAGGTAAGGAACATAAATAACACACTGTCTGCTAGGTGTTCCAATAAACGACAGTGGTTACATTGTTATCTAGAAAAGAATTTTAAAGTACCATGGAAAGACCCTTAGTTTGAAAATTGGGGCTTCCCAAGGATTATCTTTGAATAGCTAACAACCTTGAAAACCCCCAGGCATTTCTAGATAAGGGTGAGTAGAGTTATAAGCCCATTAAGCAGAACTTAGCAGCTTTCATATGAGCAAGAAAATTTTCTCACAGTTTTCTTCTCTGCTCCCATAACCTCTAAGCATCCTACGTACATGGGCTCAGCTCCTCCAACTAGGCCCAGCACCTTCCTTCTGTCCTAATAGAAGAGAGGGTGGAAAAGCACAGTATCTGGCACATAAATATATACTGGATGAGCAAAGGAATGAATAAAGTAATGAACTGTTGGCTGAATAAAATACATCAACAAGAAAGAGCACAGACATCTTTTTTTTGCCCTATGGAAATGGCTGGAGAGAGCAAGCTACCCTGGATGACTCCCCATTGAAAAGCAGTCAAATAGGCTGTCATGTTATGGGGAGCTTTTTTCTACATCTATGTGTCTCCTACTAAAAGGCTTCGGGAAAGAAGAGTGGAGAGGAAGGGCATCACTTGCATCTGATGATTGCCACTTCTGCTTCCATTAGCCCATCTCCTACCATCAGGGATTTCACCCCTACCCCAGGGATCAGTCTCATCCCTGGGAAGGAGAGGGGTCATTTAAGACTGTGCACATGTTTCATACCCTTGGCTGCAGAGAGTGGTTCGGGGGTGGACATGTTGCATGATTTTGGTCAAAGATTGTGCATTTGACAGCTTACTAAGGAGCTAGTTACCCTGGAAGGCGTGAAGAGGTGAGATCTTAACAATGCTGCTTCCATGTTGCCACCTGGAGCACCAACGGGAAGATGATTTCCTTCCGGTGACATTGTTTGAATTGTCAGCTCAAACCTTGTCTGAATATTACGTATCTTAAGACTTTTAATGTGAGTCAATAAATCCTTTTCATTGTTGAAATTAGTTAGAGGTGTTCTTCTGTCACTTACAAAAACTTCTAAAGAATACAAAGAACCTTCTTCCCAGGGCACCTGGGTGGCTCGGTGGGTTAAAGCCTCTGCCTTGGGCTCAGGTCACGATCCCAGGGTCCTGGGATCGAGCCCCGCATCGGGCTCTCTGCTCAGCAGGGAGTCTGCTTCCCCCTCTCTCTCTGCCTGCTGCTCTGCCTACATGTTACCTCTATCAAATAAATAAATAAAATCTTTTAAAAAAAAAATCTTCTTCCCTCCATGCTGGATGACATGGTACTTATGTGCTGACTCCGACAGAAAATCCAACTGAAGTCAACGTCTGAGGACACCCCATTTTGAAAGAGCTTGGTTAAGGTAGACTAAGTTGCCAGGGACACAAGTTCTATTTGAAGAGGGTTTCCTGCAAAATCCTATGGAAATTTCTTAGTCTGACTGGTTCATTACTTAATAAATACTTAACAAACCACTAGAAATTGTATATAAAGTATTCGGAACTACACACGTGGTATTTCCCAGTGTTTTATACTACATCGAAATCTAGAGACATGTACATAAAAACAATATGTACATTTCAAACAACTGTTTAATTCTGGAAACCCAAAAGGAGATTCCATAAATGACTAGAAACAGAATGTCTTTGTTCCCATAAAGAAGATTTTAAGTCAAAAGCTACAGAAGAAAATAACTTCCAGCTCTGACGATTATAGAGTACAAGCATAAATATTAGGAGGAAAAATAAAAACCAGACATGTTTTTTTAGGAAAATATATTTAAAAGCTCCTACCATGAAGATGCAGGATCTAAAAACTTCATATTCAGTGGGAAGAAAACTAAAGAGGTTTTTTGGTTTATTTGATTTTATTTGATTCAGATATTAAATTTACATCTGATTATGATCAAACTACCAAGGTTTACAGAGCATGAGGGAAATAATCAAACTGTAAACCATCTGCAACAAATTCATATTATTTCTTACGGAATTTTCATAAGATCACTTAGATTTGATTCATAATTTTCTTCCAAGAGAGCCTTTGAAGTTGAATAAGGATTTCAAAAACACAGGAAGTTAAATTATGAGAAATGGAAAGATAAGAGCTATTTCTTGGCTGTATGTACCATGAAATATACATTTTAAAGCCATAAAGGTAGCCCCATTCTTTGTTCATGAGTTAATGAGTAATATTAAAACGTTCCTTCATCCCGAGATACAGATAATAGACCCACAAGCTTGGAAGAAAGTAATGGTGTACAGGAAAGTGTACAATGATAAACTGGTCTTGAACTCCTCTGGGGTGCTTTGTATCTTGTTTCACCGCTCAGTACCGAATTTAAATTTACCTAAAGAGATGGCCATTCAAGTAATGTTGGTTCCCTCTCATCCTAGATGGTAGTAGTAAATCAATCCAGAGCTTATTTTCTTCATTTAAGGAAGCATTGCTTTTTCATTTTTGTTTGAAGTTGTTTTGTTTTCGGCCTACCGAAGTATGTTTCTCCTGTACTCCATGGTATCTTGAGGAGAAGGTGGGTCAATGTCCATGAAAACCTGGCAGCTTTTGGAAACATGGAGAGGCTCACAGTTCCTACTTTTGGGGGGTTCTTATCTCCCTGAGGGACTGGAATGGTATGCAAGGGGAATCTGCCAAGAAGGAAAGGGCAAAGTTGCCTAGACTCCTAAGCCCAGTATCAGGGCTTTGGAAAAGTCTTGGCATTAAACATTATCATGGACCAAAATGTGCCATACTAATGATAAGCATTTAGCACAATTTGAGACTGAAATTTAGTACAACACTATGTTCTAGATCGGTCAGTCTTAACAGTTTGCCTGCTGTATTTGTAGTAACCATTTTCCTCTGGACTGTTCAAGCAAAAAAGGTAACTAACTCCTTCATTGCCTTTGCACCTACTTGGAAATTTTAGTTATAGTGTTTAACTGGCATGTATTGGTAGAGTTGGAGTTTTATTTTTAAGAAAAATTCACAAGCTAACTTCCACTTAATCCATTACCCTTTATTTTATTGAAAATGTATAGTTAAATTAACTGAAGAAAAGATTCTTGGGAGTATGTTGTCATAACATTTTAAAAGGTTTCCCTTCATTTAAGTGACTGTTTTCTGTCGATCTGCTTATTTCTGTGTACTTGTCATGACAGTGCTTGCATCCTATTTGGTGTACTGAGCAAATAAACTTTCCATTTTAAACAAAAAAAAGAGCTTTTCCAGCAGAATGAATGGCTAGTCCTGGCAAGAAAGATGTGCTTTGGGAACTACAGCTGAACATATATATGCATAAACCAGGGGCATTCGTAGAAGCAACAACCACAAAAAATGTGAGAGCCATCAGTGGACTAATCGTATTCTTCAGATTCTGTAGGCAAGATGTTTGGAAGCAGGACCGGTCCAGCAGGGCTGTGGAACCTGTTGGTCTTCTCGAGAGAGGACCCCAAGGGAGAAAGTGGACTCCTTGCACAAGCCAGCAAATAGGGCCCCATTGATTAAAGGGAGATGTGACCCTAGCTGAACCTTGAACATGATAGAGCAGGTTATACAATAGCAAGTAATACAATGCTATGATCTCAGTGGATGCTGGATACTCTGCAGCTATTATCATGTTAGATCCATAAATGACCAAATGGCTATGTTGGTTTCAACACCACTGTCCTGTCTGTATTTATGGCCAGACTACAATAGAAGGTAGTTAACCTTTTAACACACATAGACGTGTCCAAAGATAAATAAGTTACTAACCTAAATTAGTATACTTCTATTTGTTTCTTTTTAACTCTAATAAAGACATGATATATGCCGTCTTTATATACTACTTAAATACCTTAATATTTCTCCCTCCTTAATGTTTTTTACTATTTCAACTAAATGTTTTTAAGTTTGAAGTTTTTGCTAAGACAAACTTTAAAAAGGCAACCACTTCATATCTTATTTCTTTTTTTTTAAATTTTATTTATTTATTTGACAGAGATCACAAGTAGGCAGAGAGGCAGGCAGAGAGAGGAGGGGGAAGCAGGCTCCCCGCTGAGCAGAGAGCCCGATGCGGGGCTCGATCCCAGGACCCTGGGATCATGACCCGAGCCGAAGGCAGCGGCTTAACCCACTGAGCCACCCAGGCGCCCCCATGTCTTAATTCTTTAAAGCGATTTATTTAAACTCTTAGCCCTTTTGCATAGAAACTTCTAGAACCTTCTTCCTGTAGGATAAAACTGTATATTAATCTTTTAAAAAGTAGCGCTAATGTATTTCTAATCACAATGAGTTAAAAGTATAAAGGATACGTTAAATTTTATTAATGTGATACATTAATGGAACAAACTCATGTAACTATATAGTAGCATCATTAAGTAAAAAATCAGTTTATTTAATAGTTTTGATCAATTTTCCCTCTGGTCTCCTATATCTATTATTCTGTAAGTTGTTACATTGTTAATATTTTCCAGTATTTGGAGTAAATTTTTAAAAATGTTAAATGCTTTTTCTTTTTTAGATTTTATTTTTATGCAATCTCTACACCAACGTGGGACTCAAGCTCACAATCCGTAGATTCAAGAGTCGTGCATTCCACAGACTGAACCAGGCAAGTACCCCTAAATGCTCTCTTGTTAAATTTGTACATTTGGTTAATTCTTCAGGTAAAACTGCATTACACAATTTTTATTTCCCCTCATTTTTTTTTTAAGAGGTTATTTATTTGACAGAGAGAGAGAGACAGCAAGAGAGGGAACACAAGCAGGGGGAGTGGGAGAGAGAGAAGCAGACTCTCTGCCCAGGAGGGAGCCTGATGCAATGATGCGGGAATTCATCCCAGGACCCCGGGATCCTGACCCGAGCCAAAGGCAGATGCCTAACAACTGAGTCACCTGAAATGCCAGGCGCTTTTGCTTTGTCCTCAGCCAGCCTCCTGCTCCTTTATCACCCAGACACTCCTCCCCTCAATTTAAACTTTGGTGAAAAGATGCTTCAGTTGATAACATTAGATTATCAGGGTAACAAATTCATTTTGAATGATAATTGGGCTTTTTTGTTATAAAGCAAAGTTACAACTTTTCTCTTTCTCAATTACTTTTTGTAGTCAAAACATTACTTTTCTTGAAATGATTCAGTCACAAGTTTGATCTCCCAGGAGATGACTTCCTGTGGGAATACCAGTATGTGTCTGAACTCACTTGTCATTAATATTTCATTTCCAATTCAGGCAAAGTGTAACCAATTTACCCAAGGGGGTTTATAACTGAGTTCTTATTGTATTTTACAAAGAAAACCAATGTTGGGTTAGGGAGATATTTAGACAGATAATAGAAAGACGGAAGTCCTTCAGCAAAATACCAAAGGTCATATTCAGTGCTTTGAGGCTGAAGCTGGGGAGAGGAGTAGGCAAGTGAAAATGGAAACTCAAGGAAGACAGGATGAAAAGAATATTCTGCTGGATGCTTCACTTTCCCGCCTGAGTCAGCAGCAGGTCCAAGCATCTCACCAAAATGTCAGTTTAGATGACAGGGCAACAAGTCATTCTCTCCTTTGTCAAAAGAGGCACTCTAATCTCACTGCAGTATGGTTCATTAGCAAAACAAAGACTCTGCCTTTGTGACCTTAAGGTCTAGTATATACACGTGAATGTATAAAAAAAGATAAGGTTGGGACGCCTGGGTGGCTCAGTTGGTTAAGCAGCTGCCTTCCGCTCAGGTCATGATCCCAGCGTCCTGGGATCGAGTCCCACTTCGGGCTCCTTGCTCCGCAGGGAGCCTGCTTCTCCCTCCGACTCTGCCTTCCACTCTGTCTGCCTGTGCTCACTTTCGCTCGCGCTCTCTCTCTGACAAATAAATAAATAAAATCTTTAAAAAAAAAAAAGATAAGGAGCGAAAATTTCGGAGAGGTTTAGCCTGGGTGGGGTGCGTGCAGGGCAGTCCGCTTGGAGAAGGTGACTTTCAAGCCAAGAGAGAAAGGAGGCAAGATTCCAAGCCAAGAATTAAGTCCAGAAACCCAAGCAGGCAGAAGCCTGTATTTCTTTGCCAGCATTAGTATCTTCCATCCAATCTTTCGGGCTTCCCTTAAGGACCTGCCCTCCCTACTTTTCCCTCCCTTTAGCTCCACTGAAAAATGAAAGAGTAAGGCAATTACATATCTAAAATGAGTCATAATTTTAGCTAGAAGAGAATGAGGTAAGAACCACCATGAGCTCCATTCATCCCGAAAAAGTGACTGTTACGTAAGGCTGCAGAGAAAAGCAGGACCCATTTCTCTCCCATGCCAGACCAAATGAAGGCAAATGTCCCCAAATCCCTCCTGTAATGATCTCTATGTAGTCACTGTGGTGATTTCTTTTTGTTTGTTTGTTTGTTTTTTGGTTTTTTTTATTTTTCTTTTACTGTGGTCATTTCTTGATGGTTTCTCTGGTCTCCTTGTCGTCTCCAACTTCTTGAAATCAAGCCTCTGGAAACTGGTTTCTGATGGGCTTTGCCATGGAGGGCGTTTTCTGTTTAGTTGTGGGACGTGTGCAAGTGTTGATCCGATCCTAAGGGGAAAGGTCTTCTACCCACACAAGTTTTGTCGGGTTCTAGGTCAGTGTTCATTGTATCAGAGATTTGGTCTTTCCCAGGGTAACCTCGCTAAAAGGCTCTTCCGCACTTGAACTTGTGAGATCTATAGATTGTAAATTGCACAATTAAGCAAAGTTGCCAGAGACGGCAGAGATAGATGAAGGCGGCAAGTCCCACTTCAAGGAACGGGAACTTTCAGAAGACCGGCTTTTACGGCTTTTGACCCTGTTTATACAGCTGTTTTTCTTGTTTGTTTCTACTGAGGTATAGAAGGCAAATCTGGTGAAGATGTGGTTAAAAATGTCTGCCATGATAATCCTGTAGAAAATAAAAGGACATGAAAATCGATCACATAGATAAAACCAATGTGCTAAATTTGAAATTCAGTACTTTACGTGGTGAAATAGAAATTACCTAACGAAGAACAAAGGGATTCACACACACACACACACACACACACACACACACACACACGTGTATATTAAGCATTAATTATATATATAAAGTGTTAACTGTGATCCAGCCTATATTAATAATGCAAGTAATTCCATAAAAAGAACATCATTCTATATGCTTGGGACTCCCTCCTCTTACTTTTTCTAAGCAAAAAACTTAAACTGCTTTGCTTAAAGGAGAGTACCCAAAAAACCTTTATTGAGCGAAATAAGTCATCAGAGAAAGACAACTATCATATGATCTCCCTGATATGAGGAAGTAGAGATGCAACATGGGGGGTTAAGTGGGTAGGAGAAGAATAAATGAAACAAGATGGGATTGGGAGGGAGATAAACCATAAGTGACGCTTAATCTCACAAAACAAACTGAGGGTTGCTGGGGGGAGGGGGGTTGGGAGAAATGGGGTGGGGTTATGGACATTGGGGAGGGTATATGCTTTGGTGAGTGCTGTGAAGTGTGTAAACCTGACGATTCACAGACCTGTACCCTTGGGGATAAAAATACATTATATGTTTATTTAAAAAAAATAAAATAAAATAAAACTATATTGCTTTGCTAAAATAAGAAGACTGATAATGGAAATACCATTTATCCGTCTTAGGCAAGTGTAATGATTCAAGATATGAGAAATAATATCAAACACCAAAAGCACAGTTAAGGGGCACCTGGGTGGCTCAATGGGTTAAGCCTCTGCCTTCAGCTCAGGTCATGATCTCAGGGTCCTGGGACTGAGCCTGGCATCGGAACCGGCACCGGCTCTCTTCTCAGTGGGGAGTCTGTTCCCCTTCCTCTCTCTCTCTCTGCCTGCCTCTCCTGCCTACTTGTGATATCTCTCTGTCAAATAAGTAAAACCTTAAAAAAAAAAAAAAAAGCACAGTTAAAAGACTGGATCAGGAGACATCCTTGGTGTCATACTTTGTGTTTTGAAGCAAACTTTAAGCCTGATCAATATCAGCAATAAATTATAACAAAACGTTGGAAAACAAGAGTATCCTCAATAAACCACAAAAGTTGAAGAATCACCAACAAATGGCCCTAAGGGTCAGCACTATGGATTAATGAACAAAGGAAACAAAGTTTAATGTTGGAAGCAATCCCAGAAGAGCTCCTTGCTCAGAGGCAATGGATGTGAGGAGCCACAAACACCGAGGGTGATGAATGTGGGGGTGAAGCGGGATCTCCAATATGGTTTCTCCAATCCACTCTCATGGCTCCCCAGAACATGAGATATGACTGGTAGGTGGCCAGAAAATTTCAGTACAAGATCAACAGAAACCAAGTATCATCAAGTTTTTAAGAAGAAACACTTCCATAAAAAGATACCAAATTGAATAAAAATAGAATAAATACCTCAAGAAGTTCTGTTATAAAATTCTGTTATAAAAATTAACATCCTCAGAAAGATTGGAGAGGATATCTTGGAGATTTTAAACATAATAGATAAGTATTGGCAAAAGGACTGAATACAAAAAACTAAAAAGGGAATATGTATGAGGGAATGAAAATCTAGTCTGCAATAAACTTGCAATGCTAATTGGTGTTGGCCTTCAAGGGTATGGTACATTCCCTCCCTTCATTTACATCACTTACCTCTTTCAGTTAAAACTTGTAGTTTTCTTTTAAAATATAAAACAATAGAAGAAAATAAGAATGAGATTTCCAAAGGAAACCATCTTCTCGGGAAAGAAGGCATAAGTCTGTTAACTCACTATAGAACATCAGCGATTGATACTTGTTAAAACTTGTTAATACTTGTTAAAAGAAGGAGGGGAAAAAAAGGGGAGAAAAGAAAAAAAGATCAGTAGCCGCCAAAGTGTGCCCAGGGTCATTTTGGAAACAAGAGAATGATTTTATAATACAAACTTCTTTCCTATTCTGGGGCTTTACCAAAGATATCAGTGGTGACTTGCAAACGTTTGAACCATAACCCACAGAAAAAGATGTGTGCAACCCAGTGCATATATCCACAGATGTACAAAGGTTTCATAGAACACCTATTTTCCATTTTACTCTATTTTCTAAAAGCCTTGAGGGTTGCTTGTTTGTTTGGTTTTTTTTTAAGATTTTAATTATTGATTTGAGAGTGAGAGAACACACAAGCAGGGGAGATGGTCAGGGGGAGAAGCCGACTCCGGCCTGAGCAAGAAGCCCGATATAGGACTCGATTCCAGGACCCTGGGATCACGACCTGAGCTGAAGGCAGGTTAACCGACGGAGCCACCCAGGTGCCCTGGTTTCACTCTTTATGCCTTTTAGATTTTGAGTTATCCGTGGCTTTTTATGAATCTGCGAAGACCGTATACCATAGCAACATTCATTTATGATACCAGGAAGCTCGTCCCTGGATCTCAGTCCTCTGCGTTGGGACAGTGAGCTAGCCTGAACAGGAAGCCTGCCCCTTAACACAGGTTTTCTTCTCCCACTCAATATACAGCTCTCCATAACCCTCCTATTCTAGTGCTACTAGAAAGAGGAGGTCGTATAAATTGGTGCAGCCTTAACACAAGCGAACTGCTACTTCGGCAACTAGCTATGGCAAGGCGCACGGCATCATTTCTCTAGCCCAGCAATTGCATTCATGCATCCATTGGTTACGCCCAGAGAAGAGAAGCATGCTATGTGATCTAGGGTTTTTTCACCTCAGCAATCATGAAGGTGTTTTGCTGATATCCTTATTAGAATTAATAAAAACCTGGATCCTTCAAATTCCTATGTATTGCCTAATTCTTGGAATTGCCAGCATATTGTCCTAATTCAGGACAGGGCAGTGGTATCCGGGACTAGAACTGCCCGCCAGAGGTCCATGTGAATAAAGGGTGGGGGGGCCTCCCCCTGAGAAAGTCTCTACTAAGGGAAGAGGGAGCCAGGCCTAAGAGGCTTAACCCAGGGGCGCCTGGGTGGCTCAGTCCATTAAGCATCTGTCTTCAGATCAGGTCATGATCCCGGCGTCCTGGGATCCAGCCTTGTGTCGGGCTCCCTGCTCAGCAAGGAGCCTGCTTCTCCATCTTCCTCTGCCTGCTGCTTGCTCCCCCTTCTTGTGCTCTCTCTCTCTCTCTGTCAAATAAATAAATAAAATCTTAAAAAAAAAAAAAAAAAGAGGCTTAACCCAGGAGCAAAGTCCTCAACCCAGGAGAGAAGGAGAAGAATGCTTCCTGGGAAAGCACAAGCCTCTTGCACACATCTTGGTCTGGTGCAGTCTCCATGGTGACAATCCATCTTACAGAGGCAGGGAGGAAGGGGTGGGGTAGAGAGGGGATGTAAGTTAAATACAAAACAGGTAGTTCAGTAAAACTTCCTCGAGATAAAGAAGCAACACACTGTCGGGTAATTCTGGTTTTAAACCCCAAAATACCAGTACAATCACATACTAGTCTCAGAACTTCATCAAGCTGATTTAAACCTCCTATGCCTCAGTTGCTTCATCTGCCAAGAAGTGTTAGTAATCGTACCTGCCTTGTTGCTTATGACTAAATGAGATATGAAAAACAAGCATTTAACCTAGTGCCTGACACAGAAAATCATTTAGGAGGTCGAATCTGTCATGATTAAGGATTGTACGCACTGTTTGTACGGGAGCTTTGTCACCTCAAGGTCCCTGTCTGCAACAGGAGACAAGCAAATAGGGTCCAGGAGAAGGAAGAGATGAGGTATGAGATGAAATTCAGTTGCCATTAAAATATAAGATCCATAAGGAGGGTTGTGTTATTCAAAACTGTATCTACATACAGCATCCCAGGGACTCAGAAAGTGCTTGTTAGATAAACAAATGAGTATCTAGGGGCACCTGCAGGGTTCAGTTAAGCTGGCTCAGGTCGTGATCCCAGAGTCCTGGGATTGAGCCCCACATTGGGTCAAGCTCTCTGCTTAGCGGGGAGTCTGCTTCTCCCTCGCCTTCTGCTACTCCCCCTGCTTGAGTGCTCTCTTTCTCTCTCAGTCTGTCAGATAAATAAATTAAAAATCTTTAAAAATAAATGAGTGCCTAGGGGAATGAACCAGGATGAACCTAGGATGAATGAAAAGTCTGAGACAAGCTGTGGCCGGGAGCACGTGTGAAAGCCATCCTGCAACTTGGGGGGGCGCTCTGGAGGGAGCTGGTGTTGAGTGGCAGCTAAGGGGCTAACACTGCTTGTGGAGCAGGAACAGTACCAGTGATTACAACAGCAACGACTTCACATTTTTATGCCCGGCCTTTAATCTCAGGTGTGTACGCCATCTTCAGCATCAACATCAATCATCGGCATCGACACTTCTTTGAGGTTACCTTGGTGGGTAATTTTACTATCCTTTTTATGGACTGAGAAGCTACAACACAAGTGTAGTGACTTGCCCAGGGTCATGCAACAAATTAGAGACTAAATCCAAGACTCCTAAATCATTCTTTCAGGCTTGTAGGCATTCATCCTCCTGCCAGTTAATACTAGGGACATTCAGGTCATGGAGCATATTTGATTAGGTTAGCATTTATGGACCCTCATAAACATCTTTTTTTTTGTTGTTAAGACAATGGGTTCATTAAAATTAAAATTTAAACAGCCAATGTATGCTTTTTCAATATGGATAATCATGTGCTGTCTGTAACATTTTACTACCTTCTTTTTTTTTTTAATACTTTATATCCACCTTTTCTTTTTTTTTTTTTTTCTAAGATTTTATTTATTTGTCACAGAGAGTATGAGCAGGGGGAGAGGGAGGGACAGAGGCAGAAGCAGGCTCCCCACGGATCAGGGAGCCTAGTGTGGAACTCAATCCCAGGACCCTGGGATCACCACCAGAGCCAAGGGCAGGCGCTTATCCACCTGAGGCACCCAGGCATCCTCATTTTCTTACATTCTATCCTCATGTTCATTTCATTTTTAGTTGGTAACAGAACCTGTAACTAATGATATCAGCACATGATATAACAAGGAGTAAGAAGGCAGAGGAAGAGGCAGCCTGTAATTGAATAAAAATGTACTTAGGGGGCTTTGAGCTGAGCCACAAGAAGAATGGCTTCCTCCTTGAAGCAGGATCTCCCCTTCACCCTTTTCCCCTTCCTTCTGTTCTTCCTTCTAGTCAAGAGGCAGCCTATGAACTGCTGGGTTCTTTAGTGTGTTTTATTTCAAGAGAACTAAGGTATGGGCAAAAAAAAGCCTCAGCTGGGCAAGACATGTAAGTTCTTGGGGGCTTCAGTGTCTCCAACTTTAAGATGACAAGGCTGGTGGGTTGATGTCAGGGGTCCCTCTGAGCTTGGCCAACCCAAGATTCTACCTCCCTTTACCTCTTCTTGACATCCACTTACGTCCCATGCTTTGAAAGAAAGGCGTGTTTTATCCCTGTCAACAAAGATACTTTGCCTGTGTATTTATTTGAATGTTCCTTGAGACCAAAACTGTCTGATGGCCCAGGATTTACTTAATTTTCACTTGTTTATCTCTCTCTTTATTTCCCTTGTTCATAGAATTCCAACAGTCTAAGAATTCAGTAATCAAGACTCTTCTCAGATGTCTGCATTGTACCTAGGTTATATGAAATATATTCAAATAGGACTTTTTATGTGAAATAATAGAGGGGTCAAAAGAGACTGGTTTCAGGGGTGCCTGGGTGGCTCAGTGGGTTAAGCCTCTGCCTTTGGCTCAGGTCCTGACCTTGGGGTCCTGGGATCGAGCCCCGCATCAGGCTTTCTGCTCAGTGGGGAGCTTGTTTCCCCTTCTCTCTCTGCCTGCCTCTCTGTGATCTCTGTCAAATAAGGAAATAAAATCTTTAAAAAAGAGAGAAAGAGAGACTGGTTTCCTCCAGGGCCATCATCCTCAATTTTGTCATGTTCCAGACTGTTTCCCTCCAAGAATATTCTTACAAATGTCACAACCAACTTTCCTTCTTTCGCATTAGGATTAACCGCCTCCCTCCTGTAATACTTTCTAGTGATTCTCAAAGAGCAGTATAATCATGGATTTCTTTTTATATAAAACAAATTATAGGAAGTGACGTCTTTGTAATCAATCCTGATGCAAAACTGTGAATGGCTTAAACAAAAGCACATCTCATTCAGATTGTTTTAAGTAACTTGTAGAGGTACAAAAGTTTCCATCCAGCATGTTAATTACCTCAAACTCCTGCTGCTCTCTACTCTCTCACCGAAGAGGCTATAGCATTTCTGGGTTCCTTTCAAGTGCCCTTTTGAAGGTTTATTGTGAAACTGCAGACTTTTATGTGAAATCTGTACGGATTTTTGTTGGCGACATACTTAGTTAATGTTCTAAATCCGCCTAACACCGTGCATTAGTTATGTAAACAGAATTAATGTTAAAACAATGTTCATTTCGGTAGACACCAATTATATTTCTTCTTTTTAGATAGTAACCATTGCAATCATTTTATTTTATTTCTGCAAGGTGTTGTGTTTGTTTTTTGTTTTCGGTTTCCACACTGGCATCTCTAAAATGCCTTTAAATCTGTAAACAGGGATGCTTGTGCTGAATTTTGGAGGACACCTAATTGTCCAGGAATAGGTAAAATGTATCAAGCAGGTTTGTGTTTTATGTAAACTCTAGGGGGGGGGGCAGGAGCTGAAGGGCTTAGGCTTTGTTCTCTAATCTATTTCAGGATCATTTTTAGGAGAGCCAATGACCTCTATCACAAAACATGGCAGTGATTGAAACGCGGACCATTTGGACCAGAAAATGCAGAGCATCCTGGGTCTGGTGGAAAGGACAGGGAGAAGGGTGTAGAAGACTGTTTATGGGAGGCAGTGAACTTCTGAGTGAGACAAACCTGTTCTTTGTTCAACAGTGCCAAGAGGAACACGAGCTTCCGAAACAGTGACTTGAGTTAGTTCCTGGAACCGAAAGAAAGATGTTTTACAAACTGTATTGCTAAGTCATGGGTACCCCTAGCTGCAGACTCCCACTGTACACGGCCCTGCTGCGTTCCCTTTCTCCCCAGTGGTGAGGCCAGGGAGAGGACCTCAGCCTTCCGCCCTCTTTGTTTTTCTTTCGGTCCAGATGAAGTCAAGGGCGGTGCTGGCAGCCCCAGGAAGCAGGCAGGCCAGTGGTCGGCTTGGTGTAGGAGCCTTTCTGAAATGTTATAAAAGCGGGTCTGACTCAAAGGCTCTGACAAAGAGATGAACCACCCAAAACAGGTGGGACTTGTTTTTCCGTGCATGGCCGAGCAGGTAGGAATTCGGTTTAGGAACCCAGTGCGTGTATCAATTTATTTCATGGAAAACAAACACCTTCTTATGTGTCACAGTCCTTCTTCGGAACAGTTTCCTGTGAATTAACGTCACTCTCGTGGGCGCTTTTCCCTTTTCAAGCTGTGTTGGGATTAGCAACACCCATGCTGGATAGAAAGCAGCGTGAAATAATTCGGAGAGGTACAAAGAAGGAAATAAAAAATTGCCTTTACTATTCTCACACAGAAATAACCACTGGAGGCCCTTGGGCTTGTTTTCTTTCTGATTTATTCTGACTTCTTTAAAGGCTTCCTACAGTTTAACTTCAGAACATTCTCTCGAATGTACTTAGGTCAGGAATTATGTCTATTTCGCTGATAAGGAAACTGAGGCCCAATGAAATCCCATGACCTGGCTAGTGGGGCCACAGAATCCGGCCAGAGAGTGTAGGTTGGCCCCACAAAGCCCCACAATGTCCCTCGGGCCACTCTCCTTGCTTCTGTGGTTGGTTGTGTTCCTCACGTGGAGAGAGGACATCTTTTTTTCATCAGTGATGACAATTACACTTACTCCTCAGTATTCACAGGCTCCCTACTTGCTAAAATTTACTCTAACCCCCCAGTCAATATTTGCCGTGTTTGACCTACTCGTGGACAGGCAGCCAAAAATTCAGAGTCACTCTTTGCACACGTTGTCAGCTGAGCTCAGACCAGGGGACACTCTGCTTTCTTGTTTCAGCTCTCAGACTGGAAACAAGTGTCCTTTCCGTGGTCCATTTAGTGCCACCTCGTTTGAAGTTTTGGGCTTTTGTTATTGATTTTGCTTAAATGGCCACCGAGTGTGGTGCTGAAGAGCTCCTGAGGGTCCCTAACACGGAGAGGACCCCTGTGTTAGATGTGGTTCAATCAGGCATGGAGCTCTGGACTGTGAGCTCATGCATAAAACCAGTCGCATACTGATTGGTTGAAAGAAATCTTACCAGAAGCTCATAGGAATATAACCACATATCACACCTGAGCGTAGTGGTTCAGGATTTGCTAACACAAAGTTTACAGTGACTTTGTAGAACCACCATGAATAAGTAGAAACAGCTGTATTATTATTGTGGCTACTGCGGTCACGGCCTGATAATAAATGCTGTGGCCTCTCAGAGAATTCCAGCTTCCTCTTCAGCCTTCCACAAGAGGGTCAGACCTTCAGTTTATACTTCTTCCTGCCGAGGATGCTGGGGAGCTACCATTCCACCATTAGCACCGTCAAGAGGATTCCTGGCCCCTGCTAGCAATTCATCATGGTTCCAAGCTCTGACACCTGACAACTGAGGTGCTCCTGTCTCATGCCTGGTCTTCCGGAAGCACCAGGCCGGCCCACTTACAAGTTCAGGCAGGCTTGCTCCTGCTTTTGCTTTGAGAGCGGTTCATGTCAGAGCCCTGAGGGCCTGGCCGTCAATCCTACTTTCATCACTGCTCCTCTCAGGAGATCTAGGGTCACCCGCACAGACGTCCCTCAGGCGGATATGCTGGTTAGACCTCAAGCCGACAGTGGTCTTTAAGAGATCAATGGCCCACTGCCGATGATGTGGATGGAACTAGAGGGTGTCCTGCTAAGCGAAATAAGTCAGGGAAAGACAGATACCAGATGATCTCACTCATAAGCGGAATTTAAGAAACAAAACAGGTGAACATAAGGAAAGGGAAGGAAAAATCAAATAAGACAAAAACAGGGAGGAAGGCAAATCATAAAAGACTTTTTTAAAAAGATTTTATTTCTTTGAGAGACAAAGTGAGTGAGAAAGAGAGCACAAGCAGGGGGAGCGGCAGGCAGAGGGAGAAGCCGGTTCCCCACTGAGCAGGGAGCCTGATGCCGGTCTCAGTCCCCGGACTCTGGGATCATGACCAGAGCCAAAGGCAGATGCTGAACCAACTGAGCCACCCAGGAGCCCTGACTCTTAACTCTAGGACACAAACAGAGGGTTGCTGGAGGAGTGGGGGGTGGGGGTGGGGGGATGGGGTAACTGGGTGCATGAAGGAGGGCACTTGAAGTAATGAGCACTGGGTGTCACATGCAACTGATGAATCACTAAATTCTACCCCTGAAGCTAATAATATACTATATGTTAATTAAATAATATACTATATGTTAATTAAATTGAATTTAAATTTTAAAAAAGGGAAAAAATACATCAACTTGTACACAGGTCTCAGAACTCCGGTATATTACATGTTAAACAAATGAAAACATGGATACCTTTTCTTGCCCTTTAAAGAAACCTTAGTTCTAAATGGAAAAATTCAATTGGTAAAATGTCTAACAAAAAGGGGAGACTATTCAGAGAAACAGCTTTTCTTCCCCTCAGGAAATACTAGACTCTATTTTTTTTCAGAGAAATTCCAAATGGGGCTGGTGATGGGCATCTAACATAGAATGAAGTAATTCAATTGGTTATAAATAGATGTTTTGTCTTTATTTCATGTGACTTCCAGTTTCACGATAAGGACAGTCATGTTGCTCACCAAAATAACCATCGCTAGTGAAAGATAATTTCTTATTCAGTTAATCTAAAAAAAAAAAAGCAAACTAATTTGGAAATAAATTACAGTCCTCTTGATATGTCTATTTTAAAGATAATTACTTAGGCTTAAAATATATGTATCTTTATGATAACCATGAGTACTAAAATGACCAGATCCTTGTGGCAAAATACAAAATATGTGAAAAGCAAACCTTTGTAGGAAGCCACTCTAGTCATCCCTCTGATGAAGCCAAAAGAATCCAGTTTAATGAGGAAATCATAAGAGCTGTTAACATATATGGATATCAGTCTTAACCATGGTAAGAACGATGTGAATAAAAACCGTACAGAGATGAACTTTTTTTTTTTTTAACCCACCAAACTGGCAAAAACTCACGAGTTTGACAGCCTGCTCTGCTGGTAAGGCGATGAGGGATTAGCTTCTCAGACATCGCTGGTGGGAGTGTGGTAGAGTAAGTTAGCAATATTTAACAAAATTACAGTTGCATTTACTATCCGCTCCAGAATTCCCACTTCTGAGAACGTGTCATACGTAAGTGCCAGCAGACTTAGGAAGTGACATATATTTGAGGCTACTGGCTGTAGCATTGCTTGAAAAAGCAAAGACTGGGAGAACCCATGCTTCTGGTAGGGGAATGATGTCACAAATAATGGTATGTCTGCACAAGAGAATACTATGCAGCTATAAAAAAGAACAATGGTATGGGGCGCCTGGGTGGCTCAGTGGGTTAAAGCCTCTGCTTTCAGCTCAGGTCATGGTCTCGGGGTCCTGGGATCGAGCCCCGCATCGGGCTCTCTGCTCAGCAGGGAGCCTGCTTCCTCCCTCTCTCTACCTGCCTCTCTGCCTACTTGTGATCTCTATCTGTCAAATAAATAAATAAAATCTTTAAAAAAAAAAAAAAAGAACAATGGTACAACATGGATGAACCTTGAAAACCTCATGTTACAAGGAAGAAGCCAGTCACAAAGAACCACGTATTCTATGATTCCATTTGTAGGAAATGCCCAGAAGAGAGAGAGACAGAAAATAGGTGAGTGGTTGCCTTTGGTAAGGGGATGCGTGGGAAGTTTGGTGAGTATCAGCTAAGGAGTGTAAGATTTCTTTGTGGGGAGTAATAAAAATGTTATAAAAATTGGTTGTAGTGGGGCGCCTAGGTGTCTCAGTGGGTGAAGCCGCTGCCTTCGGCTCAGGTCATGATCTCAGGGTCCTGGGATCGAATCCCGCATCGGGCTCTCTGCTCATCGGGGAGCCTACTTCCTCCTCTCTCTCTCTGCCAGCCTCTCTGCCTACTTGTGATCTCTCTTTCTGTCAAATAAATAAATAAAAAATAAAAAATAAAAAAAATTGGTTGTAGTGATGGATGCATAACATTGTGACTATACTAAGAGCCATTGAATTGTACACTTCAAATGGGTGAATTGTGTGGTATGTGAATTCTATCTCGATAAAGCTGTTTTTAACAAAGAACAAGGATATTCTCCTTATACTGAGGGTTCCATGTGGATGGAATAAAAGACCAAAGTGCTGTATTATTATACATTATTATTATTCAATATATCATATATTTTGAACTTATTATATATATATTATTATTATATATTATCCAACTTATTATTATGTATTACTTTGAGAAGGAAAGTGGGAAAATAAAAATGTCTCCTTTTCTTCTGTACATAAAGAAATGATGAAAGGTTTACACAAAATTGATAAAAAGCTCTCACTAACGGGGAGGAGCTGTGCTGAAGGTTTAGAAGAGTCAAGTGCCCATATATTTGTCACTGAATTTCTTGGCTGAGGATATTAACTTGATGTCATTTGTTTAGCCGACATGCACATTCACTGCTATTTTTTTTTTTTTATTTGAGAGAGAGAGAATAAAAGAGTGAGCATGAGAGGGGGAAGGTCAGAGGGAGAAGGAAACCGCCTGCTGAGCAGGGAGGCCAGTGCAGGACTCGATCCCGGGACTCCAGGATCATGACCTGAGCTGAAGGCAGTCATCGCTCAACCAACTGAGCAATCCAAGTGACTGACTACTATTTTTTATTATTATTATTATTTTTAATGTAAGCTCTATACCCAACATGGGGCTTGAACTCAGGACCATGAGATCGTCGACTGAGCCAGCCAGGAGCCCCAATTCACCACTACATTTTAATCTTGGGACCATATTTGATTTTATTTCATTTATTTATTTTTTATTTTTATTTATTTTGAGAGAGCTCACAGGTGGAGTAAGGAGCAGAGGAAGAAGCAGACTCCAGTGAGATGAGGGGCAGAGAGGGAAGGAGAAGCAGACTCTTCACTGAGCCAGGAGCCCAACACCTGGTTCCATCCTGGGACTCGGGGTTATGACCTGAGCTGAAGGCAAATGCTTAACTGACTGACTCCCAGGCACCCCTGGGAGTGTATTTTATTTTATTATTTTATTTTTATATTTTAAAGATTGTATTTATTTATTTGACAGAGAGAGACACAGCGAGAGAGGGAACACAAGCAGCAGAGCAGCCGAGGGAGTGGGAGAAGCAGGCTTCCCGCTGAGCAGGGCATCTGATGAGAGGCTCCATCCCAGAATCCTGGGATCCTGACCTGAGCTGAAGGCAGATGCTTAATGACTGAGCCACCTGGAAACCTTCCCACCCCCACACTCCGCCCGGGGCCATATTTTAAATTATGCAGATATATAACACATTATTCTTCCAAAACAGCTTGTTGTAGCAAACTGCCCTGATTGTGCCCTTGTTTATTCTGTTAGGAAATCACTTGGCACTTGGATTTATCAAAATGGCAGTAAATGTCACAACCAAAAACACAGGAGATGTGCTGGGTGTGAATGAATTGATGAGCTATTTGCAAGGAGCACCTGTCCCCGAGCTCCAACGAGGGTGGCATTCAGCCTCCATTGTGACACCTGGGCTGTGTGCACGGAATCCCTCAGAAGAGCCCCGCGAGGATCCTCAGCCCCCGCACACTGTCACCCACATGTCTGCTGCTGTGACCTGGAAGGCAGACAAGGGCATGACACAGGGAACAGATCCACCCGCTGATAGTGCTTTAAGGCAACAACAGCTCTGAGTTCTGCTTCCTTCCACACTTCCCGAAGAGTTATATTTCACAGATTTCGAAATATTAATACAATCTTGGCTCTTTCAACGGATTCTAATCCATCTCCATCACAGGGACAATGAGAAGCCGGCACTGCATGCTGTCACAGCTCCTAGCTGGTGAGAGGCATGCATGGCGTCAGACCACTAGCTGCGGAGGGCGTCTCCACAGTTAACGTGGATGATGACCCATGAGTTATATTTTGGTGTGTCTCTCTAGGACTCTCTGTCTTCAAAGACACTAACTTGGAATGCCAAAACTTGTCATTCCTCTTCAGCCACTCAGTAAATTGTCTAATCCACAAGGTTGGGATACAATAAAAACAAATTCAAAAGAATTTTAATAGTAATAACCTCTTTTTTTTCTTTTTAAAATTTTTTCTTAAATAGGAAAAAATTCTCCACACCCAACATGGTCAAACTCATGACCCTGAGATCGAGTCACAGGCTGCACAGACTGACTCACCCAGGCACCCCAATAACATCTTTTATATTTTTAAAAAACCCATTGTAAGTGCCAGAAAACTAAATATATAAAATCAACCCTCATATCAAAACTCACTTGTACCCTAATGCTATTGCGGGAAAGAAAAGAAGCTCTAGGACAAAGACCCTATTGTCATTTTTAATTTATTCATTCTGCTTTATCCAAACTATACTACAGGGTCTGAGAAAAATCCACCACTCTTAGATTAAGGAAAATCAACATTAATTTTGCTCTTATATTTTTTCATGTTACTGTGTCTAAAACATTTTCCTGCCTACCTTCATCTCAAAGGTCAAAATATTGCCCATAATCTGAGTGTTGCAGAATAATTTAGGGTGATGCATCTATTCCAGACAAAATTGACCCAGAAAATTTTCAAATGAAAAAGGTATTATGTTGGGACGCCCCGGTGGCTCTGTCAGTCAGTTAAACGACTCCCTTTGCCTCAGGTCATGATCCCACTGTCCTGGGATCAAGTCCTACAACCAGCTCTTTGCTCAGCAGGGAACCTGCTTCTCCTTCCCCCTGCTTGCGCTCTCTTTCACAAATACAGAAAATCTTAAAAAAAGAAAAAAGCACTATGTTATTTTTAAAAAGCGTGATTTTTGTTATGCTTGGAAAAAAGACTAGAAGGAAAGCATATATCCAAGTCTTACCAGTGATTACCTTTGGGGATAGAATAATTTAACTTTTATTCCACTTTTCTGCATTTTTATAGTTAGGATAATTCTTTCTATAGTCTTAAGGAATCATATTTTATTTTAGAAAACAGACCGGAAATGTAAGAAAAAGTAGGCTGATGAGTATTAATGCAAAACTGAATTTCTCTTTCTAGGTCTTTCCGTAAAAATGGTAGTCATGCATGAGTGAAATAAATAGTGAGGCATGGCACGCTGATGACTGATTTCTTGTCATTATTTCTAAAGAGCAGTTTCAAGAAGTCAATTGATTGCATTCTGATACACAGCAAAGATAACTGACAGTTGGGCAGTTCTCAGAATAAAAATAATTAAATGAAAAATTTACGAAAGTATTTCCCAGGACTTGTATCATCTTAACATTTGCATAACACCACAAAATTTCTTAGTAGTTTACATTTCCCTAGTTGCATTTAAAATCTTAGTACTTTTGGGACGCCTGGGTGGCTCAGTTGGTTGAGCAGCTGCCTTCGGCTCAGGTCATGATCCCAGCATCCTGGGATTGAGTCCCACATCGGGCTCCTTGCTCCGCAGGGAACCTGCTTCTCCCTCTGACTCTGCCTTCCACTCTGTCTGCCTGTGCTCGCTCTCACTCTCTCTCTCTTACAAATAAATAAATAAAATCTTTAAAAAAATAAAAAAAATAAAATAAAATAAAATCTTAGTACTTTGTATTCTAGATTACAAACACTCCATTGGAAATACTTAATTGTTTTCTTAGGTAAAAGAAAATAATGTTTATCCAAACCTAATCTTTGTTCTGTCTCCTTGGTTAATGTGTATTAAGTACATTAACCTCCTAAGGTTCTAGAAAAATCTATTTTTAAAAGGAAGACTTTTTTATGACTTAAGGGGAAAATGTTTACTAAAATTGAAGTGAATTTTCTAGTGGCTGTGATTTAAGTGCAGCAAGAATATATGTCTAATCATTTATGTTTGGCCTAAGAAACAAGAATGCCATGTTGTCCTTGATGAAGAGCACGAAAGACTCTATCAGTTCATGATGTACTATTCCATTATTCACTCACCCAGTCAGCTGTTGAGCACCTGTTCTTGCCTGGCCTTGGAGCTAGAGTGGTGAGCAAAACTCTTCTTGTCCCTTGACTTTGAAGTAAGCCATCCTTGTGGACTCTCGGGTCCAAGTCCTTTTCCTGCAGCTGGTTGGGATACAGACCCTGAATTGGCTCCATGTGTCCAACCTTGCAGTCAAGGGTAAGGATTCAGGTGAGGGAATCCTCGCTTGGGCTTCTACACCCCAAGCAGTACCTATGGCAAGAGCTTGCGCTGGTGAGAAAAGGCATTGAAACTGACTAGTTATTTTATTACCATTCATTTGAGGGCATTTAGGAAGCCCTAGGAGGAGTTCTGGAGGGGACAGGTTTGAGGTTATCTTTGGATAAACCTCACTCCCATCCCCCTTACTGATCGGGGCCTTATCATCATTACCGTCTTTAATGGTGTTTAACTTCACTCCAGTTGGATCAAAAGCTTTAAGAGGGCAAAGGCTACGCCTCATATTTCTTTGTCAAGAGCTTACTTAGTACATGGCTTTCGCATAGCAAGGGTACAACGAATGTTTGTCTATGTGATTTGCCTTCTTTCAGAAAGATAAAAGGCATGTCAGGCAAGATCAGCCAGCTGCATGAGTTAAGGGTCAGAATCATGCAGATAAGTCTAAGGAGACTTGTATTTCATCCTACTGGAGTTGACTGCCTGAGCACTGAATTGTACTTAACCTCCTCTGTGCACCTCTCTCATAATCCACACCCCCCCATGCAATACACACAGACACACAGATACACACACAACTCTCAGCGGATCTAAGAAAACAGTACAAGTTCAAATTTCTAGGTTAGATCCTTTCTAACAAGCTCGTTATACTGTTAAAGATACAACATTTAAGAAAATATTTGTTATTTCCCCTTAAATAAACTTCTTTTTTTTTTTTGAATTTACTTATTTGAGAGGGAAAGAGAGTGAGGGAGAGAGAGAGCAGAAGCCAGGGGGGAGCAGCAGAGGGAGAGGGAGAAGCAGACACCCTGCTGAGCAGGGAGCTCAATGCAGGGCTCGATCCCAGGACCCTGGGATCATGAAGTGAGCCTAAGGTAGATGCTTCACTGACTGAGGCATCCAGGTGCCCCTTAAATAAATTTCTTAAGCCTTTCTTGAATAATGAAAATAACTAGTTTCTCTTTACTAACATGACAACCACCTCAAGAAAGTAATCACAAAATGGCACACAGGTAATAACCTGTAAGACCTGAAAAAAAATGTCCTCCCTATTAAGAATGCAATCATCTGGGCGCCTGGGTGGCTCAGTGGGTTAAGCCACTGCCTTCGGCTCAGGTCATGATCTCAGGGTCTTGGGATCGAGTCCCGCATTGGGCTCTCTGCTCAGCAGGGAGCCTGCTTCCCTTCCTCTCTCTCTGCCTGCTTCACTGCCTGCTTGTGATCTCTCTCTGTCAAATAAATAAGTAAAATATTTTAAAAAATAAAAAGAATGCAATCATTTGATATAATGATATGATTTCCAAAATTACATTCTTATTGTCAGGCAATAAAATGAAGTCACATCTTAATAAATTAATTCTTAGATCACTGGATGTACAGCAGTATGATTATCTGAGTTTAGAAAAGGGAAAGCCTGAATTGTGTGGTAGAAAAACACTTTTCCATGGACAACAATTTGCCAGTAACTTCAGAAGGGTATGCAGAGCTTTTATTTCCAGAACACAGTAACAGGGTTTCCTTTACATTGCTTGTCTACATTTGAATATGAAAGGCTTTTGCAAGCCCTTGACTCTAGAATGAAGGCCAACAGGCTCTGTGAGGACATGGACCTGTGCTGCCCAACATCCAAATCCCTCAGCACATCAGAGGCTCTTGGATAGGGATTGGGACTGGACACAGTGGCGCCCCTCTGAGAGATTCCCACTATGGAATCAAGTGCCTTCCTGATGCCATGTTCTTCAACCAAGTGGTAGGTCAGTTCTGAAAGGAGCAGTTACATGAAGTGACGGAGCACTTTGGTCCAATGGGCTACACCCTGGCCCAACCTACACCCCCAGGCTTGCTGGGGATCCCAAAGCTCCTGGTGACTCAGTACAGATGAAGCAGATGGAACACTAAATCCCCCGACACCATGTTGAGTCACCTCCTAGGGGAGCAACTCTAAAGAACTGGCTGGGCAGTAGACAGGTTGGGATTTTCAGGGGACCTAATAGAATATCAATCCACCCCATTTTTTGCATATTGTTTAGAAAATTGGAATAATAGAAAAGAAAAGGAGGAATTGCATTTCTGTCCAAGTGCCACTCAGAAAAAGTTTCCAGTGTTTTAGTCACTAGAATTAAATTAAGTCATCAATCATCCTGTTTCTAACCTAAGCCTACTTGTCTTTAAGAATTACGATTATTTTTAAAGCAAATAAATGGCAGAGATAAATAGGCAGAGAGTTAGTCAGCAAACCACTAGAGTTTAGAGTTCTGTGTCTGTGTGTGTGTGTGTTTTTTTTTTCTTAAGGTTTTATTTATTTACTTGACAGAGAGATCACAAGTAGGCAGAGAGGCAGGCAGAGAGAGAGAGGGAAGCAGGCTCTCCACTGAGCAGAGAGCCCAATGCAGGGCTTGATCCCGGACCCTGAGATCATGACCTGAGCCAAAGGCAGAGGCTTAGCCCACTGAGCCACCCAGGCACCTTGTGTGTGTATTTTAACAAGGCCAAAAATTGCTAGCTTTTAGAACTTTCAAATAATTCCTTTCAAAAGCAGTATTTGGACAATTCTTTGCAGAAGGCAGAAGGCAGATGGCACTAAGTTCAAAAGGAAGAAAGACTTCAGTGGGAGCGTTTGCCTCCTGGAGCCCAAGAAGATAAGCTTTGGGCAAGACTGTTTTTGGGGAGAAAGAAGCTCAGGGGAACGATGATGACTGTCTTATACATTCAAGGTAGCATTAACTTGAGCCATCTGCAGTTCCTTGCTGAGCTTTCAGAAAACTTAGCAGCAGTCACAGAAATCCATTCTAACGAAATGAAGCATTCTTGAAAATGATCTCTGAAGCCTGGGTCCTCAGCTTCCCATTAGGTAAAGGAACTGCTTATCAGTCGGGTTCTTATTTTAATACGTTTTTGTTAAAATTTTCCCAACCAGAAAAAACCAAGGCCTTTGACACATTAAAAGCAGATTTCAAAGCTGAGGTTCCCCTACGGAGTTTCCAGAGGCTCTCCAGAGCCTGATTACCCAACACTGCAGGAGCAAGGCTCTCGATTTCCAGCTCAGCCCCTTATGTCCCTGCCCGTGGGTCCAGGACGACAAGCACAGCAAGGAGCCCAGGGCCTGTGGGATCCTCGGCCAGCACCCAAGCCGATTTCCCCCACTGCTCTCACACCCCGGAGAGCATCTAGCACAGAGGCTGCACTCAGTAAATATTTATTGAATGACAAAAGAATGAACATCTGCTCTTGGGCAGCCTGGAGCCACTTCTGAGCTATCTGGTTCAGTATCTACACTGCCTTTCCCTAATGTTTCTTCATGTCTATGTGTCAAGGACGGCAGTGCCAATGCGGCAAAGATATCCTTCCCCAGAGCAGTTCTCGCATCTGATGGTGTAACTCATGCCTCACCGTGGGTGTTTTGGCAGTGGAACACCACACCTTCTTGTCCCTAGGCAATTTTCCTAAATGGCAAAGCTGATGTTTTCACGGTCATTTATGGTGCAGACGGGAGAAAGTGGTCGGGACCTCCTTTTTAGACTGAAAACTTTGGCGCCGTGAAAGGAAGTCTCTCTAGTGTCATCATCGAGGTAATCCAGGTAGTTTGTCATTACAAGGCCAAGGAGTGCCTGGAATTTTCATATTACACAAAGCCCAGAAAGGAAAATACAACACTTGGTGCATATCAAAGATCACGTGGGGCGCCTGGGCGGCTCAGCTGGTTAAAGCCTCTGCCTTCGGCTCAGGTCATTATCCCAGCGTCCTGGGATCAAGCCCCGCATCGGACTCTCTGCTCAGCGGGGAGCCTGCTTCCTCCTCTCTCTCTGCCTGCCTCTCTGCCTACTTGTGCTCTCTGTCTGTCAAATAAATAAATAAAATCTTAAAAAAAAAAATCACGTAAAAAATGGCTTTTTTTTTTTTAAGTTAAAGCACTAATTATCCTTTGGATTTATACTCAGAGCCAAGTTCTGCTTATACGACAAATACTGATTCTGGTAACAATGAGCACAGCGGGATATTGGACCAAAGAATGCTATGAGAAATGAGACTTTGTTGCAGAAGTGGAGGATGCATCCAGATAGCCCAAATGTGATAGCAAATTCACTGATAATAAAATATTCCCTTTTTTCTCAGGACAAGGTGACATTGGGGGAAGCATGGTAGAGGTTGGGCTAAGCCAGGCTGCTTTTTAATCTTTAATGAAAGTTCCTTGAACTGGGGACTAGCTCCAGGTTGCTTCTAGATAACGCTGACTGATGGATGGAAAGTTTCATATATTGTCCCGTAGATACGCTGAGCCCCTGACGGCCAGGAGACAGCAATGTTCGTAAGCCATAAATGTCAAAAGTGAAGGCTGCTTTCTTGAGTACATGCTAACACCGCCCTGAATCAGAGGGAGAACAGAAGAAAAAGAGAAGAGGGAAAATGGGAACATGAACACAAGAAGAAAACAAAGATAGGAGAGAGAATGAGGAGCATTTGGAACAAAACAGGAGCTCTTGGGAAGTAGCTGAAAGAATGGATTTAGCCTAGAAGTGCAGTGTTCAGAGAGCACGAGTTTGGTGTTTGGTATTTCATGATGGATAGTCAGGCTGGAGTCCAAGACCCAAGATTGGATCAAACAAACGTGTAAGCTGCACCAGGAGCAGGAGTAGCGCATAGCTGATCTGGACAGCCAGTGGTGGTCAAGTTCATGGATGGAGGCAAAGGACCCCAGAGACCCAGCGAGGTCTTAGTTTGGGCCCCGTGCAAAGACGTGGATTCAGAAACATTGCAGTACTGTCAGATATGAGCCAGGGTGGGTAGTGAGGAAGGCCCTTGCACCAAGGTCTGGGTCAGCTCTGAAAGGAGGCAGCAGGTACATCAATCTCGGTCCTCAGCCAGCCTCTTCCATGGCCAGCAAGTAAGTCCACTGTGGATGTGATGGAACACACTCCAAGGTTCACTGAGATGGAGAAATATGGAGACCCTCTGTGGATAGCTCCCGCGGAAATGGCCAAGAGACAAAATAGTGTTGAGTCAGGCAGAGGTGGTTTCCAGTCCCTTATCCACCGTTTGCCAGCTGTATGAGCTTGTATATAATCTGCTTAATCTCTCCAAATCTCCCCTTTTTCACCTGAGCAATGGAATTTGGGGGGCGCCTCCTCAGCCCTCAGACACTGGAATGTTGTTTATGGTCAATGTTCATTCTGATTGATCAGCACTCAAACCCTACCAATCGTTATGTATTTTGAGTATTACCCTGGGAGTAATAATGCTACCTTGTGGAGTTATTTTGACAACCATAAATAAGACACATAGAGCAAGCTATATATTGCCCAACACATAATAGATACTTAAAAAGTCACTGCTATTATTTCGTTAAAAAAAGTTATCACCATTGCTAATGGTCCACCAACATTATGTTTCACCCCAAATTCATGTTGAAACCCTCACCTCCAATGCGACTGTATTTATAGATAGAGCCTTTAAGGAAGTAATTAAGGTTAAATGTGGACATAAGGGTAGGGCCCAAATCTGATAAGGATGGTGCCCTTACAAGAAGGGAAAGAGATATCAGGGCTCTCTCGCTCGCTCGCTCGCTCTCTCTCTGCCCTCATACCGGAGAAAGACCAGGATGAAAGCAGAAATCTACAAGCCAGGAAGAGAGGCCTCACTAGAAAACAACCCTGCCATTTTATTTGAAAAAAATAAGAAATCCATGTCTACTGTTTAAGCCACCCAGCCTGTGCTATTCTGTTACAGCAATCCAACTGACTAATTAATGCACGGGGCTGGTTGATTCACATTTGTAGACCAACGATGACCTCCTTATAATTGCTGCCGGCAAAATCCCTGACTGGTTTGTGCCTCACGATTTAGAACAGGAAATACTCTGAATAGATTTTATTTTATTGTGTCTAACCTCAGCAGGGATGGAGTGTGTCTTTTCATCTATGGATCATAAAGACTATCCTTCTGTAGAGAACTCTACACGGATCAGAAAATCTTGGAGGGAGCCTCACGATCTCACATAATCCACATAATGACCACTTCTTTCTCCTTGGGCACAATGAGGGTGGTCTTTTACTGGGGTGTAAATCTCGTTTCGTTTTTGCGGGGCTCAACCCAATGTTCAGAATACAGTCATATATAGGAAATCTCTGGACGTATATGCAAGAAACTAGTAATAGTACCTTTCTTCAGAGGGGAATTGAAGGCAGGGTGAAATTTTTTTATTATATGTCTATACTTTACGCTTTAAGGAGAGTACTTTGGCATTTTAATCTCAGTAAGTTTTTTTTTATTAAAGTCTAATTGATACACATTGTATTAGTTTCAGGTATGCAACATAATGATTTGATATTTGAACGTATTGCAAAGTGATCACCATGATCAATCTGGTTAACATCCTTGTAACATACTATTTTACAGTATTTCTTTTTTTGTAATAGATTTTTTAAAAATATTTATTTATTTGACAGAGATCACAAGTAGGTAGAGGCAGGCAGCGAGAGAGGGGGAAGCAGGCTCCCCGCTGAGCAGAGAGCCCGATGCGGGGCTCGATCCCAGGACCCTGAGACCATGACCTCTGCCGAAGGCAGAGGCTCAACCCACTGAGCCACCCAGGTGCCCCTATAGTATTTCTTTTTATACCTCTTGAACATTGGCCATATCCAGAAATAACATTTTACTGAAGAAGGAGAAGGAGGAGGAGGAGGAGGAAGGGAAGGGGGAGGGGAAGAGGAGGGGGAGGGGAGGAAGAGAGGGAAAAGAAGCGGAGGAGGAGAAGAGAAGAACGAGGAGGACGGAGAGGGGAAGGGGGCGGGGGAAACGTTATCTTGGAAATAAAGAGAAAAAGAGGGTTTTCCAAAGAGTGACACAGCAATTTTTGCCCTGGGTGCACATTTTTCACATAAGGGGATTCTTCCCCCTTATTAGGGAATCTTTTTGGGAAGAGCAACAGATTTTGAAAGAAGACAAACGCAGCTGGCTGTGTGTTCCATGGATGACCTGCTTTCCGGCCCCTGCTCAGACCCCCGAGTCTCCCTCGCCCACTAACCCTTCAAGAATCCTCACGCCATCTTCATCAGCTTGACATGTTCCACCCCAAGAGTCATTCTTTTTCACATTTACATATCTCCGGGGGAACCTGGTGCTGAATCCACACATTCTCCACCCGAAGGCAAACAGGCTGTATTCAGAAAAGGCGGAGGGACTGTCACCGACCAGAGAAATCCTCCGGTCAAGGCCACGGCCCCGGCTTGCTGGTATAGAATCGGCTTCCAGAGGTGGGCAGAGTGGTCTGTGGACAAGGAACAAGGGCTTAGAAACTCCCCTTTTCAGTTGTTAATACAGTTTGGCCTTGATTCCAATCCTTGTCAGGAAAGGCCTGTGATAAATTAAGTTATTGCAAATAGAAGTTGTGGGCATTAGGAATTTGTGTTTAATTGGCTGCAAGTGTTCAAGACTTGGCCGACACTTCCACGGGCAGCGAATGGAACTGTGCACAGTGGGGAGCACACAGTGTCCAGGCACCATGGCCCCAGTCAAAGGCAGCAGTTTTGTTGTTCACAATTCCCCTGGAATGAGGAGACAGGGCTAAGGCACCCGCTGTCCTACTTACAGTGATGAGGGGAATGGCCCCAGGGCCCAACAAAGAGAAAGGGCGGTCCTAGCCCAGGACTCGCCACTTTCGTCCCATTTCCCTCCAAATCATGTCTCTGTTAGGAAAGATTCATGAGGAAACTCCTTGTCTCCCTTTGAAAATTGAACGTAGAAAATAGAACATAAAACAGGGAACAAAAGAATAGCTTCTGCTCAAATATCAATGGTAGGGAAATAGTTCTGAAGTTGATTTCAAGTGACTTTTTTTTTTTTTTCTTTAAGTGGGGTAATAGGATCTCTCATTTTTACTGAATGGGAGATTGAATAAAAGCAGAATTCTGTAAGACTGACTTTGGTATCGAAATATGGTATACTTCATAAATTTGGAACAAATTGTGCTAACTAATTTCATTTTGAAGCCAACAGGGAAATACAGTTTATTAGGTTATGAGGTGATACCCAAACACATGTTTTTTCAGATTTTATTTATTTGAGAGAGTGTGTAGGAGAAAGAGAGCATGAGCAAAGGGAGGGGCAGAGGGAGAGGGAGAAGCAGACTCCCTGCTGAGCAGGGAGCCCACGTGGGACTCGATTCCAGGACCCTGAGATCATGACCTGAGCCAGAGGCAAATGTTTAACTTACTGAGCCACCCAAGCACCCACAAACACATCTTGAGCTGCTATCCACCTTACCCGTGTTTATAAAGTTCAGGTACATATCCCTGTTTGGAACAGGATTCTGGGCTCTGGCTGTTCCTGTTCCGCAGCTCTAACATGCTCTGGTGAGGTGATCTCTGGCAGGTCCTTCAACTTTCTCAGACTTCATTCTCCTCTGTAGAATAAGGAAAATAATACACTAATAGGATCATTGTAGATTCCCTGAAACAATGCTTGGAAGCCCCAGTTTCTTATGGGATGCGAACTATTACCAAAAACAGCAACTCAGGCTCACGCTTCCCAAGAAGGCTCAGGAAATGTAGCCTTGACCCATGGCTTCTTGAAGCATCTGCCTTGAGTATGTCCAGCTTTCCTTCAGAGTTGGAATTCGTGGTAACTCAGAGAAAGCCCGTCTCCGTTTGAAGGACGGCCCCGCATGAACAAACGGAGGAAAATCATCAAAACAAGGAACAGAAGAGGATTTGGCATTGTGAAGTCCAATCCTAAACAACCAAGACGCAAACCTGCGTGGACAGATGTATTAAGGGGGGGTGTCAGGGGGATGTGACATTAGGGGGTGAAGTACCCAAGTCAAGCCAAGCTCTCGGCTGCTACTCATGTAAAGATTTGCCTGTTCTGGACATCTCATATAAACGGAATCAGATGGTATTTGTCCTTGTGTTTTTGTCTTATTTCACAATGCGTGTTTTCAAGATTCGTCCATGTTGTGGAATATGTCAGTACTTCATTCCTTTTTAGAGCTGAATAATATTCCATTACATGGATACACTACAATTGGTCTATCCATTAATCAGTTGATGGGCATTTGGATTATTTTCACCTTTGAGCTATGATGAATAATGCTGTTATAAATATTTGTGTACAAGGTTTTGTGTGGACACATGTTCCCTTCTCTCGAGTATATATACTTGGGCGTGGAATTGCTGGGTTATATGATAAATCTATGTTGAAGCTTTTGAGAAACTGACAGACTATGTTTCTTCTAGGGTCTCTTGTCTAGGGTAGTAATCCCACTCATGAGGGTTCTGCCCTTATGCCCTAATCACCTCCCAAACACCCATTTTCAAATACCCTCACTCTGGGGATTAGGTTTCAGCATATGAATTTTGGGAGGACACAAGCCTTCCATCCATACTAGGAGCCAAAGCAGGAGATGAAAGTTTTACTCACCGATGAGCACCGTGGGTGAGTCTGATGCGGGACACAATCCCAGAACCCTGGGATATGACCTTAACTGACTGAGCCACCCAGGCACACAAAACCAGTGAATCTTATAGTCCAATAAAAGCTTGCAGTCCAGTGCTTATGGTTTTTAATCAGAAATAACTTCAGTTCTTCTCATCAGCCCCATCTACAGACCACAGTAAATTTTAAAAGACCTGAGACTATGTCATCCTTGGTGGCAGAACCCAACCAGGGATACCCAGTGCGGCTTCCATCAGAGGTGGATCACCTAGGAGCGTCCTTAGGATCTCTTTGTTTTCCAGCATGACTCTATTTTGTAAGAGTACTCTAAAAACAATATGTATTCAATCAGAACTTTTTATTCTCTCCCCCTTCTTTTTTTTTTTTAAGATTTTATTTATTTGATAGACACAGATCAAAAGCAGACAGAGAGGCAGGCACAAGCAGGCTCCCTACTGAGCAGAAAGCCCGATGTAGGGCTTCGTCCCAGAATCCTGAGATCACAATCCAAGTGGAAGGCAGAGGCTTAACCCACTGAGCCACCCAGGCGCCCCTCCTCTCCCTTCTTTTAAAAGATTTTATTTATCTACTTATGCACAAGCAAAAGCAGGGAAGTGGAAGGCAGAGGGAGAAGCAGGCTCCCCACTGTGCAAGGAGCTCAATGTGGGACTTGATTCCAGAGCCCTGGGATCATAACCCAAGCCAAAGGCAAACACCCAACTGACTGAGCCACCCAGGCATCCCTTTATTCCCTTCAGAATAGAGGGGAATAACAGAATCTTTCTGTTCAACAGAATCTTTCCCCTCTAGAACCAGCATCTGTCAGTTGGTTTCAGTAAATTCTTTCCCCTTCTTCTCCCTCCCCCTTGCTCCCAGCCGTTTGCACTCTCTCTCTCTCTCTCTCTCTAAAATAAATAAATAAATAATCTCAAAAATAAATAAATAAATGGATTTTTAAAAAAAAGAACAAAAAACAGAATTTGTATCAGATTGAAAGGAGGAATGTTGAAACCAATGATCAAAACTATGGAAATGGAGCTAAAGAATGTTCCAGAAAATGAATTACTATCGATGAGAAAGAAGGAAATAAGAGCAGCAAAGGAACAAACAATTCTTTCACTGAATAAAGTATGAACACTTCTGTGAGCCAAAAGAGCAATAGGAAACCAGAACATGTCATTCCCAAATCAGGACACATTTGTTTAATTAATATTGGTCGATGCCCTGAGTCACTTCGCTTCCTGTTAGTTTAATCATAGAAATGAAACAGGATACGAAATGTTCTGAAGACTCTATTATTCAAATTAAGTATTTATCTAGGCAGTGAGCCTCTTAATCAGTGGCATTCAAACATTATTTGACCCTCAGCCACAGTAAGAGATGTATTTTACATCAAAAGCTCCCTCTCTCTCACCCCCCCCCCCCACACACAAAAGCTTCACATTGCCTTTACTATAGGCAATGTGCTCTGAAATTTTCTTCCTGGTCTACTTTATTTTATTCTATGTCTTGTTTTTAAAATGCTGTCAGAGCCCCACTATGTTTATTTCATGATGCGGTCGTGGGTTGCAGTTCACAGTCTGAGAAGTATTTATCAAATCAGCCTGGTCTACAATGTCCCAGTTTCTTAGGACAACCTGGGACCGCTGCTGCTGAGAACCTCAGACCTGCCTTAGAAAGGCAGCTTTCTCCAGCTCAAACCCACAGCCAGAGTCCCTGGAACGTGAACCGGACTTCCCAGCGACGTTTCCAGTGCTTTTCTCCCATCTCTTACGGGGATGTGGTTTATGTCCCTCCTCTAAATTGCCTGTGAAGCCAGTGCTCTCACCAAAGCAAGATGGCACCCTCAGGATAACTGTCCCTTCTCTTCACCCATCTTCCTTTGGTGTTGTTGCCCTTAGACACTACCAAGACACAAGGATGGTGTCTGCATCCACGTGTGGTAGAAATTGACCTTAGCCTTGGTTCCATTCTATCAGAATTGCTCCCTCTGGTTCCAGTGCTGACCCAGGCATCCCTGCTTCCCCAGGACACCCTTCCCAATAGCCCCAGTGTGGCATTCCCTCTCCCCCCTGGTCTAATACATGTGTTGACAGAAATGTGTGGGATCTATTGCAAATCCCCCAAACCCTCTTCACAGGTCCTGGACCAAGGAACATAAGCCCTAGTATGCCATGAGCAGTGAGCATTTGGAACAAATATGGATCTGGGTATAAAAGGCCATTAGTTGCAAAATTGCATTAGAATTGCTACATAAAACTGATTTACAAATAAAACCATCTTTCCTTACAATGGCATTGTTGAGAGATTCTAGTGTACTGTTGAACTCTTGGTGCAAAGTTAGAGGTTTTGATAATCTACATATACATGGTGTGTTTATTTGTTTTGTTTTATTTTGTTGTTTTTGTTTATGATTTGATTTTTTTTTTAAGAATTTGTGTATGTATTTGAGAGAGAAAGAAAGAGCGCACCCACAATGAGGGGGAGCAGCAGAGGGAGAATGAGAAGCAGATTCCCCACTGAGCAGGGAGCCTGATGCAGGACTGGCTCCCAACACCCTGAGATCATGACCTGAGCCCAAGGCAGTTGCTTAAACGACTGAGCCACCCAGGTCCCTCATAGAGTGTTTAATTTTAACATACCACCATCTACATAGTGAGTACTCAGAAGGATACTTATTGATTAAATACAGAAAAATTTGAGAATATTAAGCTAGCTTCTGGACTTAAAAAATCTTGGGGCGCCTGGGTGGCTCAGTGGGTTAAAGCCTCTGCCTTCTGCTCAGGTCATGATCTCAGGGTCCTGGGATCGGGATCGTCCTGCTTGGCAGGGAGCCTGCTTCCTCCTCTCTCTGCCTTCCTCTCTGCCTACTTCTGATCTGTCTCTGTCAAAGGAATAAATAAAATCTTTAAAAAAAAAAAATCTTAAGGTTGGAGTGACTCTAGAGTTAATCTAATTTGCTTCCATTGTTATTTGCATTCCACATTTCTAGATTAGTTAGGAGTGCATGTGGCTGAAAATAACAGAAAAGTTGACTGCTGTGGCTTGAACAAATGAACAAGGATGCATCTTTCTCCCCTAGTAGGGTATCTGGAGGCAAGCAGTTGCTGACTGGTTTAGCAGTTCAGCAATGTCAGGCCAATTCTCCCAGAGTCTCTTGGCTTCTTTCTTGTAATTTCAAGACAGCTTCTGCAGCTCTTAACATCACGTGAGCATTCAAGACAGAAGGAAGGGTGGAGGCGGCCACCAGCCTTAAGTGTTGTTCCTTCTTACTAGGAAATCAGATCTCACCCAAATGCCCCAGCGGGAATTTCTCCAAGGTCTAAAGTACTGTAAGGTTAGAACTGGGTCACCGGCTCACCTCCAGGTAAAACTGACGTGTGGTTAGAAAGGAGGAAGTTCAGGGTGGGTATTAAGTAAGCGATTGGGAGTGATGGCCAACGGCCACTTGTCCTTGCTTGAACATCTTTGTCCCATTTTGGTAGTTCTAGAATGCTTTTTTTTTTTTTTTTTGAACCAGAATTTGCTTTTTTGTAACTTGTCCTTATGGCTTCTGGTTCTGCCCCATGGAACTCTGAAGACAAACTCGAGTATTTCTTCTTGGTGACAGCCAAGGGTTCTTTCTAAGGCAGCTCAAGTTTGTAATCTCTTCTATGCACTGTGCTCCTGCTGGTGATTCAGCTTCAGCCAAACAAAGACCATAAATCTTTTCCACCTTTCTTCTTCCTTTCCTGATTCATGTGCACTAGGGATCATAGGGCAGGATTAAATTTATTAATAGCATTATATGGCATTAATAGCATTTGCTCTGACTTGTATTTCTAGTTTATTGGGTCTACCTCAGATTTCAATTCTATGATCCAAGGCATCAGTAACTCCTCCCAGAATCACACTATCTGCAAGTGAGATGAATTTATGTTCTTCTGAACTCCATTTAAATCTCCATTAAGTACATCGAACAAGAAAGTCAGGATAGACTCTTCCAACCTGCCACCACTGAATTCTTTCTCAAGCGGAGCTGACCGCCCCTTAGCTGGGGCCCTTCAGCACATGGTGAATTCTCCTCGTGATCATTCTGTCCACACATCATCTTTTGTCTTAAAGATATCATGAGATCCTCTTTCAAAGACTGCAAAACTTCTGATCTGTGAAAGCAGTCTCCCCTATCAAATGATATCAAGTGAAGTTTATAATCAAGAACTTCTACCAATGAATCCATAGTAGCCCCTAGAGGCCACGAGCTGCCCTTCTGAGCTCCTCAGATTAACCCTTATATACTCTGGTCTAGAACACTTTATGACCATATTGCCTTTTTTTCAAGATTTTATTTATTTATTTGATAGGAAGAGAGACAGCGAGAAACGGAACACAAGCAGGGGGAGTGGAAGAGAGAGCAGCAGGCTTCCCAGCTCCAATGTGGAGCTCGATCCCAGGACCCTGGGATCATGACCTGAGCCAAAGGCAGCTGCTTAATGACGGAGCCACCCAGGTGCCCCACCATATTGCCTTTCTTGTACTGAAATCTGATGCAAAATTTGGAGCTGAATTGTAACACCAGCTATGAAATTTCCCATTAAACCAGGGGTTAGCAAGAGGGCAAAAAGTGTGTGTCATTAGTCTTTGAAAATCTCTTTGTGACTCACAAAGACGAGTGTGCATGGTGCGCTTTGTATAGTAAGCCTTCCCTGCAGCAAAGCTTGAGCACTACTGAGTTCCACTAATGAACGGTACTCAAGGAGGCCCATCATCAAATATTTTAGCAAATCCATCTCTCACAGTGAATGAAGGAAGATTAGAAGAATCTGAAGCACACTGCTTATCAGCAAGTTTAATTAGTGCTATTTTCATATTAACCTCTTATGGTCTTAATGTACAGTGATAAATTGTTTTGTTGGTATGAGGATTAGAGTAATTATGAAATTATCTAAAGTCATTGTCTATGAAATTATCTAGTACAGGGTCTGACACCTAGTACATTTGAATCTAAATCATTTTGAGTAAATACTAAATACACTATCGTTTGAAAGTTTGGAGAGAAGACCTTGGCCACTGACATTTATTTTTCCAAAGCAGCGCCTCTCTTCCATGACCTTAGGCATTGATCCTATGATGATCTCTTACTGTAAGTTGATCCATGTGATTAATGCCTATAATAATGAATTTGTGGAGGTGAAAGGTGGACTTTGTTTTAAAAGTGGCAGTTAGCTCCCCCACCCTCTGAAAAAAAAAGTGGGGAGCACCTGGGTGGCGTAGTGGGTGAAGTGCCTGATTCTTGATTCCAGCTCAGGTCATGATCTCAGGGTTGTGAGGTTGAGCCCCGAGTCAGGCTCCGTGCTAGGCATGGAGCCTGTTTAAGGTTCTTTCCCTTGTGGCACTTGGTGGCTCAGTTGGTTAAGTGTCTGCCTTTGGCTTGGGTCATGATCTCAGGGTCCTGGGATAGAGTCCTTCATTGGGCTCCCTGCTCAGTGGGGAGCCTGCTCCCTCTGCCTTTGCCCCTCTCCCCTGACTCCCCACTATGCTTTCTGCTCTCTCTCTCAAATAAATATATACAATCTTTTGAAAAATAATTTTCTCCCTCTCCCTCTGTCTCTAACCTCTCGGTCCCCTTCTCTAAAAATAAATAAATAAATAAAATGACAGTTTGTTGGCATGACTGACTTCATTTTTTAGTTAAATGACCTTGTGGACTTATTTTCCTCTCCTCAGGAAAGGTTATTGATAACTGTGTCAACAATTTAAGTCCTATGTGTAAAGTACCCAGGTGTCTATGTTATCTATCAAAGTCATGTTTCAGGAAGAGACTGTTCATTTCAAAGAATTAGAAAGGGAAATAACTCTACAAGCATTAATATAAAAAGTCCATATAGGGACCGAGCCTCCCAGGGGCTTAACCGACTGAGTCACACTAACTAACCATACTTAACCAACTGAGCCACCAGGTGCCCAGTACTGGTTTTGTTTTTGTTTTTGTTTTTTAAAGATTTTATTTTATTTGTTTGACAGAGAGAGACCCAGAGAGAGAGGGAACACAAGCGGGGGAGTGGGAGAGGGAGACGCAAGTTTCCCGCATGGGAGGAAGCCCGATGCAGGACTCAGTCCCAGGACCCCAGGATCAGGACCGGAGCCGAAGGCAGATGCTTAATGCCTGAGACGCCCCAGGCACCCCCCCCCCCCCCCACCGAGTACTGTTTTTAAATTAGATATTTTTTGTCTTTTCGAAGCTTAAAAGCACTTTAACATCATATAGATTTTTAAAGTAGTAATACGGTGATTGGCTAACACTGATTCTGTCTTTGATCTTTTTTTTCATGTTTTTCCATTCTCAGCCCACACTCCTTGTATGAAGGCAGGAGAAAAGATCCACAGGTTAAGCATCTGCCTTCAGTTCAGGTCATGATTCCAGGGTCCTGGGCTCGAGTGCCACATCAGGCTCTTTCTTCAGCATATGCTTGCGCTCTCTCTCACACACAAATAAATAAATTTTTTTTTTTTTTTCAAAAAGTAAAAGTCCATATAGGTAACCAGAAACCCAGCATTTAGTTCTTTTAGTTCTTTGTATCCATTAACATTGTCCCTAAGTAACAGTTTAAATAAGCAACCATTTAAAATGAATTACATATATAATAAAAAGTAATGAAGTGTTTTGTGTAATCATCCTTTGCTTTAAAATTCTGATTTGGGGTGAACTCATTTCCAAGGGCTGCCCTAACAAAGTACCAAAAACGGGGTGGCTGCAAACAACAGAAATATGTTGTCTTCTAGTTCCGGAGGTTACAAGTCTGAAGCCACGCAATAGGCAGGGCCATGCTCTCCCCCATGCCTCTAGAAGAGGATCCTTCCTTACCTTTTCTAGATTCTGGTGTTTGCCAGTGACCTTGGCCTCGCTCCGCTTGCAGGCCATCACTCCAGGCACATGGTTATGTGTCCTCTCCTCTCTGCCCTCTGTGTGTCTGTCTCTGCATCCAGATCGTCCATTCTTATAAGGACATTGGTCATATTGGATGAGTTATCCTTACACTTCATTACCTTTGTAAAGATCCTATTTCCAGTGAAGGTCATATTCTGAGGTACTGCCCTGGGGGTGGGGTAAGGGGCTAGAACTTCCACACATCTTTTTTGGGGGACAAAATTCAACACATTGCATTGGACTTGAGTGAAGAATTCTGGCATTGTATCACCTGCATGAACACGGATAATGGCCACAGAAGCTGCCTTCAGGAGGTGGACACTGGGCAGACGGGGAAGGTAGAAAGAAAGAATTTCCCATGCCCACTTTGGCTCACACGATGTTTGTAGGGGAACATGGAAATGCTCATGGAGGCTGAGAAGTGGCAGCTTTTTAAAGCCTTTCAGTCTTGTCATGTTTTACCCGTTCCATAGTAAAGAAGTCTTCAAGTGTGCATTGCTTTTTTTTTAATGAATCTCAGTGTTTATATAAATTACAAGAAATAAGACTTAGTATATCTTTTCTAGCCAGAGTCACAGCATAACCAAGCACTGATTTATATGTGTTCATAAATTACCAAAGGAAGTGGATTGGAACATATAACGGTTTGACGGGTAATGAGCACGTACGCCAATACTCCATGAGTGTTATTTCTCTCCCTTCTGTTGACTGTCAGCTCCTCAAAAGATAATTTTATTAGATTTAGCATAGCAAGAAAAACACTTTTTTTTTTTTTTTTAGATTTTATTCATTCATTTCACAGACAGAGATCACAAGTAGGCAAAGAGGCAGGAAGGAGGGGAGGGAAGCAGGCTCCCCCTGGAGCAGAGAGCCCAATGCAGGACTCAATCCCAGGACCCTGGGATCATGACCTGAGCCCAAGGCAGAGGCTTAAACCACTGAGCCACCAAGGCGCCCCAACAATACCTTTTTTAAAAAAATATTTTATTTATTTAGTTGACATAGAGAGACACAGTGAGAGAGGAAACACAGCAGGAGGAGTGGGAGAGGGGAAGCAGGCTTCCCACGGAGCAGGGAGCCCAATGTGGGGCTTGATCTCAGGACCCTGGGCTCATGACCTGAGCCAAAGGCAGACACTTAACGACGGAGCCACCCAGGCACCTCAGAAAAACACCACCTTAATAAAATACACAGTGTTTCGGAAGGAAGATACCAATGAAGGCTATTTATAGGATCTGGGTTTGAGTTGGGGCTCTAATGTATAGGAATTATTTTTCAATACAGGGAGCCAAGTTATAGTAGGCATAGTTTATGACATAATAGTTTAGGATTGGTGGACACAGCAAGGTCAGGGTTTTGATGAGTAAGTTGTTGCCTAATAGGTATGCTCTTTTTCACAGGTGAGCATTCTATTTCTTGATAGGAGAGCCCTTTTCCAAGATAAGCAAACTATTTTCATGGATAAATCAGTTTGTAGGAATCTCCTGAAGCAAAGAGTTATTTACTGGTTTACACTAACTTATCTTCCTGTGCAATAATTTCCAGAACATATTAACACGGGGGTTGCCTCTTCTCTCCTCCCTCATATTCTTGGACACAACCCCCAAACTATCATATTTGTAGAACTTAAATTCAGTAATCTGTAAGGGGTAAAATGATTAGTGTTCTTTAAAAAAAAAAAAAAATGTATTTATTTATTTATTTGAGAAAGAGAGAGAGCACATGCATATTAGTGAGAGCACCAGTCTGGGGGGCTAGGGGGACAGAGGGAGAAAGAGAAGTAGACTCCACAACTGAGCAGGAAGCCCAATGTGGGGCTCCATCCCAGCACCCCAGGATCATGTCCTAAGCCGAAGGCAGATGCTTCACCAACTGAACCACCCAAGTGCCCCTGATTAGTATTCTTTAGAGAAGTATTTTCAGTAGGGAAGAGAAGTTGCCTCTTTTTGTGATAGAAAGACCACAGACATACCTATAGGCCTACTTGAAGAGACATAATCGTGTGGCCAGTACATGGTGCTAAGCCATCATGGTCGTAGCTGGGCAGGCCAGGGAAACTTTTGCTGTTTTATGACTCTCATTATGGCTATAACCCCAATTTTTCATTATGAATGCCATTAATCACAAGAGACCAAATGAAAGAGATGAAAGAATTATTGAATGAGGAAAGTCTATCTCCATAATTATAAACAAAGATCACAGTACATAGCCTCCCAAGAGGCATTTCTTAAAAGCTTAGCATATTGCCCAAAAAGCCAATATTATTTCTCAACTGCTGTCAAGGTTTACTGTAGACCGTGTAAGTCAACTGAGTTCAGAAATATTAATAGATGGCATTGAAAGAAATCTCCATTATCGGTCCCAGATATCACAATTGAAGTATGTGGGAAGCAGGGCTAAAAGACAGGTGTGAAGCTGCCAACTTAGGGAACTTTTCTCTAAATAAACAGATGATGCTGAAACTGCAACTTTCCCCCGATAGCAGATCAGCATTTCTTCAAATCCCACTGCCGTATTCTCTGCAATAGTGCTCCCTGCTTTGATGACAAGCATCCTTCCTGGTTCTCATTTTGAGAGGAGTTATATTCCACTGGAAAATTTCTAGCAGGGGAGTGTATGTTTGGTCTAATATTTTGTTGCCACTGAGACTGACAATAAAGACCAAAGAAAACCAAAGTCTCTCTGGAAAGAATCGTAGCAATGCTACCTCACAGCTTTCAGGAAATCTCTTACAGAGCATCCTCAAAAGCTTCATTTTCATATAATCACCTCTTTAAAGGCTTAATGTTCAAGTGTGGTTAGGTTCTCAGGTCCTGGGGGTTAGGATTTCAACGTGAGGATTTGGAGAGGAATCCTAGACTTTTCGGCAACAGAGTCCAAGGCCAGATGCTGTAACTGGGAAGACCAGTTTCTGCATGAAACACACGCGGAGAGGTGAAGGGCAAAGGGCACTGAGCATCGAGGCATGTGGCCAGGACAATCCAGAGAAGCCCAGGCAGGGTCTGCAGCAAGAAGAGGTAGAATAATGATGAGCAAACTCTGCCTTGAGTTTCAGACGTGCAATGTGTGCAGGAGGATAGCTCAGCCGCCGACAGGAACTGGGCACAAAGTGACGGTCCGAGGGTCTATCCTTATAGACGCTGAGGCTCCTGGAGCCTCAGACTGTAAGTCATCCATCGTGGCATCCCCAGGGTCCAGGGGCTGGAAACAGGGAAGGAACACAGCAAAGCTTGTTAAAGGAATCGATGAGCCTCTTCATGGAGATGTGGAAGGAATTTTCAAATCATCTGTGAACTGGGTCACTTTGTAGGTGGTTGATGGCATCTGTTGTATTTTTCTCTTGTTCTCCAAGTCAGGTTCCTGTTCCCACCCCCACCCCCAGGTGTGCATGTGTGTGTATACACGCACGCTCACACACTTACAACAGTTCTCCGGCTAGAGTGAGAAAGAGTGGCAGAATCTTCACAGGGTGGTACACACCTGTTTGTCTGAAGGTAGGTCAAGTCAAAATCTCCATTGGCCTATGAGCTTTTGTTTATGAGAGTTGTTAATACCAACGGGTTATACTCTTACCTGAAAAACCCCATGCTTATTCTGCCCTTTCTTCCTACCTTCCCTACCGCTCCTTTGCCTCAACAACTGCAGAGGGTTTGGGAGGTGGCCATCTTGGCTACTCTCAGGACCTGTGTGCGGATCATGCTCTGTGTGTTTCAGGCACCACTTCCTGGCTCACTGTGTTAACTAATCACAGATTTCCATTTTTTCAGCCAATAGAATCGGTTCTTAACACACACTGCATACATGGTGTAGCCAGAACATAGGATCAAAAGTCATCAGATGGGAATGTCAAGATGAACTCTTTTAATTATGATTGCTGGGATGATAGAATGACTTGAGAGGAAACATGGTGTCCAAATGAAGTGGGCAGGAGGAGGGACAGTTGGCTGGTCATGTTTGGCAGGGTGTTCCCTCTCACGTCTATACTGTGGAGGCCGACAGCCAATCAGGTAGCCAGCCAATCATCACACTGTCCTGGAGTGCAAATTATTGCTTGTGAAGACCTCCGGTCACAGGGGGAAAGAACAGTGTCTTCACAGGTGTAATATCCTCAGTTCTTAATGCTTTGACCTTTACAATTATATAGCTTAGACCCTTATAATCCCAATGTGTATCCTCTCAACAGTACCTAGAGACAGGAAAACAAATATCATAATCCCCATGAGTGTGGGCTAAATGGTGTCCTCTCACCCCAACTCCCACGTTGAAGTCTCAAACCCTAGTCCCTCAAAATATAACGGGGTTTAGAGAGATGGCCTTTTAAGAGGCAACTAAGGTAATGAGATCATTAGGGTGGGTATTAATCCAATCTGATTGCGCGCTTGTGAGAAAAGGCAATGAGAACACACACACAATGTGGAGAACGGGAAGAAACACTGGGAATGTGGGCGCTCAGAGAAAAGGCCCTGTGGGGACAGAGGGAGAAGGTGGCCATCCAAAAGGCAAGAAGAGAGCCTTCAGGAGAAACCCAGGCTACCAACCCTTTGCTTTTGGCCGCCTAGACTCAAGAACAGAGATAAATTTCTGTTATTGAAGTCACTCAGTCTGTGGTATTTTGTCATTAGAGCGCTAACAAACTGATACACTTCATTTTACAGTAAGTGATTGCCCAAGGTCCCAGAGCAAGTCAGACTTGGCCCAAGAACATTAGACGTTAAATTTTGTTATTTGGCCTCAATCTATTACCCCCTTCTGCTTTTCAATGGTAAAAAAGAAACATAGACATTTTGTGTAACATTTACAAAGTAACCTTTATTACTTTCTTATTTTACTGCAAATGTAACCATTGTAGAAAATATTAACTTTAGACTCGTTAGGATCACTTGAAAGAAGAAAATAGAATCTATCTGTAATCCCATCACCCTAAGGTTATAGCCACCGTTCACGTATTGGGACTCCCTTTCCCTGTTGGTAGGAACTCCTGTTATCTGTGGGCAAAAATTGTCCCCCGCTGAATGGTCCCCTAGCATTTCTGTATTTATATCCCCTGTGCCCAGAAGCAAACCTCTCACACTCTTTCTTTCCTTTGCATGCCACCCTGCTGATGAGCTTTGTGAAATCATTTAGCTAGCACTGTGTCCAGCAACCCCTTCCCGCCAGCAGCCTCCCCAACCACGCCCCCATCCACTGCACCCACCTGTCTGGTATCTGATTGGTGGAAGAGGGGCCGTGGGGGGCGGGGGAGGACACAGCACTGTATTCCAACAGGAGGCTTTGCTGCAAACAGACACTCTGACCTTTTCCTAACCCACCCACATCTCCTGAAACATAGAGACCATTATGCGACATTAAACAGAAAGGATGAAGAGAAAGCACAACATTGAGAATGATTTACAACTCTTGTTCTCACATGTCACACCTAAGTATCTTCAGAATTGTCAGCTTTGAGGCATTTGAGCAGGACTTGGGATCTTGGAGGGGACTGGGGAAGAAATGGGGTTGGGGGGGTGGTTCTCTTCATATAGTGTGGGGACATCAACTGAAATGGGAAAAAATACCATCTGTGTTTACAGTAACTTCTAAATATAATTTATATTGCTTTTCAAATATCACGTAGACAACAAATCGAAGCAGAATTAGCAGTGTCTGTCACTTTGTCATTAACGGAAATCACGGACATTTTCATACCAAATTAAAGTTGTAGATACCACTAGATGCCATTTACTTTGATCACTTTGAAATGACAGTAACTATTAGACCCATCGCTAAGTCTTGTTATCTCCTGCAGTAAAAGGTATGCCCATTTCTTTACCACCAATTTGCTTTTTAAAAATATATTAATAACTATGTTAATAAAGTAGGTTTCTTTTGTAATCTTATGTATTTTACTCCATGCATCAAAAAAAAAAAAAAAAAAATGTTTTTCTGAGAAGTCATCCACAGGCTTCACTAGAGTGCCAAAGGGGCCTGGCATGAAGAAGGGTTGGGTCCCCACTGCAGAGTGAAGGGGCTGAGTCCCTTGAGAAGCAAGAGAAGAGGCACAAGATGGGGACACTCCAGTGACTGCCACCCAGAGTGTTGCCTAGGGGCACACGTTTGGATGCTGATTTGGGACTCATGGAAATAACTGGATTATAAGTAGGATTCAAGTTTTTCATGGGGCTGGTGTGGGACTTCCCATCCATCGTGGTTTGGCATAAGTGAAAATGCCGGAAGTTGTTTCTTTTTTCTCACACGTGGGGCAAACTTGCGTCAGCCCTGGCAGGGTCTTCGAAAGCCTGCCTTTGCGAATCTGGCACATCTGGTCCACCAGATTTTTTTTTTTTTTTTTTAAGGAAGAAGGGAAAGCTAAAAGGTGTTGGGGGGCGACTGGGTGGCTGAGTGGGTTAAAGCCTTTGCTTTCAGCTCAGGTCATGGTCTCAGGGTCCTGGGATAAGCCCTGCATTGGGCCTCTCTGCTCAGCGGGGAGTCTGCTTCTCCCTCTCTCTCTGCCTGCCTCTCTGCTTACTTGTGATCTCTCTGTCCAATAAATAAATAAAATTTTTTTAAAGGGGTGGGGGGTAGGCAGGTGATGAGCATGCTCTTGGGGACAGAATGAGAGATGAGAGGCGGGCAGGAAGGGAAGGGAGACACAGATACCTCTGAGAAGGAAGTTCTGAGATACTTCTGAGTATTCTGAGAATACTTCCTGAGAAAGAAGCACAGATACTTCTCAACTACAATGTCTTCTCTGGAAACAACTGTCCTTCAGGATGCTCGGTAGGGTTGGTGGTGGAGCAAGTAACCCAGAGGATGCTGCTGGTCCATTTGGGGGGAAGGGCTCCCCAGGTGGGACTCTGCCCCTAGGGAGTTCTCACCTTTGTTTGTTCCCTTGCTCCTCTAACCACGTGGTGGGGAGAGGGTTTGGGAGGCAGACAGAGAGGCCCACCCCACTTACAGGATAAGCCAGGGCAGGGGGGGGAGGGAGGTGGGTAGAGAGAACACGGTCAGGGCTAAGTGGCTGCAGGCTGGGATCTGAAAGAGGAAGAAGGAGAGACTGGGGAGCAGACGAAGCCCTGAGGCAGGGGAACGTGGTCGCAGGTTGGATTTCCTTCCCTGCTCTTCGCTGGATGGAACAAGATAGTGAAACTGGGTTTTTGTTACTTTCAGGTCCTGACTTGTGGTTCAGTAATGTGAACTTTTTTTTTTTTTTTAAGATTTTATTTATTTGAGAGACGGGGGGGGTGGGGGGGGGGGGGGGTACAAGCGGGGGGAAGGAGGAGCAGGAGAGGGAGAAACAAGCTCCCTCTGAGCAGGGAGCCCAACCTGGGGCTCGATCCCGGGACCCAAGGATTATGACCTGAGCCGAAGGCAGCTGCTTAACCAACGGAGCCACCCAGGTGCCCCATGACTGGTCCTTTTTAATGTGAATCTGCATGTAGCCTGAACCACAGAAAACCTTTCGCTGAAGTGGGTAAATTGTATGATCAGTACACATAAAAGAAAAGATTACTTGCTAATATTTTAAAAATATAAATCAAGATGAGATGCTCAGTTCATCAACCAGATTGACCCAGCAAGGATGTAGGGAAATGACCCTTCACAGACATTACTGGTTCATAATCTTGTGGGGAGCAATTTGGATTATTCACCTTTCCAAAGGCCTTAAAAGTCTGTATATCATTTTATTGCTTCGGTAGTCCCTTATGTCGAAATTTATCATAAGAAATGTATCAGTGATGAAGGCAAAAATGCACCACTAAGTGTCTCTATTATAAAAATGAAAAAGAATTTTTTAAATCTAGAAACAACTTAATTCCTGCACACAAGGTATTAAATAGATAAATTATGGTATAACAATATAAAAGAAAAAGCCATTTAAATGATGCTAAAAGCATCATGTCAGTATCATGTCTCAGAGGATGCCTGGGACCTGGTGTAAGGAGAGGGAATGAATGCTTAGGAACCAGAGCAGAGAACTTTTTAAGGCAAGGAACTGTCCTATTTCTTGTGCTTGGTGACAGTTATAAGACTGTACACAATTACCCGAAGTCATCAAACTTCACACTTACAGTTGGCTAATTTTATTTTACATGATTAGTACTTTAAAAAATGAAACAGAAGAAAATTGATGCTTTAGAAAAGCTCATGGAAAGAAAAGATATCAGTAACCTATTAAGTCTGAAAAATTAAATTTTAAACCAGTTTGTACAGCATGATTTCACTTTTATGTTAACATTCTCATATATAAAGGGAAATAATATGAGTTAATATGAAAAGTGTTCACTAAAACGCTAACAGTTATTATTGCTAAATGGATGAAACTAGAGAGGAGTTTTGTTTTTTAAATTTTGTGTATTTAGGGACGCCTGGGTGGCTCAGTTGGTTAAGCAGCTGCCTTCGGCTCAGGTCATGATCCCAGCATCCTGGGACCGAGTCCCACATCGGGCTCCTTGCTTGGCAGGGAGCCTGCTTCTTCCTCTGCCTCTGCCTGCCACTCTGTCTGCCTGTGCTTGCTCTCGCTTCTCTCTCTATGACAAATAAATAAATAAAATCTTAAAAAAAATTTTTTTGTGTGTATTTATTTTTTTAAATCAACATATAACATATTATGTATTATTTGTTTAGGGGTTTTCTTTTTTATCACAAAATTTTTTCTATATTTTACATTGTTGATCTTTTTTTTTCTTTTTTTAAGATGTTATCTATTTATCTGAGAAAGAGAGCACAAGTGGGGGGAGCCGCAGACTGAGAGGGAGAAACAGACTTCCCGCTGAGCAGGGACCGCCCCCCCCCACAATGTGGGACTGGATCCCAGGACCCTGAGATCGTGACCTGTCCTGAAGGCAGACATTTACCCGACTGAGCCACCGAGGTGCCCCCAGTTGTTTTTTTCTTCTTTTTTTTTTAAGATTTTATTTATTTATTTGACAGACAGAGATCACAAGTAGGCAGAAAGGCAGGCAGAGAGAGAGAGAGAGAGAGAAAGGGAAGCAGGCTCCCCGCTGAGCAGAGAGCCTGACTCGGGGCTCAATCACAGGACTTTGGGATCATGACCCGAGCTGAAGGCAGAGGCTTTAACCCACTGAACCACCCAGGAGCCCCCAGTTGTTTCTTTTTTAAAGTTCAGTGCAGAAAAATTCCCTTAGTAACATAGAAGGTTTAGTAACTGGCACAGCCTCTGTTTTTCAACCCGAAGAAAATTTTCTGAATATGGGAAATACAATCAGGAAAGAGTAGCTGAAAGCTTTGAGCCAGCTCTGCTTCTCATTCAGCCGCGACAATCCCCATTTGTCTCTGAGAGCAGCAGGCTGGTCGAGACAGTGAGTGTGACAAAGATTATTGGTTTCCTTCCCCCGCTTGTCCTCCTTTGTCACGTACTAACCGAATCTTTGTTTTTCACTTGGGCACATGATATCATCCATTATTCTTGGGTAGGTATGGTGACGTGACTAATTTCAGAATGTAAGGGCCTATTTAGCCAGAGACGCTCCATCTCCGTTGAACAGCCATTTTGTTGTTTATGCAGTAAAACTTAAACTGATCCTGCCCCCACCCCCACCCCCAGGGGACTTACTTAAAAGCAAGTCCGGGAAACTAGTAAAATAGTCCCAGGTAACAGAGCCCAAATACAAGGGCGGGTCAGGCCAGGTGGAGATAACAGCCCAAATGCAGGGTTGAGTCGGGTCAGGTGGAGACATCCGATCAGTGGGGTGCATACTGTCTCCCTAGCTACTAAGGAGTGTGGGCCCTGCCTTTTGGGCACCAGTTCTGACCAAGGTGATAGGCTAGTTCAAATAGACTATGAGGTGAATAGTAATTCAATTCATCACCCGTGTGGGACCTAGCATGGCTGTGCAGCTTTCTCTGTGTGTTATAATCTCATTGGCCACCTGTGTGTGGCCAGGCTCAACCACATTGCCTTTGCCCTTTAAAAGTTAGTCTGTAAGGCTGGAAGGGGTTGCCCTCTCTGTAAGAGGTGGCCCCGATGGGTCGGTTTGATTCTCGATGCTTGGCGCAAAATAAAGCTTTGCTTGACCTTTGCTTTGTATCGGTCTCGCTCCTTTGATCATGGACCTATCATAGAACAGTGAGACACAGTAAAAGCGACTTCAGAAGATTCCTAGTCATGCCCTTGAAGGAGTTATTGCTGTGTTTCCTATTTCTCTCCCACGGGTTGGGATTGTTGGAGCTGGAGTAGCCATCTTGGACCATGGATTGGAAGCCTCATGTTACAAAGAGCAGAGCAACAAGGTAGAAGGAGGCCAGTTCCTGGAGATTATGGAGTCACCATGTTGTGTATGTAGTCCGTGGATTGTATATCCTAACTTTTATGTGAGAGAGAGGAAAAAAACATTTGTCTTATTTACTCACCAGTCTGACAGTGTCTGGTACAGCATTAGAATCAATATGCCCAACCAAACCTTCATTCAATCAGAATCAATTGAAAACATAGAAATGTATTAATTGAAGGTCCTTAGAGTTCAAGATCTAGGAGAATTCATTCCAAAGAATTTCAAAGTATCATCTAGATTTTTTTTTAAAGATGTTATTTATTTATTTGATAGAGATCACAGGTAGGCAGAGAGAGAGGGAGAAGCAAGCTCTCTGCTGAGCAGAGAGCCCAATGTGGGGCTCAATCCCAGAGCCCTGGGATCATGACCTGAGCTAAAGGCAGAGGCTTTAACCCACTGAGCCACCCAGGCACCCCTATCCTCTAGCTTCTTAAGGAAGGTTCTTATTGATAGAGAGTGACATCCCATTGCTTATTTCCAGAGATCTGATTTTTAAAAATTAGCTTCCTTTAATCTTGTTTTTCATTATTGAGTTTCTCTAGAACCTCAAGTCCAGACATAAGGATGGTCATCCAGGTCTACGATGGGCAAGCCTGTGGCTTCTCCAGGGGACCCAATGAACTCTGGAAAGATTCAGACCTGAGTCAGGATATCCAGAACTTTTACTAATATATTATTATTTTTAAAGATTTTATTTATTTATTTTACAGAGAGAGAGAGAGAGATCACAAGTAGGCAGAGAGGCAGGCAGAGAGAGAGGGGGAAGCAGGCTCCTCGCCGAGCAAAGAGCCCGATGCGATGCGGGGCTCGATCCCAGGACCCTGAGATCATGACCTGAGCTGAAGGCAGAGGCTTAACCCACTGAGCCACCCAGCTGCCCCTTACTAATATATTATGATGCATGTGATATGGAGCTATCCTAATTGCAATATTTATTGAGATCATAGATGTGCAAATGTTGTGCTAAATGTTCTTATGTAATAACTCACTTAATCCCAAAACATCCTTGGGAATGGGCTGGTACTTAAACTATTCTGTCTTTTTTTATTGAAAAAAACTGAGACTCAAATAAGTGAAATCACTGACTCAGGGTCCTACTGAAGGAGTCTGTCTCCAAAGCTCTGTTCCTAAAAAGTTCTAGAAGCCACCTTGGCCCAGGGGCAGCCTTCACCTAGCACAGAATCCAAAGGCCTGACCAAGTAGGGCAAGGAAATCAGCTTTTGCCCAAATTCAAATCCCATCCTCAAACTGCCCCTTGGAATCTGACTGGGAAGGAAAAACAAGCAGCAATTTGTCCCATTTTTGTTGAAATGTAATCGAAATGGCTCATTGGGTTTTTTTTATATCTGAGTCCCCCTGCGAGCTAACAAATTGCTAGCTCACAATTGAAAGCAGTAGTAATGCAAGGACGGAGAAGTTTGCATGATAATAAGATGGAACAGTGGCTGGTAGGAAGGATTTAGAGGGCAGTCTTGCAATCTTAATTGTCAATAACGATAATGAGTTCACACAAGGACATCGCCTTGCTCAGAACCCCCGCATTCGTTTTCTCTTCTGAATCTCTCAATTACCTATTTACTTGCTGGTATTTTACCATTTCCTTTAAAAAAAAAAAAAAAGAATAGGATTTCAGTAGATTAACTATTTTCTTTAAAATATTAAATATTGTGTACGTCGAACTGCTATATTTTGCTATCGCTATTCAGCATCATTAATGCTCCAGATAAGAAATGGGAAAATGCATGGAAGTTCTAGTTCTCTTGGCCAAAGTTAGTTATTAATAATAAAGTTTAGAAGTCTTCCCATCCCTCCCCTGTAGTGCTCCTGCTGTGAATTTTGGAGTATCTTTAAAACTAAAGCATAGTCCAGCATCCCTCCCAGGTAAAACCAGGTACACTTATTACAACATTATCAGCTCAAATGTCACCTTTGGGGCTTGGGAAGGGCATGGCTATGTGCTCTCCTTGTTGATAAAGTCAAGTCCGTGACTCTGTGTTCTCCTTGTTAATAAGGTCAAAGCAGACACCCGCCACTTCACACCATCCATGCCTTTCCCACATAGCCCGATTCTACAAAACATGAATAAGAGAGAGAAACTCATTATGGTTGTTTCCCATCGTTTTGACTTCAATTAAAATAGTAGAACTCATGAGTCACCCAGGAGCAAAGAACAGTGAGTGACTAGTATTGAGCACAGAAGGGAATGAATTGTTAAAATGCTATGGTCCAGAATGGACCAAATCCACCAAGTGATATATATACCTTGTTCTCTAATTCACTTGGGGAAGCAAATCCATCAATTCTATAAACATCTAGTAAATCACTCTTCCTCTGTGATATGCGTCAGAGATTAAAATACCAACAAGCGAAAGTAATACATAAAAGAAAGTCATGACTTCCCTCACTCAGAGATCTCACAGTCTCACAGGGGAGAGTGGGCAGCAGAAAATGACCCAGCAGCCCCCGCCCCTCCCCCACCCCAAAGCAATAAATGCCACGAAGTACAGTCCTGCGGGAACAGAGATACAGGACAAGACATTCCATCTGCCCCGAGACTGGTTGGTCAGGAAAGATTTTGTAGAAGAGAAGCACTTGTTTTTGTTTTTTAAAGATTTTATTTATTTCTTTGTCAGAGAGAGAGAAAGAGCACAAGCAGGGGGAGTAGCAGGTGGAGGGAGAAGCAGGCTCCCATGCGGGACTCGATCTCAGGACTCTGGGATCAGGACTTGAACCAAAGACAGATGCTTAACCACCTGAGCCACCCAGCTGTGCCATGGAGAAGCACTTGCATGTGATGGGCACTGAGGGGGGTTTGGAGTAGTTTGCTGGGAGGCTGTGGTATGGAAGGGGAGCAGAGGGCCTTCCAGGCAGGAGGACCTATATAAACCGAAGCATGAGTTCAGGGCAGGGCCTTATGTGTGCCTATTCCCTTGGCCATACTGGTAGGAAATACAGAAATATGATTCTGGTTACCTCTTAGCTGTGGAATCAGGGACAAATCAATTTCATCTCACCATGCACCATCTTTTCCTAGGTATACAAATAGACTGCTGCATTTTTTAAAAATTAAATTTATTTATTTTCAGCATAACAGAATTCATTATTTTTGCACCACACCCGGTGCTCCATGCAATCCGTGCCCTCTCTAATACCCACCACCTGGTACCCCAACCTCTCCCCCCCCACTTCAAAACCCTCAGATTGTTTTTCAGAGTCCGTAGTCTCTCATGATTTTTTTTTTTTAATAAGGAAAAATCACTTTTTAAAAAGTGCATGGCATTTTGGGGAACATGGATAGAAAGTGAAGGGGTCAAGATGAGGAGGAGGGGCAATAAGCCTGAAAAGGAAGCTTGGGCAGGATGGCCTCAGACTCCTCCCTGAGTTAAGGAGATTGACCCCAGCTGAGGAGCTTGGAACTTACTGACGCCCAGGCCACGCCCAGAGCAGTGCACGGTAAATGTCTGGGGTGGGATTCAGACCTCAGTAAACTGGGCAAGATACGGCCAGACCCAGAGAGTCCTGACTCAGTGCACCAGGGGGTAGATCTTGGAGGCTGTGAGACCAGGAGGGAGAGGGGGAGCCCCAGGAGGGCAGTGCCCACCGACATTTTAGGGCTAGGAGGGGGAGGACTATGACAGACGAAGGAGAGGGGAAAGAGCATTACCTCAGAGCCTGGAGCATTTGGAGGAGGCAGGAAGCAAACTTGCGATTAGAACAAGGTGCCGACAGGGAAGCTTGATGATGGTGGGTTTAACTTACTTAACAATATCTTTTCCATGAAACCCTTGGCTTCTTATGCAATAGGTGGTGATTTTTTTGTTTGTTTGTGCCACGAATCTATTGTGTACATGACTATTGAATTATTGATGTTTATAATTTTTTTTAGATTTTTATTTATTTATTTGACAGAGATCACAAGCAGGCAGAGAGAGAGGGGAAGCAGCAGGCTCCCCGCTGAGCAGAGAGCCTGATGTGGGGCTTGATCCCAGGACCCTGAGCTGAAGGCAGAGGCTTCGCCCACTGAGCCACCCAGGTGCCCCAAATTATTGATTTTTAAATAATTGCATATTCCATGTTTCTGATACATGGAGTCTGGTGGTGAGTTCTAACTGACAATGTTTGTAAGATACGGTTTGCTTTATTACACATAATTATGTTATCATTTTAAACTCTAGAGTCTAGGATGCCTGGGTGGCTCAGTTGGCTGAGCGACTGCCTTCAGCTCAGGTCATGATCCTGGAATCCTGGGATCAAGTCCTGCCCTGGGCTTCCTGCTCATCGAGATAGGGAGATGCTTGCTTCTCCCTCTGACCTTCCCCCTGTCATGCTCAATCTCTCTCATTCTCTCTCTCTCTCTCTCTCAAGTAAATAAATGAAATCTTAAGGGGAAAGCAAAACAAAACAAAAACCTGTAGGGTCTATTGGGTTAGAGCAAATTCTCCACCTCAGCACTATTGACTTTTTAAACTGAATCCTTCTTTTTTTTTTTTTTTTCTTTTCTAAGATTTTATTTATTTGAGAGAGAGAGAGAAAGAGAGAGCATGAGAGTCAGGTGGGGCCAGAGGCAGAAGCAGACTCCCTGCTGAGCAGGGAGCCTGTGAGGCTCAATGAGGGGCTGGATCCTGGGACTCTGCGATCATGCCCTAAGCCGAAGGTAGACACTTAACCGACAGAGCCAGCCAGGTGCCCCTGGGCTGCATCATCCTTTCTCGGTGTTCCCAGCCTCTACCCACTAGCTGCCAGTAAAATCCCCACCTCCTCACCCTCCCCAGGTGTGACAATCAAAAGTGGCTCTAATCTTTGCCAAATGTCCCTTGGGAAGTAAAGTCGTACCCCATACCTTACCCCGAGGTGCAAACCACTAGTCTAGAGTCTGATTCCAGACCCGTTCTTCTCAAATTCTGTGTGTGTGCGCACGCACGTATGAATCCCCCGGGAATCTTGTTAAAATGCAGGCCTGGATTCCGTGGGACTGGGGTACAGAGCCTGACATTTTGCATTTGTAACAAGTTTTGGTGCTGCTGCTCTAGGAACAAAGCTTTTGAGAAACCTGGCTTTAAACCCTGCAAGTAGCAAGTGCTAAAGTTAAGTGCTGATTTCAATGGGAAATGGCAGCTTTCCATTGATGCATTTGAGAATTGGCTGTGACCCCTGAGTATTTACGGGATCACTTTATACCATTTTATAGAATTCATGAACATGGAGATATATGGAATGCCATGATCTTGAAGCCTGCCCCCTGCATTACTCTTGGTGGTAGTTTTATTCACCTGGAAAGCTTTTTCTTTAATTGCCACATTGTTAATTATTTCAATTGCAAGAAATGCAATTGTAATTTGATCTTCACTGGAAGCCAATGCTTCATGCCATCATGTGATACCATTATGGCCATTACATTCTTTTTTTTCTTTTTTTAAGATTTTTATTTATTTATTTGACAGAGAGAGATCACAAGTAGGCAGAGAGGCAGGCAGAGAGAGAAAGGGGGGAGCAGGCTCCCTGCTGAGCAGAGAGCCCCATGCAGGGCTGGATCCCAGGACCCTGGGACCTCGACCTGAGCCGAAGGCAGAGGCTTTAACCCACTGAGCCACCCAGGCGCCCCTGGCCATCACATTCTATTCTCCAATCAAAGTCCCTTTTTTGGATCATGGGTAAAGTGTCCCTTTAAATAGCCTAGGAGTCTATCTAAGAGCCATGCATATGCAAATCGTCCACCCAGATGAGCCTCCCGTGATGGAACAGATGGAACAGATGTGATGCAGAAGAGTTGAACTGGAAAACACGGTTCTCAAAATTAAATATTTTCTCCCATGTACATAATTGGAAGTATATTTCCCTTGAAATCATACCCTTCAAAGACAATGTCCAGGAGAGTGTCACTGCTAAGAATCTGTCCCCCAGTCCACAGATACCTACCTACTGATCCCCTTCATGGGGGCAGACAATTGCAGGAGCTGGTGGGAATGGTTCAGCAGATCCCTGGAAGGAAAACAGTGATGTGATGATAACATAGGGGAGGGTCACACAAGAGGGAGACGGCCCCGCGGAGATCCAGAGAAGGGACATTTCGGAGGGAGGCAAAGCCAGGAGATATAAGAACAGCGGACTAGAATTCAGGGAGAGCCAAGTGCCAAGTCGAGAGGCAGAAGCAATGGGCCCTTATGCAAAGGGACTGACAATAATCCCCAGGTGATTCTAACGTGCACAGTAGCTGGAGGGCCCTGAACCAGATTACAGGTGAGGTTCCATCCCACTCCCGCCACCCGCAGATGTAGGACCAAACCCCTGGTGATGTTAAGTGACCACAACTTGTCCCGGCTCCCTGGGCCTCTGTGTCTCCAGCTGCTGGATGTAGGCAGCTGACCTGGATTTCTCTCTCTCCTTTCGTGTTTTTATTATTCTATGACATGGTTAGATTGTTTGCTTACTTAACCATAGGGCTGAAATCCCATCTTGGGCCAGCCGTCTTTTTCCCAGCTGGAGGGGGTAATGTGATATTCCCAGGAGGGTTTCTTTCTGTCTCTTCGCCTCTGCAAAGCAAATGTACTTTTCCATCCCTTTTGGCTTGCGCTTGAAAAGGGGACTACAGTCATTACAGGCGTTTTTCTTTATAAGTGGAAGCTCTCAGCTCACTCCTCAGGTAAACTCGGGGCAGATGTAGAAATCTCAAACTTGGCCCGTCATTTAACAAAATGGAGTGAGGATAGGTCTATTTTGTTCCTTGACTATTTCATCCCTGTCCTTTTTTAAAATTCCGTAAGATATAATCCAAAAAGACAGGTAGTGTTTTCAAAGGCCAAGCTCCCTAAAGGGTTTAAGTCTGTTAATGACCGAGGCCGCTAATTTCCCGCTAAAGCAGATTAGCCACGTTAAGTGTGTGGTATTAGGGTCCGCTCTAACCCCCGGGCCCACAGAGAAGCTGTCAGCCCTCCTTCCACAAATCCTCCTTAAACTCCCAGTAATAGCAACTTAATCTATGAAGAGAGCAACAAAGAAGAGATCTAAGTACAGCCTGGGCTGCTGAGCCGTCCTCTAGAAACAGAATGTGAGCCACGCACGTCGGGTAATTGAAATTCTCCCTTAGCCACATTCAACAGGTAGAAAGGAAGAGAGGGAATTAATTTTAATTAATACTTAATTTTACATCATATGGCCATAAAATCAGTTCAACACATGACCAATATAACAACTTCATCAATGAAATGTTATCCTCTTCTTAGCAAGTTTCCAAAATACCATTTGTATTTTATAGCCCATCTCAAGTCAGACTAGATTGGTTTTAAGCGTCAGTGGGGCCCCAGAGGTGTCCATGTGTTCCAGCAAGGGGGCAGCAGGAAGGACAGGTTAGAGGCGGGAACCCAAGAAACAATTTTTTTTTTTTTTAAGGTAAGCTCCACACCCAACCTGGGGCTTGAACTCATGACCCTGAGACCAAGAGTCAGCACACTCTTCTGACAGAGCCAGCCTAGCAATGCTCCCTCACCCTGTATATATTTCTTTAAATAAATATGAGACCTAGGATCCTATCCAGGAAAACATGGTGTCAAAGTTATTTCTTTGTTGCAGAGGTGGTGTGGTGAGCTGAAACGAAAGAAAAAAAGAAAAAGGCATTGGGGTAAATGGATCCAGGTTCCAATTCTACCTGTTGAAGTTAAAGTCGTGATTTTAGGCCAGCTGTTTACCTTTCTGGCCCTTGATTTCCCCAACTGTAGAATGAGGGAAATCCCTCCTTATCTGACTCAGACGAGAAGCTATGAAAACAACCAGCAGAGCCCCATTCACAAATATGTCCTGGCTCGTAACTGGTCTGAGTTTGTTGAGCTCCCTCTAAAATTGTGGTGTGAACAGAAGCACCAGCTAACGCTTCTTACTAATAGAAAACTCGGGAGCCTTCGGTCATACATGTGGAAATAAACCTAAATGCTGTTCATCTCTACGTGCTTTTCTGTAACTTCTCTGCCTTTCATACAGGAACTACTACTTGGAGCAAGTTGCCACATCCATTGTTAACATGGCTCCAAGATTTTAGTGAATTTTTCTTTAAATTTTTATTTCAGTTTTGCTTTTGCATGATCTGTCTTTACTAACCCAGAAGGCTGTCCTTTTCTTATCTCTTAGGGTTGAAGAAAACCAACCTTCCTCCACCGGAAAGTCCCCTGATCCTTCTGAGAGCCCGGTGTGCTGAGCCCTGTGGACCGGTGGAGAATGGAAAAACGTGAAAAAAGATCAAAGACAGAATCCGTGATAGTGAATCACCGTGTTACTACTTATAAATCTGTATGATATTAAAATGCTTTTTTAAGTTTCAAAAAGACAAAAAATATCTAATTTAGTAACAGTGCTTGGGTCGTGATCCCAGGGTTGGAGAATTGAGCCCCAAGTTGGGCTCCCTGCTCCTCCCCGGGGACCTTGCTTCTCCCTCTCCCTCTGCCTGCCACTCCCCCTGTTCATGCTCTCTCGCTCTGTGTCAAATAAATAAATAAATAATCTTTTAAAAAAATAAATAAATAAAAGATAACAGTACTGGACGCCTGGGTGGCTCAGGGGGTTAAGTGTCTGCCTTCAGCTCAGGTCATGATCTCAGTGTTTTGGAATCGAGTCCCTCATTGGACTCTCATCAGTCCCTCAGTGGGGAGTCTGCTTCTCCCTCTTGGTCTGCTGCTCCCTCGACTCTCTCTCTCTCTCTCTGTCAAATAAACAAAATCTCTAAAAAAGTAAAATTAAGGGACACCTGGGTGGCTCAATGGGTTAAGCCTCTGCCGTAGGCTCAGGTCATGATCTCAGGGTCCTGGGATGGAGCCCTGCATTGGGGGGGCGGGGGTCTCTGCTCAGCAGGGAGCCTGCTTCCCACCCACCCCCACCCCCTGCCTCTCTGCCTACTTATGATCTCTGTCTGCCAAATAAATGAATAAAAAATCCTTTTAAAAAAGTAAAATTAAAATTAAGGAATAAAAACAGTATTGACAGTGGGGTCATTGATGGTGAGGGAGACCATGCCTAAGGCGGGGGGGACTAGGGGGTACATGGGAATCTCCTGTACTTTCTGCTCAATTTTGCTGTGAAACTGAAGATGCTCTAAAAAATAAAGTTCATTTAAAAGAAAGAAAAAAAAACAGTAGGTAAAAAGTAAGATCGTAGGTAAAAAGCCAGAATATAAACATAGAATAATACAATAGCCACTATGTTACATGTGTCATTTCTTTCTTTTTTTCTTGTTTTTAGCCATAGTGAGACTAAGCAAGAAAGGGGCTTCCAAGAAATCAGACAGCTTAAACTAAAGGGACAACAGAGGCAAAGCTTAATGAAGAATTGCAATTAGCAAGTCAATAACATTCGGGTGTCAGCTTGTATAGCTGTGGTTTGGCCAGACTTAGAGCTAGCAGGCTGGAAAACAAGACTAATTCAGTGTGTCCGTGCAAACCGGTCAGGGTATGATCTCCAATGCCTGGATCCTCATATTGATTTAGTAGCTAATAAGACGGACAAGCCACCAGAGTCAAACTGTAGAGAGTCCTACTTTTAGGTTCCCTCAAAGCAGAACCCGAGACAACTTAGGGCAAGTACTTTCTTGGGGAGGTGCTTTCTGTTAAGTGCCAGGGAGGGAGCAGGAAAGACAGAAAAGCCCATAGATACATGGCATGGACCCGAGCAGCTTTCTTCTGGGGACCCTCTGAGGACTCACATGGAAGCTTCTCAGAAGGGTGCCACCGAGAGGGCAAGCTGGGTGTGTATCCACGGGCTCCTTGCCCTCCTCCGCTGAGGGCTGCCCCTGAGCTCAAGTTCCTGAGTATTCCTGGCCTCCCTCTGAGCACACAAACAGAACTGACCAAAAAAACCCCTTTGTGCGAGAAACTTCCGACAGAAAAGCAGAGGGTGCCCCCCTCCCTGTGGGAGCTCCTCAGTGTGTTAGAAACTGTCCACCGAAGCCGCCAGCAAACTCCAGGGGCAGAGACACGATGGGGAGGACAGGGTGGGGAGGGAGGAGGAAGTCGGTCCCTAGCATGTCTGTTTAGTAAACACTTGCCAATAGATGCATTTTTGTTAATTTATAACGATGCCCTGGCACTTTTTGTTGTGATTTGATTTCCTCTCTTCCTCTCCTCTTCCCTTCCCTTCCCCTTCCCCTTCCCCTCCCTCTCCCTCTCTTTCTCCCTCTCCCCCTCCCTCTTCTCTTCTCTTCTCTTCTCTTTTTTCCTAAGTAAAAAACTCTTGACCTCCTACTTCCCTGGGCAAAGCCTACGCATCCAAATTGGCTCATCACCACCTGGTGGCAGCTTCTGGGATTGCAGGCAAAGAGCTTGGTATGTTAACAGCCTGGGTACCATCAATTTAAACCTAATTTATTTCCTTGAAGAGAAAGGCTGCTGAAAAGAAAGATGAAAATAAAGGCTTTTGTTATGGAACGATACTTTGTGTGGTTACAGGAATTTTTCTATCCTTTTAATACCTCGAGTTTCCTGATTTGTAAAATGATACCACACAGGAAGATGAATGAATTCAATGATGGCAGCATCATAAAAAATAATCCTCTATTGAAGAGGATTAATTTTGAGGGCCATGAAGAAATGGAACTGAAGTGAAATGGAATATTTTATAGATCCAGGGCAAATGCCGCAGCAGCACTCCTACTGAGAAAATCGAAAAACGTCTCTTTTATTATGGGACTTGGATGTTGTATTGGGAACTTGTGGGCAGGGAATTTGGTTTGCAGGTTTCCAAGGATTGACAGTGAGGTCAGTCATCAACTCCTTACCGGTGGTCTTTAAGTCACTATCTGGGCATACCTGTTCTATAAAATGCCTAGAATACATTTGAAGCAAATATTTTCTTTGCTTTATGAGATGATAGAAAAGTTCAAAATAGGCATCTAATCTTATATCTGCAAATATGTGTGTGTGTATTTTTTTTTTAAGTAAGCTCTACCCCCAAACGGGGACTCAAGCTCATGACCCTGAAAGCAAGAATCACATGCTCTACTGAGATAGCCAGGCCCTCTTATTTCTGCTTATATTTTTAAAAAGAGTAATCATTTTTTAAGATAAATAAAGAACACTTGTTTGCTCAAATTTTACTGTTGCTTTGCAGGTGTTTTTTTTTTTATTCTTTGTGATTTTTAGAAACCATACATATAGGCTAGATTGAAACTTGTCAACAAGTTTGGGCTTGACTTTTTCACTTGCGTTTAGCATTTTTCATCTCACCAAATCTTAATATAATATCATTCTTTCTACACAATCTAACCACCTCATTTTGGATTTGAAAAGAGAAGAATAATTGAAGTCCTAGGTTTCATTTTTTTAAAAGACTTATTTATTTATATAAATATATAGTAATGGGACGTCTGTGTGGTTCAGGGGTTAAAGCCTCTGCCTTCAGCTGAGGTTGTGTTCCCAGAGTCCGGGGATGGAGCCCCACATCAGACTCTCTGCTCAGCAGGGAGTCTGCTTCCTCCTCGCTCTCTCTGCCTGCCTCTCTGCCTGCTTGTGATCTCTGTCAAATTAAAAAAATTCATCATCATTACTTAAAATATATATATATAATATTTATAATATATAAAATATATATTTATATATATATTTAAATAAATAAATATTTATTTATTTATTTTAGAGAAGGGGGAGAGGCAGCAGGTACAGGGAGAGAGAGAATCTCAAGCAGGCTCCCCACTGAGCACAGAGCCCGATGTGGGGGCTCCATCTCATTACCCTGGGACCATGACTGAAACCAAAAGTCAAATGCTTAATAGACTGCACCCCCCAGGCACCCCTGGAGTTCTGTTTCTTACAAGTAGTGGAATCTATACTTAGCCATGGTCTTACCTCTTTAATTTCAGAGGCTTTTGAGAGGGAAAGAATTGGGGCATAGGGTTTTTGCTGGTGTAGATTGGGTTCCCATTTACATAGGTGAAATTAGACCTAAATGAATTTGTCTTTCACAAGTTTATTATTAGAAAAATAGCAGTTTTAAAAAAGAAATAAGGGGGTGCCTGGGTGGCTCAATGGGTTAAAGCCTCTGCCTTCAGCTCAGGTCATGATCCCAGGGTGCTGGGATTGAGCCCTGCATTGGGCTCTCTGCTCAGCAGGGGAGCCTGCTTCCCTCTCTCTCTGCCTGCCTCTCTGCCTACTTGTGATCTCTGTCAAATAAATAAATAGGGCGCCTGGGTGGCTCAGTGGTTGGGCCGCTGCCTTCGGCTCAGGTCATGACCTCAGGGTCCTGGGATCGAGTCCCGCATCGGGCTCTCTGCTTGGCGGGGAGCCTGCTTCCTCCTCTCTCTCTCTCTGCCTGCCTCTCTGCCTACTTGTGATTTCTCTCTGTCGAATAAATAAATAAAATCTTTAAAAAAAAAAACAAACAAATAAATAAATATAATCTTATGAAAAAAAAAATTTAAAAAAAAGGAAGTTAGGGCACTGAACTATACACTTAAAAGCAATAAAAATGAAAAATGTTATGTTATGTATATTTTACCAGAATAAAATTTTAAAGGAAGGTGATATTAAAGACAGAAATTTTAAAACATTTAAAAAGTCGCTGGAAGCCATGAACTATCCAAACATATCAAATTTCACTTCCTTTAATGAAGGAAAAGATTTGAAAAGAGTCGTATTTATAGCATCTTAGAGGGGGTTCTTTTACTCTCTTTCTTCAGGAAAAGATGTGCTAATAATCCAGTAAACCAAATCAGAGAGACTGTCACATTGCTAGATTCAGAGAAGACGAGTACTTTGTAAACATGCTGACTGGTTAGTATTTCCATCTATTCGTCATGCCTTGAGAATTCACTTTTAAAATGTCAAGTGGTTATTAATCACCCTGTCAACTGCTGATCAAGGGGAATGAAGCTTGTTTTGATGTGTGTGCCTAAAAGCAGGTCCACTGATAGAGCAATAACTTATTAGATTGACTGATTGATCACATTGGCTGGAGAAAATGAAAGTCCTGTTTCAGGAACTATCCAGCCTGGCCTAATTTCCCTGTGGAGCCGGAAGCTGGGAGAGTCGGCTTGGTACAATGCCCTAGTGTTGTGCTGGGGAAGTTCAAGGGCTGGGGAAATTCCCCAGAGGTGTGACAAGAGAATGGGCGCGGGAGTCAGGGAGCCCAGCTCCGATGCCCTGAATGGCCTCCGACTAACATCACTAAGTCATTGTTCGTGATCCAGAAAGGACGGACCATTGTTGAAGATCAAACGAGACCCCAGGAGAACTTTAGTCTCAGTCATTCGGAGAGCCACCTGTCTGAACAATAGCTACAATTGGGGCTCCTGGGTGTCTGTCAGTTAAGCGTCTGACTCTTGATTTCAATTCTGGGTGGCGATCTCAGGGTCGAGGGATGGAGCCGCATGCCTGGCTCTATGCTCAGTGCCGAGTCAGCTTGAGATTCTCTCTCCCTCTCTGAGACTCAGCTCCTCCCCACATCCCACTCTCTCTTTCTCTCTCTCTCATAAGTAAATAGATCTTTTTTTTTTCTTTAAAGATTTTATTTATTTATTTGACAGAGAGAGATCACAAGCAGGCAAAGAGGCAGGCAGAGAGAGAGAGAGAGAGAGAGGAGGAAGCAGGCTCCCTGCTGAGCAGAGAGCCCGATGCGGGACTCGATCCCAGGGTCCTGGGATCATGACCTGAGCCGAAGGCAGCGGCTTAACCCACTGAGCCACCCAGGCACCCCGTAAATAGATCTTTTAAAAAATGGTTACTCTTATCATTGTCAAACAATTCTCTACCGGTCCTCAGCCTGCACACTCAGATTTGCATGGCTTTAAGCAGACTTGTACCTCGAAGACTCTGTTGTGGTCCCCTTCCAGAACTTTCATCCTGCTTTGTGCAATGACCCGTGGCAAAGAGGAATTTACAGTCTGTCTCCGTCGCCATTAGACTTATATATATTCGATATGTATCTCACCGGCGCTTCCCATTTTTGTTCAGAAGGACCTGCTGATGGCGCATGTGAGTGAAGCCGTTCTCCTCAGTCAGACCAACAACTAAATTCAGCTTTGTTTCAAACTGCTATATGGTGATCTTTGTTTCTTTCTTTTCCTCACCGCACAATATCAGGATACCTAGTGTGGAATCAAAGACTAGCTGCTGTCATTGTTTCAGGAGCACTTAAACAAGTGGTTGCAAACTCACATGCCTTCAGGGACCAGGCTGGGAACAGAGACAAGACAAGAGGCAGCCGCAGTACCAAGGGGATGGAGGGCACTGGACACAACACGCTACGTGGGGACCTCGCCTAACGAGGAAGCGGATTTTCAGCTTCAAGAATTGCGGCCCAGGGCGCCTGGGTGGCTCAGTGGGTTAAAGCCTCTGCCTTGACTCAGGTCGTGATCTCAGGGTCCTGGGATAGAGCCCTGCATCGGGCTCTCTGCTCGGCGGGGAGCCTGCTTCCCTTCCTCTCTCTCTGCCTGCCTCTCTGCCTCCTTGTGATCTCTGTCTGTCAAATAAATAAATAAAATCTTAAAAAAAAAAAAAAAGAATTGCGGCCCCTGCTAACATGGCGTGTTAGTCTTCCGCTGCACCATCCTATGACGCTTCCAGAGAAGCTGTGACTCTCCGTTAATGTCAACATTCTCAGTGTTTAAAATAGCTAAATAAGACACAGCCATAGGCCAAGCAAGGTGTGTGTTTCAGGTTTAGCATGTTTTAGACACTGTATTGGGCAGTTCCCATAACAGAAAAGCTTGCAGCCTACAGAGGAAACCGAAATGCAGGTGTTAAGGAATAAGGTAAAATGCCGCAATAAAGAACTGTTTGAAGTTAACAAGAGGCCCAGAGGATTAGGAACCCTGATAAGATCTAACCCTGTTTCATCTCAACTTTGCAACAGGTGTCAGAGTGTTGATTAGAAACTTGAAGGTGTGGTGGCGCCTGGGTGGCTCAGTGGGTTAAAGCCTCTGCCTTCAGCTCAGGTCATGATCTCAGGTTCCTGAGATCGAACCCCACATCGGGCTCTCTGCTCAGCAGGGAGCCTGCTTCCCTTCCTCTCTCTCTGCCTGCCTCTCTGCCTACTTGTGATCTCTGTCAAATAAATAAATAAAATCTTTAAAAAAAAAAAAAGAAAGAAACTTGAAGGTGTGCAGGCTGGACGCAGGTGGACAACATTAGTACAGGAATAAAGCGTCCCAGGGACACCATCCTCTAGTCCCGTCCTGTTTCCTGCTAGCACGTTCACCTTGTTGGCCTTTCGTCCCCCGTGAGCAAAGTCGACTCTGCTAAAGATATAACACAGTGAAAAAAAAAAAAAAAAAAGATATAACACAGTGCTCCTCCACCGGGGACGATTTCTGCTTCCCAGGGGGACACATGGTGATGCCCAGAGACAATTTTGGTTGTCACAACAGATGGAAGGGGAAGACGCTGCTGGTGTCTGGTGGTCAGAGGCCAGGGACGGCACTCACCCCACCCTAGCACACAGGACAGCCCCCCTCCGCAAACAAATATGTGGCCTAAAATGTCCGTAGCGCCAAGGGTGAGAAACTTTGGCCTAGAATTTTACTATGTCGTTTCCTTAGAGCAAATATTACTACGTCGTTTCCACCTGCACCTTGAGGTACCGCGGCTGGCGGCTGTCGCTCTCTCTCTCCTTCCTCCAGCAGTGCCCCACCTTGCCTGGTCCCTTCTTTCTTTCTTTCTTTCTTTTTTTTTTTTTTAAGATTTTATTTATTTATTTGACAGAGAGACAGTGAGAGAGAGCATGAGAGAGGAGAAGGTCAGAGGGAGAAGCAGACTCCCCGTGGAGAGGGAGCCCGATGTGGGACTCGATTCCAGGACTCTGGGATCATGACCTGAGCTGAAGGCAGTTGTTTAACCCACTGAGCCACCCTGGCGCCCCCCGCCCCTTCTATTACATGGAGAAATTCTCCTTTCCTCTTGCTTCTACTCTCAGGCTGACACACACAAACCAATTCATAGCTCAGCGGCACCGCTGGCCTCCTGTTAACAGAATTCGGGCACCATAAGAAGCAGCTGACAGACGTTATTATAGCTACTTAGTAGTATTCGTGGGATCGCATCCTCCCAGCCCAAGGTGTTTATCAAAATCTTTCTTTCCAATAAACAAGGTGCTTTCCCAAGAGGAATTTTGATGAATATGATTTTTTTTTAAGATTTTATTTATTTATTTGACAGACAGAGACCACAAGTAGGCAGAGAGACAGGAGGAAGCAGGCTCCCTGCCAAGCAGAGAGCCCGATGCGGGGCTCAATCCCAGGACCCTGGGATCATGACCCGAGCTGAAGGCAGAGGCCTTAACCCACTGAGCCACCCAGGCGCCCCTGAATATGATTTTTTAAAAATATTTTATTTACTTATTTGAGAGAGAGAGAATGAGCAGGGGGAAAGAAGAGGCAGAGGTAGAAGCAGACTCCCTGCTGAGCAGAGAGCCCAATGTGGGGCTCGATCCCAGGACACTGGGATCATGACTTGAACTCAAGGCAGATGCTTAACTGACTGAGCCACCCAGGCACCCCCTGATAACAAGATTTTCTTTGACTTCTCACTGGTTGTTTCAAGAGACTTTTGTAAACTTTGAAGTCATATTTAACATAAAATGTAGCCTATCATTGTGTGGACCTTTTGTCAAAAAGCGGCGCACCTGGGTGGCTCAGTTGTTAAGCATCTGCCTTCAGCTCAGATCATGACCTGGGGATTCTAGGATCGAGACCCACATCAGGCTCCCTGCTCAGCGAGAAGTTTGCTTCTCCCTCTCCCACTCCCCCTGCATGTGTTCCCTCTCTCTCTCTCTGTCAAATAAATAAATAAAATCTTTAAAAAAAAAAAAACTGTTACGAAATTCTGATTTCGTTATTTTTAAATGTAGGAATTTCAATATATAAAACATATTATAAGAATGAAACAGCTCACACAACTACCCATCAGACTAAAGTGAACAAATGTTCTATTTTTCCCTGTTTCTAAACAATGCAGAGTCTTGTGAAGCTGCCCCAGTTTTTCTCATTGCTCCTCGTTAGTTTTTGACTAAGGGGAGGTTAGAAGGATGTGGGCAAGATAGGGACCGTGTGTGTGTGTGTGTGTGTGTGTGTGTGTGAGTTTTCTGACAGAAGAGAGATAAGACCCATTACCTTCATGGCTGACAAGACAGAACACTGGGCATATAGTTCATACAATATTAAAAGAAAGCATTCACAAGTTAGAATTCAAGCAAAAAGTCCAGAAGTTCATCCTGATCTAGGTTTAGAGAACTGGCCTGAAGGGTTACAACTGCCAACTCACAGCTCATTCATCACCTGTCCTTACATCCCTCCTTTTCCCGTGGTGACTTTCACTCAATGAATCTGTGATATGAAAGTACAGACTCTTCCCTCCTCACTTGTGAGGACGGAAACCGACGGGATTTCTGGTGCCTGTGTTAAATAATACCGGGATGGGGCATATTGTCCCCATGGCAAGAACTATTTTATCTACTTGTTGCAGTTAATAAATACTTGCTTCTGGAAGATAAGACTATGAGCTAACTAGAAGAGCTTACTTAGCAAGACCAGTAGTTTTTGTTTTTGTTTTAAGATTTTATTTATTTAACAGAGATCACAAGTAGGCAGAGGCAGGTAGAAAGAGGAGGAAGCAGGCTCCCTGCTGAGCAGAGAGCCCGATGTGGGGCTCGATCCCAGGACCCTGGGATCATGACCTGAGCCGAAGGCAGAGGCTTTAACCCACTGAGCCACCCAGGTGCCCCAAGACCAGTAGTTTTTTTAAGAAGACCAGCTTCAAGATGGTCACTTCACTGTGCTCAACGATCCAAAGTTATCAATGCCAACCAGTGACTCAGCTTCCAAGACCTGCCTTAAAGTCGCCAAGACCAGGCATATCCACTGACTTTCCCTTTCCAGGACTCTGTTAAAACCTTTAAAGATATAGTAATCTATATTTCTGTGATAGACTTTGTAAAATTGCTTTGATTGGTCAACAGGTCTCTCTGGTCGTTTTTTGGTTGTTTTTAAATTTTTTTTTAAAATTTATTTGACAGAGAGAAATCACAAGTAGGCAGAGAGGCAGGCAGAGAGAGAGGGGGAAGCCAGCTCCTCGCTAAGCAGAGAGCCTGATGCGGGGCTCGATCTCAGGACCCTGAGATCATGACCTGAGCAGAAGGCAGAGGCCCAACCCACTGAGCCACCCAGACACCCCTCTGGTCGTCTTTTGAAAAGCCAACAGACATGTACTTCTTCTTCTTTTTTTTTTTTTTAGATTTTTATTTTATATTTATTTTTGAGAGAGAGTAAGAGAGAGAAAGTTGGAGGGGGGAAGGGGCAGAGACAGAGGGAGAAGCAAACCCCCCTGAGTGCGAAGCCTGATGCGGGACTGGATCATGGGACTTCCAGATCATCATCTGAGCTGAAGGCAGATGCTTAACTGGCTGAGCCACCCAGATATCCTAGAAAGCCAAGAGTGTCATGTACTTCTTAAGAAAAATGGGGAAGAAGAATGAAGTAAATACAGTTCTCTTCTGGTTGAATATGATTGGTTGTTCAAAGTTCAGAGATAGGAATGTAAAATGATGTGGTCACCATGGAAAACAGTTTGTGGTTCCTTAAAAAGCTAAACTTAGGGGGCGCCTGGGTGGCTCAGTGCGTTAAAGCCTCTGCCTTCAGCTCAGGTCGTGATCCCAGGGTCCTGGGATCGAGCCCCGCATTGGGCTCTCTGCTCAACATGGAGCCTGCTTCCTCTTCTGTCTGTCTGCCTCTCTGCCTACTTGTGATCTCTGTCTGTCAAGTAAAGATATAAAATCTTGAAAAAAAAAAAAAAGAAGCTAAACTTAGAAATGCCATGTGATCCACAAGACCATCCCTAGATATATATCCTAAGGGATTGAAAGAGACTTGAACAGATCTCTGTGCAACTGTGTTCAAAGCTGTACTAGTCACAAGCGCCAAAAAGTGGAAGCAACCCAGGTGTCCATTGATGGGTGAATGGATAAACAAAATGTGTTATATCAGTTCAATAACATTTTATTCAGCCATAAAAAGGAATGGATACCTGCTACAACACGGAAACACCTTGAAAACATTCTGCTAAGTAAAATAAGCCAGACACAGAAGGGAAGATATTGTGGGATCACACTTATATGAGGTACCTAAAATAGGCAAATTCATAGGGACAGAAAGCGGACTGGAGGTTACCAGAAGCTGAGTAAATGGGAAGGAATGGGGAGTTCCTCTCAATGGGCACAGAGTTTCTATTTAGGCGAGGGAAAAGTTTTGGAAATATAGTGGTGATGGCTGTACAACACTGTGAATATAATAAATGCCACTGAATTGTACACGTAGAAATGGTTAAATAGCGATTTTTGTGTTGCGTATATTTTACCCCAACTAACAAGAAGCCTAGATGGGCACGTGGGCGGCTCAGTTGGTTAAACCTCTGCCTTCGGCTCAGGTCATGTTCCCAGGAGTCCTGGGATCCAGCCCCACTTCCAGTTTCCTTAGCAGGGAGTCTGCTTCTCCCTCTCCCTCTCCCCTCATGCATGCTTTCACACTGTCAAATAAATAAATAAAATCTTACCAAAAAAAAAAAGAGGCCTAGAGTGCCTTCTCTCTTGACCTGCTTTTTGTCTATACCCCTACCTTCATAGTCCTGCAGGTCAGCCTTTAGGGACAGGAGAACACTGATCTCCTGAGCCCAGACACTTTCAGGGGACCAGACAAGTACCAAATAAGTGACATCAGCCAAGTGTTTACAACAGGACGTAGCAGGGATGGGGGTAAAGTAGAGAACGTAAGTGCCCTTTCTAGGAAGCACACCTACGACCCATCTCCGGAAACTGTTGTCATGCAGAAATGTGGACCCAGCGTTGCCAGGTTTTCTCATTTTTCAAGAGACACTAGGAATTGGGATTTATATGAACAAGTTTCCATTTAAAACCCTCCTGCCGGGACGCCTGGGTGGCTCAGTTGGTTAAGCAGCTGCCTTCGGCTCAGGCCATGATCCCAGCGTCCTGGGATCCAGTCCCACATCGGGCTCCTTGCTCGGCAGGGAGCCTGCTTCTCCCTCTGCCTCTGCCTGCCATTCTGTCAGCCTGTGCTCATGCTCTCTCTCTCTCTCTGATAAATAAATAAAACCTTAAAAAAAAAATAAAATAAAACCCTCCTGCCACGTAGAGCTGGTCCATGGGGCAGATCTAAAGGGAGACCACCTGTTTGCTACTTCTGCTGGCTGACCCGACCCTCAGCGGGCAGCTGGTCCCCACATTAGAGGATCATCCGAGCCGGGGAAGTGTATTTTTCTGGACTGCATATATCAAGTTACCAAACTGGATGACAGGGAGCTCCTTGTATTTTTTAACAGCCCTCATTCTTGTTTCCTCTTGGGCTTTGCAGATGAAATGGTCAGGTTGGGTCCTGTTCTGTGTCCACCATCTTTCCTGACAGAAATCTACAGCTGTGTTTCACAAGTGATGTGAAGGAAAGTGCTATGCAGCCCGTGGCAGAGGCCGGTCAGAAGGAAAACGGAAAAGGGGAACACGGAAAAGGAAAAGGGGAACACAGTGGAGGGAGAGAAAGAAGAGAAGGGGGGAAAGAGAGATGGAAAAAGACAAAAAGGGAAAGAACTAGAAGAATCTGGATTAGAGAGTGAACAAGGCTCCCAGATAAAGACCTTTCACAGACATGGTCTCAATTGTTACAGAGCCTTGGGAAGCAGAACTTCTCATCTTCAGTTTGCAGATGGAGCAAGAGAAGCCCCTGGAAGTTTCCTCTATGGTCCAGCACTTAGTGGGTGGACAAAAGGGTCCCTAGGTGCATGCCCCACAGAAGATGTATAAGAGCAAGAGAGAAAGAAAGTCTGAGGATGGAAAGGTGGAAAAGGAAGTACATATTTGTTGGAAGCTGGGGAGCCTGCCACCAACCATTGCTTTCAGAGCCTAAAGGGCAAAGGGCTATTGACCAACTTCCTGTAGTATAATGGTTCCTGCCTATGAATACTTCTCTACCAGCTTAGCTTTCCTAATTACGTGAGTCTTGATGCCATTGGTGGGACCACACAGCAAAAACACGGTTTCAGAGACTCTTAAGATTAAATACACAGTTGAAACTGCAAAGGGTGTGGGCAGTGTGCTGGGTTTCACACAGCTCTTTGGCAGTCAGGGTCCTCGGAAGACGTTCTCCACGACAAATGAACATCAAGAATCACATGGAGTGAGGCGCCTGGGTGGCTCAGTGGATTAAGCCTGTGCCTTCTGCTCAGGTCATGGTCTCAGAGTCCTTGGATCGAGCCTCGCATAGGGCTCTCTGCTCGGCGGGGAGTCTGCTTCCTCCTCTCTCTCTGCCTGCCTCTCTGCCTACTTGTGATCTCTCTCTCTGTCAAATAAATAAATAAAATCTTAAAAAAAAAAAAAAAGAATCACATGGAGCACTGGATGTGGTACATAAACAATGAATTCTGGAATTCTGAAAAGAAAAAATAAATAAAAACTTAAAAAAAAAAAGAATCACTATTCTCTTCTGCCAAGAGGCATACAGGGAATGGTTCATAATATCAATGTGGGACGAAGAGTGAGTTTTCACATTCCTTAATGTTAGAAGTCTCAGAAGGAGAGGCGGAGGAAGGACATGGAAGGTGGTAAGTAACTACACTAAGTGCCTGCTACGTGCCAGGCATCCTTGCAGACTTGGGAATGTTTACGTGGCAGAGATTTTTATAAAAAAAGAAAAGGCTGGGGCACCTGGGTGGCTCAGTGGGTTAAAGCCTCTGCCTTCAGCTCAGGTCATGATCTCGGGGTCGTGGGATCGAGCCCCGCATCGGGCTCTCTGTTCGGCAGGGAGCCTGCTCCCACCCCCCACCCCCCACCTGCCGCTCTGCCTACTTGTGATCTCTGTCTGTCAAATAAATAAATAAATAAATCTTTAAAGAAAAACCCATGGGAAAAAAATAAAAGAAAAGGCTTTTTTGACTCTCCCTCTGTGTGCTTTATTATTTTTTTTAAGATTTTATTTTATTTATTTATTTGACAGACAGAGATCACAAGTAGGCAGAGAGGCAGGCAGAGAGAGAGGAGGAAGCAGGCTCCCCACTGAGCAGAGAGCCCAATGTGGGGCTTGATCCCAGGACCTTGGGATCATGACCTGAGCCGAAGGCAGAGGCTTTCACCCACTGAGCCACCCAGGCGCCCCTATTATTATTATTATTTTTAAAGATTTATTTATTTCAGAGAGAGAGAGCATGGGGTGAGGGGCAGAGAGAGGGAGAGAGAATGTCAAGCAGACTCCCTGCTGAGCACAGAGCCCACCATGGAGACTCGATCCCATGACCCTGAGATCATGACCTGAGCTGAAACCTAGAGTGGGATGCTTAACAGACTGAGCCACCCAGGCGCCCCTCTCCTTGTGTTTTCATCCTCTTTTACAAGTTGCTGTAGGGATCCCATTTAAGGGAATGGAGCTGAATGGTTGGATGCTTTTTATGCCTCATCTCAATTTGGTCTGCATCTTTGCCTCATTTTGCTGCAGCCACCTGATACCTAGGCTCAACCACATCATGCCTTTCCTGCTTTCTATCCCAGCTTCTCTGCTCCTTTTCTGGCCATGGGACTCCTGCTGGAGCTCACTTGCCAGTTCTGGTGCATGAACAAAACTGGAAGTGTGAGAGTGTGTGAAAATTATCACTTTCTGGTATAGTCCTTGACCAACTGAGGGTGTTGGTAATTTCCCCCTTTTCAGTTGGACAACACAGAGGCCCAGCCTACAAGGTTCCCCAAAAAGTTCTCCATGGGATGAGCAGCTCAATGATGCACCCTTGCATTAACTTTCGTCTTCTTCATGCTCCTGTTCCCTGAGGTCACATTCCAAAATAAACTATCTGCATGCAAGTCCTTGTCTCAAGCTCTGTTGGGCGCAGACTGGACCAAAAGAGGGCCAATTAAGGTACTTCTTCACAGCCGATATTAAAAGAGGGTAATCATGTCCCTTGATAACCTTTTTTCAGTCACAGTCAGGTGTTTTAGATTCTTATTATGTCCCCATAAAAAGAAAAAAAAATCACCCAAAGAGAGCTGGTTCTTAAACTTGAGCACACGCCTCCAGAGTCAACTTGAGGGTTTATTCACAGACCCTACTGGGCTCCAATACCAGACTTGCTAGGTCAGTAGATTTGTGGTGGGACCTGAGAATATGCATGAGAAGCCACTTCCCAAGTGGCCCTTGGATCTCCTGAGGAACCACTGATCTAGATTAACATTATCCAGTAGAACTTTCTGTGATGGTGAAAATGGTTTATATCTGGGCCATCCAGGATGGTAGACACTAGTCACATGTGTTTATCAAGCACCTGAAACATAGCCAATGAGACTAAGGAAATTAATTCGTTTATGTAATTGAATCTTCATAATGAATGAACATATCCACATGAACAAGTGCCTACGGTGTTGGACAGCACAGGGTATGGTAAAGCCTGCTACTCCTAGATGTGCTCTTGGACCAGCACTGGCACTATCAGTAGTGCATTAGAAACGCATATTCTCGGGACCTCCTCTCAGACCCACTGAATGAGAAACCACGCTTTAATGAGAGGTTCAGGAGACATGTATCTGAACTAATTTAAGAAATAGTGGCTTGGCAGTCAATATTTTCCCAGTGCTGCACCAACCGTTCCAACCGTTAGGGGTTAAGTGACGTCCCCTTCCCTTAGTCTCCCCATCCCCGGCCTCAAATATCGTGAAACCCTAATTCCTGTACCTGTGAATGTGATGTTTGGGGGCGTGGGGACTTTGCCGATGTATCCAAGTGAAGATGAGGTCATTAAGTCATCCAGTGAGGTCATCCAATATGACTGGCATCCTTATGAGAAGAAGGAAATCCAGACAGAGGCACACAGGAAGAAGAGCATGTGATGACAGGCAGAAATCAGACGGATGTCACCACAGGTTAAGGAGAACTGAGGGTTGCTGGTCACCCACAGAAGCCCGAAGAAGCCAGGCTCCAGAGGGAGCAAAGCCCTGTCCACACCTCGATTTTGGACTTCTCTCCTCCAGAACTGGGAAACAATGAAATGCATTGTTTGAAGGCACTCAGTTGTGTGGCACTTTGTCATGGCAGTCCTAGGAAACCAACACAGTGACCTGGAGTCTATCCCTTAGCTTTTCTGAGCCCAAAGATTTCTATCTGTGCCAAAGTTGGGCATTCTTTAGTTATCTACTAAAGGAGATGCTGCAAGTTTCAAAAAGAACATCAGTGATCCCTGGAGAAACGATCTCCAAGGGTTGTTAAAATTTGACAGAGAATATGGAATCGGAATATGCCACTCTGACTTGAATGCACGAATTCAGCAGCTAAGAGGCTGCTCAACCACAAGCCACAACTTTCCTCGTGTTTTCAGCTTCATTTCCTAGTTTTCTAGGATGTGCAGTTGTGGCAGGTGCAGGTCCGAAGAAATGGTAAATGCACAGTAACCACAGCCAATAAAGAGAAATAGACTTTTCCCTAAACTCTTTCTGTTCCTTGATAATCTGACCTTTCCCCTCATGCTAGCTAGTCCCAGCAACTCAAGAATTCCCTACTGTTCTGGTCATCTCAAGTTCAGCCAATAGCCGGCTTAGCTCCCAAATCCTTCCTCACTGGCAATTGGAGGAGCAGTTGCAACAGATGGTTTGCCTGACCAATAGGCACACGAGCCCGCTTGGAGGGACGGCCTTCCGGTATTAAAGAACTGATGTGATGAGAATCAGAAGAACTGTTACTTAAGGCGCCGACGACGGAGGAAGGGGGGCGGTGATTCAAGTCACTTCTGCGTCTCGATCACAATGGGGGAGAGTTCCCTAAAAGGGGATGGGTAGTGTTTTCCACTAGAGAATATATCATTTGTGCAGTACTGATGGAGAAAAGAGATGCTTTCCTGGGCACAGTCTGGAGGAAGAGTATTACGTTAATAGATAAATAAAAGCTAAACAATGCCATCTAATAAAGTAACAGATAATCCTGGAAATAAGCCATTTAAGAGGTTATAGAACTCAGCAAAATGAGAGATGGAAAACATGTCTGGGGAAAAGTGGAACACTGATAACATATTTATTTATTTATTTATTTATTTATTTATTTATTTATTCTACTACCCTCTACCTCTACAAAATGATTTTTAAGAGTGGGAGGATCCCTGACATTGCAAAAGCCATGTTAGGAAAGGCCTAGAATATGTATTTTGAGTGCCTGGATAGTGGAGCTGCCTGCCCTTATAGAAAAACACCTTTTTTTCCCCTTAAAAATCAAACACTCCCTCGAGTTAAATGATGGGTGGTTGGGTCATTACTTCTATTTTCAGCAAGTTCACAGAAAGAAGTCAGTTGAGGTGATCAGGAAGGGACAGAAATGTCAGGTGGATATTAAGTCCTTTAAGAAGTGCTCCAGCGTGGGGCACCTGGGTGGCCCAGAGGGTAGAGCCTCTGCCTTCAGCTCAGGTCACAGATCTCGGGGTCCTGGGATTTAGCCTGCATTAGGCTCTCTGCTCCGCAAGGAGCCTGCTTCCCCCTCTTTCTCTCCACCTGCCTCTCTGCCTCCTTGTGACCTCTCTCTCTGTGTCAAATAAATAAATAAAATATATTTTTTTAAAGTGCTCCAGAAAAAGTATATTGGCTGAAAGTCAATAGTAACCTAACGCTGCGAATGTCCAAGTGCCTACATCATTCCCATGACTTTATCTTATCAGGTAACCTTTTCTCATCTCATACCATCACAAGAAGGATGAGTACAAGACAATAAGACATTTTGAGAGAAAGAGAGGCCACAATCACATAACTTGTATTATAATATATTGTTATAATTGTTCTGTTTTATTACTACTTATGTGGTTAATCTCTTACTACGCCTAAGTTATAAATTAAACCGTAAAGGAAAAAACAGTGTATATATAGGGTTTGGTACTATCTGTGCCTTCTGGAATCCACTGCAGGTCTTGGAACATATACCCTCAGGGTGAGGGGTTGCTACTATATAACCTATTAGTTCTGTTTCTCTGGAGAACCCTGACATCTATATATATGAAATCTCTCTGGAAGGGCACACACCAGGTCGGTGGCTGAAAGTAGAGACAGAGTTTTCACTGAATGTCCTTTAATATTTAAAATTTTGGATGTTAGAAATATACCACCTGCTCAAAAAAAATGTAAATTTAATAAAATTTGCTATGTTCAGTTATTAGTTACTATTCTGCATTATGATCCCATAAAGAATGCATTGTTAAAATATGCATTTCTGAAAATACAAAAAACCTAAAAAACCAAGCCATTTTTTTTTCCTTTTTCAATTTTTTATTTAAATTCCAGTTACTTAACATACAGTGTAATACTAGTTTCAGGAGCAGAGTTTAGTGACTCAGCACTTACATACAACACCAGTGCCCATTACAAGTGCCCTCCTGAATCCCCATCCCATCCCCCACCCACCTCCCCTCCAGTAACCCTCGGGTTGTCTTCCATAGTGAAGAGTCTATGTTCTGGTTTGCCTCTCTTTCCTGCCCTCCCATGCTCATCTGTTTTGCTTCTTACATTCCACATATGAGTGAAATCATATGATGTTTGTCTTCTCTGACTTATTTCACTCAGCATAATACCTTCTAGTTCCATCTATGTCATTGCAAATGGCAAGATTACATTCTTTTTTAAAAAAAAAAATTATTTATTTATTTGACAGATAGAGATCACAAGTAGGCAGAGAGGCAGGCAGAGAGAGAGGAGGAATCAGGCTCCCCGCTCAGCAGAGAGCCTGTTGCTGGGCTTGATCCCAGGACCCTGGGACCTGAGCCGAAGGCAGTGGCTTTCACCCACTGAGCCACCGAGGTGCCCCTACATTCTTTTTTATGGTTGAGTAATATTCCATTATACATATCTATACCACATCTTCTTTATCCATTCATCAGTTACTGGACACTGGGCTCGTTTCACAGTTTGGATATTGTTGAAATTCTATATCAAGCCAATTTTAAAAAATTTTAAACTTTTTATTTTGAGATCATTTTAGACATAGAGAAAAGCCACCAAAAAAATGGAGAATTCCTGTGTGTCCATCATGCATCCTCCACTTACAATGACATTGTACATAAATGGAGTATTGTTACCAATGCCAGAAAATTAATACTGATACAATATCACTAACTAAACTTTTAGCCAAAAGTATTAACCTTGATGCCCCTCTAAACATTTAGAAATTTTTTTGCTGATGGCAAAAAAAAAAAAAAGTCCAGAATTTAAAAAATCAACTAGAAAGTTTCTAAAAGTATCTCTCTCTTTTTTTCCCCCATAGTAACACTCAGATAAATTTCTGTAATTGTCTAGGTAGGAGAAGAGAGCATTATGATAATCAACTGCACTCTCTTTTTTGTTCCCCCACTGTTCTTAGTCCTCCAGCTTCTCTGATTTCTTGTTCACTCCTCAGTACATGTGCTTCCATGATTTCAGTCCTCAGTTTGTTTCCAGCAGAACCCAGGCAAAGTGGTTCACCTTCGCCTTCTCTCTCCCACATTTTTTGTTCTGTGACTTTCCAGTCTAAGCTCCATCTAGGCATGCCGACTTCTTAGGGAAGTCTCAGGGTGGATGGTTCTGCGCTCCACCTAGACCCACCCTGTTCCCCCGCTTCTACACACCCTTCCAAGTCAGTCTGGCCTAGCCTCCATCTCTGATGAATAAATCTGTGATAAAATGTTGGTGCTGGCTTAATGTGCTGCTCCAAGAGGAATCCACTTGCCATAAAGAAATTCTAGAGACAGCATGATATGCTGAGACAGTGCTCACGAGGGAGGGTGGTGGCCATAAGGAAACCTGAATGTCTGCAGAGCTGTCACTAATCAGCTGTGTGGCCTTGGCCGTATCACTCAACCGTTCCAAGTCCCATTTTCCTGTAAAACAAGGGAATGAAGCTTATATGCATTTTTAAAAATATTCTTGACATTAAAGGTAGCTTTGAAAATCTGATAAAATAAATAGACCATACCCTCAGAAAAGTAAACATCGTGCCTACATATTTTTTAATATCTCAAAGGGACAATGATATGATAAAACAGGAGGTCACAGACTTTCCTCATTTCAGACTCCAAAGAAAACAAGAGTGTCTGTTATACTTTTCTTGGGACCTTCGTCATACAGATCAGGCTAAAGTGTAGAAAGAAGAATTGGAAGTAACAAGAGAAACTAGATTGACTTACCTAAGGGTCAAGGTGCTAATGGGGAAGATAAATAAGAATAGATCTGGGTAGATAAAATGTACTTCACTGGGGCACCTGGGTGGCTCAATTGTTGAGTGTTTGCCTTCCGCTCAGGTCATGGTCCCAGGGTCGAGCCCCGAATCTCAGGCTCCTTGCTGGGCAGGGAGCCTCCTTCTCCCTCTCCCACTACCCCCTGCTTATGTTCCCTCTCTTGCTGTGTCTCTCTCTGTCAAATAAATAAAATCTTAAAACAAAATGTACTTTACACAACTACAAACTTCTTTCCTTGCAAAGACATCATCAAGAAAGTGAAAAACAGCCTACGGAATTGGAGTAAATATTTGCAAATCATCTCTCCGACAAAGGACTTGTATTCAGAGTATACGAAAAACTCTCTCCATTTAACAATAAAAAGTCAAACAACCTGATTTTAAAATGGGCGAGAGACTTGACTAGAAAAATCCCTAACAAGGGTATGCCTAACAAGAAGATGCTCAGTATCATTAGTCATCAAGGAAATGCAAATCAAGGGGCACCTGGGTGGCTCAGTGGGTTAAAGCCTCTGCCTTCGGCTCGGGTCATGGTCTCAGGGTCCTGGGATCGAGCCCCGCATCGGGCTCTCTGCTCAGCAGGGAGCCTGCTTCCTCCTCTCTCTCTAACTGTCTCTCTGCCTACTTGTGATCTCTTTCTGTCAAATAAATAAATAAAATCTTAAAAAAAAAAAAAAAAGAAATGCAAATCAAAACAAGCATGAAATACCACCTGACACCTGCTAGGGTGGCCATGATTTAAAAAAAAAAAAAAAAAAAAGTAGGCAACAGCCACTGTTGGCACAGATGTGGAGAAATCTGAAAGCATTTACACTGATGGTGAAAATGCAAATGTGTTTCAGCAGCTATGGAAAACAATTTGGGAGGAGATTTCTCATGCCCAGCAATTCCACTCTTAGGTATAGTCTCCAAGAAAATTGAAAACAGAGAAAAAGCTGTTCACAGAAAGGTTTGTGTATGAATATTCATAGTAATATTGTTTCTAATAGTCAAGGAGAAGAAACAACCCAAGTGGCCATCCTCTCATGAACGGATAAGCAAAAATATTCCATACAATGGAATATTCTTCAGCCATAAAAAGGAATGAAGGATTGATACGTGCTATCATACATATGAACCTTGAGGATGTCACACCGAGCAAAAGAAGCCAACCACAAAAGGCCACATAATGTATGATTGTATTTGTGCAAAATGTCCAAAAGGGGCAAATCCAGAGAGAGTCAAGAGGTAACTGGCTGTGGCGGGGGGGATGGGGTGGTGTGAGGGAAGGGATAATGGGAAATGACCCCTAGCGGGTACCAATTTTTATAGGGTAAGGAGAATGTTCTGGAATTAGTGGTGATGCTTGTACAACCTTGCTAATATGCAAAAACTCACTGAACTGTATACTCTTTAAAATAGTGAATTTTATTGTGTGAAAATTATATCTCAATTTTTTTTTAAAGAATAGGCCAGGGATTAGAGGCAGGAGAGAAGAAATGAGGACGAAAGGGAAGCAGTATGGGTCAGAGTTTGGGCAAAAAAGAGAAAAGAAAGTTCAAGACCCCTGCCTTGTATAAAATGTGGGACAGATGAATGGGTTAAGAGGGTTTTGGGAAAGTTTGATGTGTATTTGGGAAATAGCCCACTCTCTTTTGTTGCAATCTTCAGAAATTATATATTTTTTAAAGAATTTGGAATTGGATTTGTGGATTTAGGGATGGGGTGGTGAATTGAGATTTGTTCCAAAATAATCTGCTTAGTTTTGGTTTACACATTTATTCAGTTGACTAATGTTTATTGAGCAACTGCTGAGTGCCAGGCCCCTTTCTGGGGACACTGGGGTGCATTGGTGAACAAGACAGAATGAGGTGCTCTCCTCCTGGAGCTTTATACTCTAGAGGTGTGTGTGTGTGTGTGTGTGTGTGTGTGTGTGTGTGTGTGCACGGGCACACATGTGTGCAGCTCAGGCATAAGCTTGATGAAAAAAATAAAAATGTGCTACCTTTTCACTAACTCCTTCAATTTAGTCAAAGATGTTTCCTGAAGGTCCACTGTGCCTGAGACACTGAGACAGACACAGAGAGCCCCACACTTGTCGGACGCTAAAACTGGAAGGATCTTCAGTGATGACCTAATGTTGACTTCAATCTCTTCATTGTATGGAGCAGGAAACTGATATGCAGAGGCTCAAGTAACTTGGCAAAGTTCCCCCAGTTTGCTAGTCACAGAGCTGGGATTACAGTCCCGATGTCCTAATTCCAGGTTTAGTCAGGAGCTTTCACTTAAAAATAATGGATATGTTAATGGAAGATTGTCTATTTACTCAGTCAAGGACCTATAGTTCCTTCTGACACAATTTATTGTTCTTAATGCTGCCCCTACCAGTTAACAATAATGAAACACCATTTTGTTTGTTGGTCTTTATCCATTCATTCACTTCTCAATGAAACAATGCATCCCTTCTTAATTCTGTTTTATCGGTTAACAATGATAGATTTTTTTCATTCATTCACTAAGCATAATCTTAGGCACCATGGGGAATGGCAACATTATTCAGAGAGAGCCCTGACCTCAGAAAGCTAAAAATCTAGATGAGGAAATAAGACAGAGTCACAGATAATTATGATGTGGGGTAGATCTTGGTGACACTATTACATATCATGAGGTTTCAGAGGAGGGAAGTCATGTCTGCTTGAGAAAAAGGAAAGCAGAAAAATATATTCCGACTTCACAAAGCTTCAGAGGAAGAACTTCTGAAGTTCATGGAAATTGTTCAAGACTTGAAATGCAAGTTTTCTGTTTATTTAAAAAATAAACTATAGGGGCGCCTGGGTGGCTCAGTGGGTTAAAGCCTCTGCCTTCGGCTCAGGTCATGATCTCAGGGTCCTGGGATAGAGCCCCGCATCGAGCTCTCTGCTCAGCAGAGAGCCTGCTTCCCTTCCTCTCTCTCTGCCTGCCTCTCTGCCTACTTGTGATCTCTGTCTGTCAAATAAATAAATAAAAATCTTTAAATAAATAAATAAATAAATAAAATAAACTATAATGGAAAATCAGCAGTTTCCGGAATTAGGTTTTGTTGAATACTTAACCCATCCTTGGGCAAATATATACAGCTGTACCCACACTGCCCTCAGTTGGTTCCTACGTACAGTAAGATTAAAGTGCTTAAATTCTGTTCTAACTGGATACCTTTATCCTTCATGTTTTAAGGCCCCTGTAACTGTGCAAGGGCCTTTTTTAAATGATAGGGTTATAGGATTTTAATGAGACTTGATAGTTTGAAATGAATAAAAGCCTTTAAAAAAAAAACAACTTAGGTTTAGTAAGTTATAATTTAGGTGTAATAAAAATCACACTCTTTCAGTATGTAATTTCCATGATTTTTGACAAATGGGATGCTTTTTATTGTGAGTCCCACAGTTAGGTTAGCACAGTAAGGAGAGCCAGAACTGAATGGAAAGAAGCAGCATAAATGAAAAGCAAACATTTCCAGCATTCTCTTTACATGCATAACCTCAGCTATGTTTCCTATCCCTGTAGAAAACGTGCTTTTCTAATCTCTACAGATAGGAACGTTGCATTTTGGAGATGCCAAGTTTCTTGGCCAGAATCACAGGCCGAGGACGTAGCGGCTCCCCAGGAGGGGCAACTTCTGGCCTCTGTCATTCATTAGTTTAGGGATTTGGGGAAATTCCTTGGACCCTTTAGGGCTTTGTTTTTCTCATGTGTATAAAGGGACTTCTGGATGGACCTTCTGGTCCCCCGAACCCCTCTCATGGAGCCCCACCATCTTGGTTCACCAGTAGAAATAAAATGTCTGGCCAGCCGTGGCCCCAGGCCTGAGGGACTCAGACAAACAGCCTCAGAAGTTAAGGAAACAAGTAGAAATAACGCACACGCTTGGACGGAGCCCAGCTTTCCCCCACAGACGCTTCCCCCTTTTCTTGCCAGAAGCACCTGGCACAGCGGACAAGCACAATGCCATCTAGAGGAGTTCAGGAGGCCAAAGAAACAAATGGTGAGGAAGCACGTGGGCCCTCGGTCCCACAGAACAGTGTGGTCACTGTCTTCCGTGCTGGCTTCTCTGGTCTCGTCACATCTCCCCGGCCCACAAATAAAGAGATTGGAGCTGGCCGAACCACCCTCCTGTCAGCTTCCAGCTCTGTGGTTGCCAAAGCGTTCTTCCATCACATCACCCCATTCGCTTCCTCCCCCCACCACCCCCTCTGAGCAATCAAAGCTCATTATTGTCCAGTAGATTCAGAGGGAAGTGTAAAATAAGACTGGAGAGCTGGGGGTAATAAATACGCCTCTTCTGTCTGCAGCGCAGAGTCAGGGAAGACCCAGCTCCAAATTCTGACTCTGCCGCCAAATGGCCGTGTGACTTGGGACACGCTACGTAAATTTTTTTTTTTTTTTTTTAAGTTAGGACTAAAGTCAAGAAGTAAACTTTATTTTCTGTATAATAATGTTCTCTTGGGGGGTCCCAATGCTGAAAGACCTGGGGAGGAGGATTACGTCTTTCTGGCCATTTAACACCCCCGTACTTTAATCACTATTTAAAGCAGCCTTTACCCATGTGAACCAACAGGATATCATGCCAGGGTGATGGGTCCCGTGTAGGAAGAGCTTAGAGGCCATCCTAATAGGCTTAACCCTTTTCTCATTTTTGCCTATTTCTGGCCTGTTTTGGGGGGGATTTCAGTTGACATGTTCTTCCCTTAAGCCTTTAAATACATAATAGGTACTCAGCAAATGCTTGCTGACCATTTGTCAAGGAATCAACAGATAAAGCAAAAATGGCCCAAACCTAGAATGGGTGACTAAAATTTAAAAATCAAGTTGTATAGGGCAAAGTTCTTTTTGGAGTGGTGCAATGTCTGACTTTTTTTAATCCCCAAATATCTAACTTATCCAGACACTCGGTGTCTACTGAGGCTGAGGATTTGAAGGATGAGATTCATAATAAGGCCACAATGTTCCTGCAAAAACCAAGAGAGCAGGTGCACGTAAACGCAATGTGTAAATCCTAAAGCATGGTTTCCGGGCACCTTCTACCCAATGGCACTCAGAGTGAAGGATTATATTTGCAGAGGGCATTGAGGGCAAATCGATAAGGCAGCCAAGAAGGGGTTCTCAACTGCCCCAAGGACGCCAGCAGCCCTAGAAATGCCTACCATTCCAGGCCCTCTAAGCTACCCGGAGGGCTGAGGGAGTCCAGAAGTCATCACAACTGCAATATCTGTGTGTCAAGCCACACTTCTTGAAAAGCTGTTTTAAAGTTTCATACAAGTGTACAAATGTCACAGAATGATCGTGCTGATGTGAGTCCATCATTTTACTTTCCTTCACTCAATTACAACGGGGGACACTGCCCTATAGTAATCGGGGCACTGCCCTATAGTAATTAAGGCAGTGCCTTATCATATAGCAGACCCTGAGATAGTGATATTATTTATAAAAATAATATGATGACATATTTGGACCAATAATGAAAACAGGAATGATTCTGTAGCGCAAAATAGAAAACTTGGCTTTTTTTATTCTTGCATAACAAGGAGGCATGAGTTTGTTGTTGGTATTGGTTTAACATTTATTGCTGCCCCAGCTTTGGATCAGTGCCTTCAGAAATTCCTCTGGCCTTGCCCTTGTGGTTTCAAGATGGCCACAAAGAGCTCCAAAATGACATCCCTTTGTCTAAAGGCATCACGTGGAATCTCTCTTTCAATGCACCAACTCCTTATCAGGAAGAAAAACACTTGCCAGAGGTCCCTGACCAAGACCCTCATATATTTCATTGACCAGAACTGGAACACGTGGGAACTCTTAGCTCAGAGTAAGACTGAGGAAGCAAGTATCTGACCCGTTGAGCAGTGCAGTGAGCGGGTGTCAGTGAGCGAGACAGGGTTTTGAGAAGCTGATCAGTAGAAATGCTGTGCAAAGCATTTCTGCTTATAGCTCAACAGGAAAACCACATCATCATTTCCCAAAATTATCCAAACAAAGTGACTTCCTATTATTAAAATATATGAACAATGGAAAAAAAAAAACCAGAGCATCTATGATTTTTATAACATCTCCCAACTCTCTGTAGATATTTGGCAGCTTGGTCTATAATGGTTTGCTCAGATATCTTTTTTTTTTTAAATTTAATTTATTTATTTGACAGACAGAGATCACAAGTAGGCAGAGAGGCAGGCAGAGAGAAAGGAGGAAGCAGGTTCCCCGTGGAGCAGAGAGCCCGATGTGGGACTCGATCCCAGGACCCCGAGATCATGACCTGAGCCAAAGGCAGAGGCTTTAACCCACGGAGCCACCCAGGTGCCCTGCCTTTTATAATTTTAAAAAGATTTTATTTATAGATTTATTTGAGAGAGAGAGAGCAGGATAGTGGGAGGTGCAGAGGGAGAGGGAGATGCAGTCTCCCCGCTGAGCAACTCCCCCCACAACTGGGGGGTCCATGAGGGCTCAATCCCAGAACTCTGCGATCATGACCCGAGCTGAAGGTGGGCGCTTAAGTAACTGAACTACCCAGGCGCCCCTAAATTACATGCTTAAATTGCTCTTTCTTGACTTTTTAACTTGGGACTTCTTCTGTTGTCTCTCTTCTCTTCAGTGTGAGGATCTGGCTCCCTCATACATTCTTGTGCCTATTTTTGTCCTGCCCCCGTCACGCTCTATAGTTACGTCACTTTGTTTTTCTACACACTCTTCTTGGCATAGTATTCTGTTCTTGTTTTATTGTTACAAAATGGTCTCATCTCTCTAAAGGTATAAATTACCATTTTCTGAAGTTTCCTTCCCCTGGTTCCCTCTCTCTCACGTTCCTCATTTGTTCGGTCTCCCGTTGAAGCCCTTCTTGAAAACTGTGGTGATTGTTCAATGTCCTTTACTGACACCAGAAAACTGACCAGTGGCTCTGTGAAAGTAGTTTATTCATTGGTAGACCTCAGTAGATCGTGGCAGATGGAGACTCCCCCAAATTAGAATCTGTCGGTTGGTGGGTTTCCCCAGAGAGGAATCATCCATTCTCCTGTTGGGGCGATAGAAAGCTGGCTGCTGAGGATTGTAGGAACACGGTGTAGGAAGGGGGAAGGATGGGAATTACCATTCAAAATGGAGGCTGTCACTCAACCAGCTTTAGAGTCGCCTCACCACCTCCATCCCTCTCTTTGAGCCTGGCATGCCAGTTGAGCTTCTCTAGAATTTCCAAGAGCAAAACTCTTGTGCTCTGCTCAGGTATGCACAAGCTGCTCGAGTTAGGGCAGGGAACCTGAGAGTCTGCTCAGACACCACACGTGGTGGCCTCCGTGCCCGGCCTTCCTGAGATGATCCTGCGGCCACAGCCACTTGCTTCCGACAGGACCCTCTCCCTCCCGCACTCTTTCCGGCAGACGGTTTCTGCTTCTTCTGTGCTGCCAACTCACTCACCACTTGTCCATCTGTTTTTCATTTTGCAGAATAGTGTTGACGTCACTTTCTCCTCTTACTCCTCCCTGTTCTCTTTGGCTTTTCACCACTTTTATTCCTTTATTCTCACTTCAGAGGAGTTTCGTGAAGAAGTCAAGATTAATGCGATTCAACTTGTCACGTTTAACGGAAAGCTGTGGATGTTTCATTTGTAGGTGTCCGATGGGAGCTGGGCACACACCCACCCAGCCACTGATGTAGAGATGGGGGGGTGTTTTTAGAAACAAGAAAAATATATATATTGATATCTCTTTTTCTTTTTTAAGATTTTATTTGTTTGACAGAGAGACAGCGTGAGAGAGAACACAAGCACCGGGAGTGGGAGAAGGAGACACAAACCTCCCCCAGAGCAGGGAAACCAATGGGCAACTGGATCCCTGGACCCTTGGGATCCTGACCTGAGCCGAAGGAAGCCGCTTCACTGACTGAGACACCAGGTACCCCTATATACTGATATCTTAGGTGAGAGAAAGACTACACTTCCCAGCTTCCCTTGCACTTGCTGTGCCACGTGACTAAGTTCAGACCAATATAAAGAAAGCAGAAATGCCGTGTGCATTCTGGAGCCTCAGCCTTCAGGACTCAGGGCTTCTCCACCCTCCTCATTCTGTTCTCCCCGGGGGGCTAGCATGTGGAGGTGCAGTGGCCAGCTTCAACTGTGCAGACAAGGACAACACCGGAGGGGGGATGGCCCATGACAAGTGGAAGGAACTTTGCTTTTGAATAAACATGGTCACCATCCTGGACTGTTCACCTCCAAACTATAATGTGAGACAGAAATCAATTTCTTCCCATCTCCGTGGTTTGCGGTCTCCCTGCTACAGTAGCTTAGCCGGTGCTCTAATGCAACCTCCTTTGGTAGCTCCCAAAGCAAGTCTATGCATAAGAGGCAGATCTTCCATGTGGGGTGGTTTACAAAGATAACAGAATCCCAGACCACGTTTCCCCAGATTCTGCTTCAGCCCGTCTGGTGTAAGGTGCAGAAGTCTGTTTCATTGTTTGTTTTTTAACCACTTTGATTTTTCTGATACATCGCCAAGATTATGAACCACTGACCCTGCCCGGTTTACATAAAACACTTTCCTCACATTCCCATGGTTTTCCCATTTCTCATTTATTTCCTTTGAGTCTCCATATTCTCTTCCTGACTCCTTTGTTAAAAGTCAAATGTGAATGTTATCGTACCGGACAATTATTTTTGTCTTCCCGGAATCCATTCACCCTGATTTCCTTTGGGGAACCACTTATCCTTTATTCTCTGTCCATGTGGTTCAGAAAGCCAGTGGCTCCACAATCTCCCCATCTCTAGGGCAGAGGCCCTTAACCACAGAGCCCAGGCGAGTCAGCATATTCCAACCTCTTGACCACAAGGATGTGTTCAGGGATTGGACACATGATCCAAGTCAGTTCAGTAAGACCCAATTCTAGGGAAAAGAGCAGTTCTTTTTCCTTTGGGAGTGCTGACCTAGTAGGATGTGTGCCGGCAGCTGCTGGTGCCTGTCTGACACCAGGAAGGTGAAGGGAGTTGGACAGTGAAGTCAACACAGTGGGAGAAGAGAGATGGAGCAGGACTGAGTTCTGACGATATCATCTGAGCATCTGGATCCATGCCTGAACCCCTAGACTCTTTAGCTATGGAACTCAGATTTCTTTTATTAGGAGGGAGAGAGTGCTATTATGTATAAATATGTATATAGTATTATATGTATAATTATATGCACATAATTATATGTATCTATTATATGTAATATATATGCTATATATTATGCTTTAGTTGTATTATATTATGTATGTATACATACGTACATAATAATACTTTTATATTTACATATACATACATATAGCATAATTATAAAATTAACTCTAAATTTCAAAAGAGAACATGCAGAACATTTCTAAGGGGATGAAAAGGTAACATTTTAGAAATAGTTTCAAAAAGAGGGGCACCTGGGTGGCTCAGTGGTTAAAGCCTCTGCCTTCGGCTCGGGTCATGATCCCAGGGTTCTGGGATCGAGCCCCGCATCGGGCTCTCTGCTCAGCGGGGGGCCTGCTTCCTCCTCTCTCTCCCTGCCTCTCTGCCTACTTGTAGATCTCTGTCTGTCAAATAAATAAATAAAATCTTAAAAAAAAAAAAAGAAATAGTTTCAAAAAGAATAATCATTCGAACAATATATCTAAGATACCACTCTTCTGTTTAACTAGTACCAAAGGTAGTATTATCTCTGAATTTTCATGAAGCTCATACAAACAGACGTTTGAGCAGCTGTGCAAATGTCTATGTTATAGAGTCAATAATTTTCGAGTTTCAGTTCTACACTCCATTCTAGAGTTTGTTTGTGTAGGTCTGAGCTAGTTTTGCAGTCATTATAGGGCAATTTAAAAGAAAATGTGTAAAAATATATAAAGATCTCCTGGATATCAGCAGTACAGATTTTCTGAGTTAAAGGGACCTGGTAGATTTAATGTGTTTATGACAAGCAACATGATTTGGAAGCAGAATTTGCTTGCCGACCTCAGGAAAATTAAAGTTGGTTTCATGGGTTGAACTTGTCATCACTTTCCGGTATTTTATATTCAAAGTACAGAGCCTATTTGCGGCAGAATTATGGTGTCCCGCCACCCCCCCAAACCATTCTCACCCTCCTCTGGGATCCACAAACTGAATCAGGTCAGCCTGCTGGTTTTATATACCCTCCGAACTAAGAGTGGTTTTAGCTTTAAATGGTTAAAGAAAGATCAAAAGAAGACTATTTCATGAAAATTACATGAAATTCAAAACTCCATGTCCATAAACAGAGTTTTATTGGAACACAGCCATGTTCTTTCATTAATTATCTCCAGCTACTTTTGCACTATAATGAGGGAGTGAGTAGTTACTGGGTAAGATATTTCCCGTCCTGGTCTTGATTGGGGAAGTTTGCTAAGCTCTGCCATAGAGAATGGAAAGTCAGTTGTTACTTTCCCCGCCTTATTTGTAGCTGGGTGTGCCCCACGACCCATTTCTGACCAATGAGATATCAAGCAGAGTTTGCCAGAGGGATTCTGCGAAAGGTAGCAAGGATTCTAAAAAAAGTCAAAGAAGAGAGAGGACCCCTTTCATCTTCCTGCCTTAAACAGACATGTAGTGGCTGAAGGTGCGGTGGTACTTTTTGCCTCCATGATAAAACAAGCATGAGGTTGGCCTTTCTCGCTGCGGTTTCACTGGCTATGTCGGTCAAAGATCTAATGCTTTCCTGAGTCTCTGGAGTTGGAATTGATTTGAAGCAATCTAGAGCTTTTCTAAATCTAGTCTCAAGCATAGTCACTGTGGAAAGAATAATTTAGACAGATGCTTCTCATGGGAAACTCTCTGTTTCTTTAGGAATTTGATTGTGGTCACGTAACTCTGGATTCCACTTGAGGGGAGTTCAACTTCAGCCTAAGTTTAATCTGCCAAGGTACTTGAAGTGGGAAAGATATAAAAACAAATTTTATTTTATTTTTTTAAAGAGTTTATTTGTTTTGTTTTGTTCTTTAAAGATTTTATTTATTTGACAGAGAGAGAGATCACACGTAAACAGAGAGGCAGGCAGAGAAAGGGGGGAAGCAGGCTCCCTGCTGAGCAGAGAGCCCAATGTGGGACTGGATCCCAGCACCCTGAGATCATGACCTGAGCTGAAGGCAGAGGCTTAACCCTGAGCCACCCACATGCCCTAAAAACAAAATTTTAAACTATGTTTCAACCTCGGTGGCTCAGTTGGTTGAGGATCTGCCTTCGGCTCAGGTCATGATTCCCTGCATTCTGAGATCGAGTCCCTCATCGTGCTCCCTGTTCCATGGTGAGTCTGCTTCTCCCTCTGGTTCTGTCTTTCCCCCTGCTCATTCCCTTTCTCTCTCTCAAATAAGTATATAAAATTTTTTTAAAATCCTACTAGTTTTTTTTACACTAAAAAAAAACTATTTCAAGATTAAATATGCTCATTTAACTGTGGCAAAGATATAAAAGTATCAGTGATCGCTAGTTTCTTTTGTTTGTTTGTTTTTAAGCAGGCTCCATGCCCCTTGTGGAGCCCAATGTGGGGCTCATGCTCCTGACCCTAAGATCAAGACCTGAACTGAGATCAAGAGTCAGACGTTTAACCAACTGAGCCACCCAGGCGCCCCCATGATTTCTAGTTTCTACTACTCAATGGATCTTCTTGTGTAGGAGAGATAATTTTATTATTGTAAGTGAATGCTCAAAATGTTATGTTCTTATATTCAATTCTCATTTTTATTAAATTTCACGTGATGAATAAGATTCTCAAATCTCCAACAGAATTATTCCATCTATGGTACTTTCAGGAACAAAGCATAAAAAAATAAATAAGATTTAAACATATATGTATATATATATTTTAAAGATTTTATTTATTTATTTGAGAGAGAGAGAATGAGAGAGAGAGCATGAAAGGAGAGAGGTCAGCGGGAGAAGCAGACTCCCCGCTGAACAGGGAGCCCGATGTGGGACTCGATCCCAAGACTCCAGGATCATGACCTGGGCCAAAGGCAGTCACCTAACCAACTGAGCCACCCGGGCGCCCCTATATGTATATTTTTAACAAGTAAAAGGTAGGGGCGGAAAATAAACACTTAAAGTTTATATAAAGATTAGGGCATTTCCTAACATTTCAGATTTGAGTTTCAGGGTCTGAGCATCCCTTCATTAAAAATATTTTAGAAACCCATTACAGGAGAACATAACTTCTCCTTGAAGAGAAAGAAACTGAAGTGCAGAAGAGTCAGTCACATTCACACATGCCCACAACCCTCTCCACAGGACCCAGATTCTTAGGGAACAGTCACTGTCATTAGTTTCGAGGCCCCTCACACAGGACAGTGATTTAAGGAGAATTTATGAAAAAATCTCCCTCAAATATATGGAGAACTTCCAGAGCCTTGAGACTGCCGCTCACATGGAACTCACAGAAACTGAGACATTTCAGAGTATCATATGATTATAGAGCTGAGTTGGATATTCGTTTTTCAAAAATTAGTTTAAAAGCTGCCCTCTGGAACATTAAATAGGAAAAAAAAAAAAATGCTTCCCTGTCACCCCACCCAAAGGTAGACAGAGCGGCTAGCTGTGCCCGCCACACAGGGCCATGTGGTGCTGTGCCTTTCTGCCTGGGTTGGGGGGAGTCCCACTTGGCCTAGACTTAGGGGGCTTCCCAGGACGGAAGCTTTCACTGCTAAAGGCAGGAAAGTTCGGGGCCAGCTGTGACAAGTTGGTCACCCTTATCCTGACTCCTCTGCCTAAGCTTTCCCTTGGCGCTCACCTAAGCCTTCTTTATCTTGAAAGCCTCAGTGGATCCTGCTCCCTCCGGAGCTCCCCCATCTCTTCACAACTCCTGGCTGGAGCTGCTCCTGTGACCCCCATTTTCCTCACTCTCCAATGAGATAGTTTTCTAAGTATGGTCCCAGAGTGGGCAGTGCATGGGGCCTGCAGCTTGGTTCTTTCCTCCAAGTCGGTGCTTGATCACGGTCGTCCAGCTGAGGGGCACCTGGGTGGTTTAGTTAATTAAGCATCCGCCTTCAGCTCAGGTCACAATCCGGGGTCTTGGGATCGGAGCCCCACGTAGGGCTCCGTGCTCAGCGGGAGGTCTGCTTCTCCCTCTGCCTCTGCTCTTCCCCCCGGCTGGTGTTCTCACTCTCTCTCGCTCGCAAATGAATAAATAAAAAAATCTTTAAAAAAAATATTGTCCAGCTGACTGGGAAGACGTTCAGAATGACTGGGCCCTGCGCATCTTCTTCCTCACAGGACCCAGACTTCTTGCATTTACTGGCAACAACACACCTTGCCGCCCCCAGCCTCCAGCCCTCCATGAGAATCTTTGAATCGCCGGGAGATGCAGGAAATTCCAACTGAATCTAGTAACCACAAACAAAGCTGAAAGCAATTCTTCAGTGGATTCTTGCCAAAGAATCCTGGCAGAGACTATCCCTGATGGAACTCTGTGAATGAGCAGAAAACACATTACATACCCAGACAGAGGATCAGACCAAAGCTTCTGCATTCCTGTTTCACAGAAACGAGAGCCCAGAGCAAAGAGAAATCCCGGGTGGGATGGAAGAGAAATTTCTCCTTTGAAATAAAGACCCTGGGGCAGTGTCTAAGCCTATCAAGATGTGGAAAAGGAAATAACCCTCACAGGGAAGTTAGGCCGAAAGGATGTGGTGAGAGCTTCAGAGCGATTCCAAAGTGCAGTCTCCACAGCTCCTTATGAAAAGCGTTTTCCTCCGGCCACAAATGACCAGCAGGGCACACAGCTTTGCATACAGTCTGTCATCTTCAACACTGAAACTCAGCTTTGTAGCCAAATCATCCTGACGGTGTGTTTCACGGAACCCTTCAACAGGAACAGTGGAAACAGACAGACGTACTCAGATTTGGACGTAGCTATAATACCATGCATCAACTTGGCATAGTAACGGGGGCAGAAAGGGCTTTCCGCGAATCCCATAATTTTCAGCTACGATCTTCCACGGTCGAGCTGCCTACTTAGGTGGAGTCATGACGGAAATCAGACATCAGCAAAGAGCCTAATCATGGCGTCTTGGTAAGGATAAGGAAAGGGTGAACTTCTAACGCAAGACCTACTCTCTCATTACCAAGAAGGAGCTCACATGAGGACATAGTCTTCCTTTGGCCGAATACCTTTTCCGAGAGAACATCTCTCTTGGGCTGTCAGTCCCAAACGTGTTCCTGTCATCTGTCACCGAAAAGAAGATGCTCTGGGACAAGGGCACACCGTGGAGCGAACTGGGAAAGGTCTTTGACCATCACATGTATAATGGTAAAGATGTCTCTCTCTTCCATCCTGCGGTCCTTCCTCCTCTGAGCAGGGACCTTGCTTCCTGTTCAACTTTTCCCTACTTCCACCGTCCTTGACCTTACCTCTGCTAGAAAGTAAGAGTTCCTTAGTTCCTTCCTGAAATTCAACTTTTCCCTTTGCTTCCTTTTATTTTTCTTTTTCTTGGATTGTGGGAAAAGCAGAAACCAATGTGGAGAGGAAAAGCTAAAATTATAGAAGAAGGTAGAAAAGGGGAGGCATGTGGGTCAACGTCCCTGGTTGAGAAGGTTGAGAAGGGCATTCCTCCCTCTGCAACTGCTTTTAAGACATGGATAGGCTTGGGTCCTGGTTTGGAATAGTGTGTTGCTTCCAGCAGAAATATCACGGACTGTCACTATGTTACACTTCCTGCATTTATTTGCAGTAATAATGACACTAATTTCAATCGCCTATATATTATTCAAAATGTAAATCGAATGCATCTTTAAAAGCACAGCTAGCTCCCAAATAAGCCACATTTTCTTTTCTTCCCCATGATTTAAATTTTCCTTTATTTGGGTATTCTTATTTCAATAACAGCAATGCAGATGTATCTACGTATCAATGACTCTATGACTTAACATTCCATATTTACAGATTCAATGTTATTTTAAAGTTAAGTGAATTTGAAATGACAAATTATATGATCCTGCTGTTATGGAGTCAAGCAATCTAAGAGCGATCACGCATTCCTTTCCTTCAGCATTACACAGAAGATGTCATGCCAGGTCAAACTGAAGATCACATTTCCTTTCCATCTAGAGTGTTTAAAGATGCTGCTGGTGAACTGGAAGAGGCAGGCAAGGAGAGGTCAAACCAAAGACGTTTCTTCTTAAATTTGGAACATGCGGCAACTGTTTTATGAAGAAAACTTTTAAGAGGTACTCGGAAATACACACATACATATACGCAAGAGAAAGAAAATAAAAATTTTTTAACAAGGATAGCTTTTAGATTTTATATATTTTTGAGAGAGAGAGAGAGAAAGTGCACGTGCAGGAGCTGGGCCAGGGTGGGAGGGGTGGGTGGGGGGGGAGGCAGGCTCCCCGCTGAGCAGGGAGCCCAATGTGAGACTCATCCTAGGACCCTGGGATTATGACCTGAGTAGAAGGCAGACACGTAACCGCCTGAGCCACCCAGGTACCCAAAATAAAATCAATTTAAAAAGACAGTTTGGGGGTGCCTGGGTGGCTCAGTGGGTTAAGCCGCTGCCTTCGGCTCAGGTCATGATCTCAGGATCCTGGGATCGAGTCCCGCATCGGGCTCTCTGCTCAGCAGGGAGCCTGTTCCCTCTCTCTCTCTCTCTGCCTGCCTCTCCATCTACTTGTGATTTCTCTCTGTCAAATAAATAAATAAAATCTTTAAAAAAAAAAAAAAGACAGTTTGGAGAAATGAGCTTACCCCAGCTAATGCTTCATGCAACCACAGCTACAATCAATCAATCAGTCAACACTTTAAACTAGGCAGGTGTTCTTAAGCTAACATTTTAAATGATTAACTTTGACAATAAATATTAGCCCACTTATGAAACTATTTTACCCGTCCTTCCGAGGGTGGCCACAACACTTTGCCATCTCACAACTGGTTCTCCGGGTTGTTCTCAGCGCAGGCGGGGGTGGGGGTGGGGACTCCTGTGCCTATTAGGTCTGTGTGTGTATATGTGCTGGGGTTGGGGAGAGGGAGCAGTGTTTGGAAATGTCGATGGCTTTAGAGCAGAATCACCAGCAGATGGACCCATAAAGAACCTTTGTGGTCATGTTCCACCTTCTCATTCCATAGGTCAAGTTCACTTCCCCGAGTTAGTGACAGAGATGGTGGATACCCCAGGGCTCCTGAGCCCTACGTCCAAAGCAAGGGCCCTGGCCAGAGGCCCTGGCATCCCATCTGAACTCCACCACCACCATGAGGGTTATCTTGAGCAAAGTTCTTAGCCCCTCTGAACTCTAATTCCTTATGGGATAAAAATAGTACTGACCTCACAGGGCTATTTTAAGAGTTAAATGTCATAATGTACTTAAAGTCCCTAGTTCTGTATCTGGCACATTGAAGGTGGTTAATAAATATTAATGGTTTTTAAAGGATAATATTTACTTAGTATTAACCACAGTTTTGTTTATTTATATTTATTTATATATTCTAACTACAGTATTCATAAAATACTAGGAAAAATTAAAGTCAAACAGTATTTTTACACAATAATAACTCAGCATTTTCTTTGTTCTTTTTTTTTTTTTTAAGATTTTATTTATTTATTTGACTCAGAGAGAGAGAGAGAGAGAGAGAGAGAGAGAACACAAGCAGGGGGAATGGCAGAGGGAGAAACAGACTTCCCACACTATAGGTGGAGCCCAGTGCAGGACTCGATCCCAAGACCCTGAGATCATGACCTGAGCTGAAAACAGACGCTTAACGAATTGAGCCACCCAGGCAATCTCAGCATGTTCTTTAGCCAATAAAATATCTTAAAAGAGTATTGCAAACCCCTATTTTGATAACAGACACCAGAAACACCAACAAGTCTCAAAAATCAAAATGTAAACTTTGTCATCCAAAACGCATCCAAAGGAGGCAATTTCACTCCTGACATATAAAAAAAGAAATTGCGTTTTTAGCTTCTTCTGTTATTTTGCCAAGTGTATGACTGACTCGAGTGTACAAAGCCACTTTATTGAGATGTAATTCACATATCGTAAAATCCTCCCATTTGGAGAGGGGTGTTTGGGAGTTTTTGGTATATCTGCAGTGTGGGACAGCCATCATGACAACCCAATTGCAGAACATTTTCATCACCCGAAAAGAAACCCCAAACCTACTAGCGGCGATTCACTTGATTTGGAATCTATCCATTCTTCTACAAGTTTTTGAACATTTCCGTATCTGACAAGTTTCACTCCTATTTCCACCGCGGCCCCTCCCCGGCTTGTTTCCTCTTCCTGCCCTCTGCTCCTTTCATCTGGCACATCTGTCTGCACTTTTCGGTTAGCCCTGCCCCCGCTTTGTTTTGTCTTTTCTCCGTGGAGAGGATCTCCAGGCCTGGCTCTTCAGGCAATGCCCACACCACCACCGCAATTCCCTTGCCTGAATCCATCCCCAGGTCTGAGCGCCTCCAGCCTTGGCAAGGCATGGGCAGGAAAACCATCCCACTCAGCCAAAACACCACGCCCACACAGTTACAACTCTGGCACAAAACACATTTATTGGTCAACACTTTAGAAACCAAGAGCTTTTTAAAAGCACACGGCAACACATCCAAAACAGAAAATATAAAAATTCACCATCTCCTAAAAAGATGTTAACAAGAAATAAACTGTTATTTCACAGTTTTGAGCCATATAAAGAAGGAGACCACTTCGATAAATGTCTCCAGTTTTTATTTATAGAGAACGAAACTGTTTCTTAGGAACACCATGCCTAAAGGCCACTGTGATGCTGGAGAAATCTCCATAGCAATTTATGTTTTCCATATGCTAAGGGAGACAGTCATTTGAACCCTCTGTGTGTCCAGAGGAATACAAGGGAGGATGGCAGAGGAAAAAGAAGTCTACGGATAAATCTCCATCTCCTGCTGGATGTTATTACCATGAGAGAATGAGGGCCAGGCAGAGACCACAGAGACAGAGTGAATGGGACCTTGGAGATCATTCACTCCTAAGAAGGAGTCCAGGTCACCCAGCACTTAGTGGAGGACCAGAGGCTAAAGGATTATTTGAAATAGAAGCCCCTGGAAGGTAGAAAAAAATAGCACAGTTGTGTTTTCTGGTTGTCTCTGCATGACTGTACCCCACACTGGACAGTTGGAATCCAACCAGAAAGACCAAAGGCTCCAAGTGGGTCTGGAAACGGAGGAGAGGAGAATTACATGGCTCTTGGGAATACAAGGTCAGATTTATCTTTATTCTCAAGAGAGAGCCTAAGAAAATTCTTAACCAGAATCTAAGAGCTGTAAAATAAAATAAAATAAAATAGCACCCAGCTGAATGATGCTAGAGCCAGAATGGGATTAGGGCTGTCAGCAAGGTGACAGAAGATTTGCTTCCACTGCTGAGTAACGGGACTGCCCTGACCTGTAATAATGGTCACGTGACTGAGAAGTAAAAATCCTCTGCGGCTCTCACAGGGACATAAAGCACCTTGCCTTATCCTGCTACTCCATACACAAGGCTCTAGTGGCTTAGCTTGTTGCTGAAAACCTTGGACGTTACCCAGTGCACATCCCCAAAATAGCTCTTGCAGAAGGGAAAAATCAACAATGCAGCCGACCAGTCTCAAAAAAGAAAAACGTTCCAGGTCCCAAAAAAACAGAGCTTGCTTCAGGGTTGTTAAACCCCTTGCATTTTGGGAGTATCTTTAATCGCGCTCCATGTTTGGTTTTACGGGAGGATTCACAGGTGGGTTCATCAACAATCATGGAAGAGCCGTATCTCCTCCTGTTCCATCAGGGCTGAGGAATATGATCATGGAGTCGGTGTCAAGCCACGTTAAGCTGCTGGGGTTCAACTGCTCCATCTGCAGAAGGACTCATGCCAGACACAAAGCCCCTTTTGGCCCTAGAACTTGACTTCCACTGACACAGTCTATCAGACTTCTGGGTTAGAGCCATAAGCATTCGCTGAGAGAGCACCAGAGGCCTGCGCTCCGTCGGGGGTGGGATCCAACCCAGCCAGACACAGATTCCACCAACGCGGAACCCATCTCGTGAGCAAACTGTGGACGGAGTTAGACCTTCGCCTTCCCATACATGCTGTGAAGGCACTAGGCTGTGAGTGTTTGGGAAGGATTAAGTAAAATAACTGACATATAAGGTATTTGACAAACCCCTTGGTTTTAAATATAAAAAACTGCTTCAGTATTTGCCATCCCAGAGAAACTGGCACAACCAGTTGGTTATATAGTAGTTGCCTTGTTGTTGTTTTTTTGCTTTAAAAAGATATACAAATTCTATTTGAAGTACCTCTTCCAGCCCCAGAAAGACATTTTATCACTTAGTTTAAAAAGACCGATACAGGGACACCTGGGTGCCTCAGTGGATTAAAGCCTCTGCCTTCGGCTCAGTCATGATCCCAGGGTCCTGGGATCAAGCCCCTAGTCAGGCTGTCTGCTCAGTGGGGAGCCAGCTTCCCTTCCTCTCTCTTTGCCTCTCTGCCTACTTGTGATCTCTGTCTGTCAAACAAATAAATAAAATCTTTAAAAAATAAATAAATAAAAAGACAGATACAACTGGCAATCATGGGTTACTGGAAAACAACAGGAAGGGATTAGCACATACCATGTATGACCCACACTTGTGCTATAGCAAAAATTCATGTCCAAATCTTCATCTGTAATCTCTAGGACTATAAAGGAACTTCCTACTATGCTTTGACTTTATGAAAGGACTTCTGGCTGGATTAAGACCTCTGGAGACCCAAAGAAAGAAAAAGAGATAAAAATCCCTAATTTGTACCTAAAAATAAGATTTTTACAGATGCCAAAATTAAAGTTGCTGATGTCTGGGTTTTAGAAATGGCAAAATTCGAGATAAATTCATCAGAGCAAAACTTTTCTCATTTTTAGTGTCTCTGTTTCACTACATGTGGGCTTTAACTGCTTCCTCGATAATCCAGCTAATGCTGGGGGTGGCGGTCAGCTTGGCCTCCACCACCAAGTAGGAGATTAAACATCATACCTTCATGAAAGAAAGCACATGAAATCGCCACTATGGGTCATAAGCACTTAACAAACTTCTCTAAAGGAAAGAAATTCATGCTTTTAAAAAAAAAATTTTTTTTTAATTTACCTGGCCCAAATTCATGGGTTTATTATTATTATTATTATTTTAAGATTTTATTTATTTATTTGTTCGTTAGAGAGAAAGCACACAAGCAGGCAGAGTGGCAGGCAGAGGCGGAGAGAGAAACAGGCTCCCTGCCGAGCAAGGAGCCCGATGCGGGACTCAATCCCAGGACCCTGGGATCATGACCCAAGCTGAAGGCAGTGGCTTAACCAACTGAACCACCCAGGAGTCCCCACAGGTTTTTAAATAACTTGAAAGTCTTTAGTTGTGGTGGTTAATTGGCCTTACGAAGACTGACCCCTAACCAGCTAGGGTGTGTCATTTTCCATAAATGGTGCTCCTTTATGCCTTGCTAGTATTGAATAATACCAAAAAAGGATTTACAATCCAATTTTCTGCATCTGTTGAAAACAGGTTGTGTCCTCTTCTCTGCTTTGACTATAAAATTGGTCTAATTTGAAGGCCACGGGTCAGTGGACTCCAGGATTGCTCAACGAGCGTGAAGCCCGAGTGATGCTGGCCAAAACCACCTCAAATGGAACCATGGGGGAGGTTCACTTTTTCCTCTGTGAAATGCTTTCCTCCTCAAGACATTACCCAGCATGATTTTGTCTGTCTGATGCTGAACACAGTTTAGGCTCTAGCCCAGGGCTTGACGTTTTAACAGTCAGAGGCCTGAAGATCTATTAAGTTAGAACTCAGTGAAGGTGTCCTCAAATACTTAGAGTGCAGCAGCGAGAGAAGCAACAAGCAGCAGTGGAGGTCATTTGGAAACTAGACATTCTTCTTCCTTAAGGCAACTGACAAGACTGACTGACTGACTTGTCAATCACCATTCTGAGACAAACAGACCCAGCACATTCTCCCCTTCTGAAAGAAGCTCTTGTCTATAATACGTTCGTCCTATTGTAAATAAAGCTTTAAAAATTCTTCATCTTAAGGCAAAAATGTTTGTGGGTTCATCTATAAATACATTCAGTAAACAAGCACTTATCTTGTGCGGGACCCAGGCACTAGGGAGAGGTCAGTGAACAGGAGGAACAGGGTTCTCACTCCCGTGGACCAGACAACTCTAACTGGACACATTACAACCAGAGAGGACACTTTATTTCATAGCTGGCCTTACTCAAAGAGGCCATTTGGGAAGGAAATTAAAACCATTTCTAATATCATGAAAACCTTTTGGAATTTTAATGTTCTAAAGCATGTCTCCCAAAAGACCTTCTTGTCTATATAGCAAATGAACATATAGCAAATGAACATTTGCTCAGAATTTCTGAGCAAATGACAAGCATGAGCATTTCTAAGCATGAAGAGAAATGAGGAGACGTGCTCTCATCCACATGGGTTTCCAGATGGTAGATTCATCCTGTTTCAAAACCTGCACAGAAATTCTGCAGTATTGTATAAAAATGTGTTGGGTGAGAGGACCTAAAGGATCAAGTTATCTAACTCTGAAAAGTAATGTTATTCACCCAAAAAATTCTCCGTTCAAGCAGGGGAAAAAAAAAAAAAAAAAGAAAGAAATGATCTCCTCTAGCTAGGTATGGAAAATTACTTGACACACTGTCTCCTAAGTGTTTCAGCTGTGCTAAACAAGAGCTGTGATACTTCATGAATACACCACCTTAAATTCTTGTGATTTTGGTAAAAGGGTCTAATTTTTTTAATTTTTTTTTAAGCACACGAATAATGAATAATCCTAAACCTTTTCTTAACCCGGGAAATGCTTGCACGTTCCCTAATGAGGATCACCCAAAGGGTTATGGTCCTCTGCCTCCTTCTCCTACAGTCACCCACTGTATTTTTATCTCCCACGGATAGACATTAACATTTGTCACCATAAATAATACTTTTCAGTTGTAATCTTGATTCCAGAGTGAAAGAAAAAAAAAATCCTTATTTAAAATGATGTATCCTCCAATCGGATATTCTCTCCTCCTCTGTATGCCTTCTAAGAGTAGTTATCTAAAAATGAGAGTTTCATGCTCCGAGATGCCATATTTCCTTTTGTGGGCCTCAAATAGCTTCCTCAGCTCTTCCATATAGGTCTGATGCAACTCCTCAATCTGCTCTGGGCTTGGGTGCAGGGTCTGAGGCACAGGGATTGGACGGCCAACTGCAAAAAAAGAGAATGCATCTGAAGTAAGGAAATGAAACCACTGCACCTGCACCAGCTGCCCCTCACGGACCGGACAGACGGCCCGGGGGAGAGAGATTGACCAATCAGAATCCGCCTGCTCTAATCCCTGGTTCATTTCACTGGCTGCCTCCAAGAGTCACACCATCCCACTTGAGAACCAATAAAGAACTTTCCTTCTCCGCAGTCGCTGCAGGGGAAGGCCTCTGGTGGTTTTGACTCTGAGTCAAGTGAACTACTGGACTGAGCACAGCTGTGAGATAAGAGGGCATAGCTGTGTATGAATGTCACCAGCCCTGTCCCTCTGGTACAGCTGGCAGCCCGGCCACAGTGCCCTATTGTGACCGACTGCGAAGTCTTGAGTCATCAGGCATCGGCCCTCTCCTCTGACTCTTTTTAATTTAAGGAATGTGTATCTTCACAACTAAGAATCCGTAATAGAAGACACACACAATCACAAGAGTCCCACTGTTTGTTAAGAGTGGAAAACAAAACGAAGCAGAAGTCTCCGTAGAAAATTTCTTAAGTAAACCACAGAACGTTCATGCAACAGAATCCTAGGCAGCAGTTTTTTAAAAAATGAAATTATATGTGTACACGCACACACACACACACACATCGAGGTCTAAAATGTAAGAAGTGGGGAAAAAAGTTGTGAAATAATACAGTAGGATCCTATTTATGAAAAGACATTTATATACCAAGGTGCATCATAAGCTTTAGTGCATTTAAAAAAATCTAGAAAGAGAGACTAATAACCATTACTTCTAGGAAGGAAGGAAGGTAAAGGTGGGAGACTTGTCACTTTATCTGTATTGTAGGAATTTCCTACAATGAGAATGCATTTGTGTTTTACCTATAATGAAAAATGAGCTAATTATTATTTAACCTGGCAACTCTATACATATTTAAAAAGGTGTTTAGGAGCACCTGGGTGACTCAGTAGGTTAAGCCTCTGTCTTCGGCTCAGGTCGTGATCTTAGGGTCCTGGGATGTAGCCCTGCGCCAGGCTCTCTGCTCGGCAGGGAGCCTGCTTTCCCCTCTCCCTCTCTGCCTGCCTCTCTGCCTACTTGTGATCACTTTCTCTGTCAAATAAAGAAATATATTTTTTTAAAGATTTTGTTTATTTATTTGACAGAGATCACAAGTAGGTAGAGAAAAAGGAGGAAGCAGGCTCCCCGCTGAGCAGAGAGCTCGATGCGGGGCTCGATCCCAGGACCCTGGGATCATGACCTGAGCCAAAGGCAGAGGCTCAACCCACTGAGCCACTCAGGCATCCCTAATTTTTTTTTAAACATCTTTTAAAAAGATGTTTAGATTGTGTCTCAAGACTGTGTGAAACTATAAGATACAGGTGGCTTTGGCATCTGCTTTCCTGGGTCCTCCCAGCTCACTGCAACCCCTGCTGCTTACAGATGCCAAGAGTTGAAAACCTACAGATGTTCAGTAACCTGCTGGGCAGCAAACAGCTTCTCTATTCCCCTCTATTAACTTGGGCATGAGGCCAAGTGGGGCCGTGGGTACTAGAATGGAACTCAGAGGGGAGAGAGGAGGTTTCCTCTGGCCTACCCTAGCTTGTTCCATGCTACATCCAAGGTTCAAATCCATGTCAGTAACAGAAGGTGGTGAGTTAAGAGAAAACCAGGCAAATGTTAAGGCACAGAGAAAGAAGGAAGTGATAAATGAAATCAGTATGGGACCTAAGGGGGCACAGAGCAGAGTGATGTATGTATATATAACATATATATAGGTTATATATATGAAATACATTTTGTTACATATAACAAAATGTTACATATAACCAAATGTTACATATAACAAAATGTATTATTAAGAAGATTATCTATCTAATGTTGCAGTAAGGAGATATACACAGACATACATGGTAGATACATATCGCCTTATTGCAGTATTAATATTCTCCAATTGCTATGTTTTTAAACAGATCCAGTCTCAAGAATCTCCCATACAGTTCTCTTTTGATAGCCTGAACGTCAAAATTACATAGAGTAGACATCAGTCCTTTGTAACCCAACAGAAAGAACTGGAACTGTCTTGCTGTCAGTTGTGGTTGGAAATACAGAAGAGGGGAGGCTAATGGGGTGACGGGGTGGAACAGGAAGGAGCTGGTCCAAGACAAAGACCGCTAGACTAGACCAGCACACTGAGCTAGGCAGTAGCTTCCTCTCTGGTCTTATCACATGCATAGGATAAAAAAGTAGAACTCAATGATCTCAAAGCCTCCTCCTCACTCTGACCTTTTTGTTTTAAGAGAAAAAAAAAAAAACAAAAAAAAAAAAACCCTGAGATATCTACATGTGAATTGAGAATCTATTAGGCAATAGCAATCTACTAGCAAATTCACAGTTTTATAGAACTAGCTTCTGTTAAGTGAAATTGACGAAAAAGAAAGGTCAAGTGCAACTATTCAGAGTGGGAGTGGGGGGGCCTTAGAAAGAGAGGTCTGAGAAGATGAAGTGTGTTGTTCTCAGCTTAATTAAGACTCATGAATTCTGAATTATTAATTTTTACTTCCTATGAAAGAAGAAACTACTTCCTCGTTGCATACAACTAATTTCAATCCTGTTCTTTTCTTAATCATGGGCTCACTATATTTCAGATGGTTCTTCCAGAGAGCTCAAATATGCCCATGACTTCTCTTTTAAAGTGTGAGATGGGCAGTTTCATCCTTGCCCTTCTCTTGTTTACCTGTAGAGAAATGGAGATGCTGGAAATTCCCAAACTACACCAAAAGAACTGGAATTCAGGAGGTAAAACTGGTTCTCCTACCCCTCCTACTAATCCAAAATCGGACTAGAGAGTAAGAAATCATTCTCAATTACTTTTTAGGAATAAAGACCGAGGTCACAAAACAAATCTGAGAAGAGTCCCCAGAGCCCTAGAAAGACCAGTATTCTCCCCACCCACCCACTGCCAAAAAGATTTTTTTTTTACTACTAAGGAGAAGAAAACGAAGCTAAGACTAAGTTAGCTGCACATTGCCCTGTAACTCTCTTTACAACACAAAGAAAAAAACACACACACACAAAAAAACCCAGCCTCATCACACTGCTCTTAGAAACAGAACTCCTTGCCCTGGAAAAATCAGCCCACATCTCCTCATGGCAGAGTCAGGAATCATCATGCTCCTGTTTCTGTTGCAGTGCTTTATCTAGCTGGCATGCCCATTTGTTCCTTTTTCCAATTCCATCAAGCAATTCAAGATTAGTTATGCACTTAGGGCCTCACACAGCAGCCTTGCCCTCATTTCTATGGTGCTGTGTTGTATTTACCTAAGATGAAGAATGAGCAGCTTCATGGGGCACTGCGCTCAGGACCGTAGAGAAATTTGGAAAGGGGCATCATTTTCTTCACACCGAGGCAAAGATTAGATCTTTTGCAATAAGGAATCTTTTCTCTATTTTTCTTTGATTATGAACATTCCACAGTTTATAGCTCTAACAGTCCCATACAGGAATTAGGCTTTTCCTGGATGCTACACAGCTGTACATGAGACAAAGGCCAGTCTGTTGGCACGGATTTGGGAAGAGTCAAAATGTGGGTGCCAATGAAACATGGGTTCACTGAACCTCAGACTCATGGTGCAGGCTCAAATATACCAGATGTGAGGAGAGAGAGAGTATGTATGTGTGCTTCCATACACATACACACTCAAGAACATTTATTGAACACTTAATGGGCTGTATTGGGTACCATACTAATCCCCCTAACATTTTTATCTCCTGAAATCCCTACTTTACATTTAAATTTAAATTAGGTTCCCTTTCCTTTCTATTTCAGAGAATCCCTTGGCCAGCTTCCCCACCACCACCCCCGCCATCAGAATATAATAATGACTTGAAATATAAGGGACCACTTTGGTCCTTAAGTGTTTTCAAACCAGTTTTATTTTATTAAAGTACATTCCTTTCCCTATCTTTATGTTAAAAAATTCAAAATTACAGAACAAATAATGCAATAAGTACCTGCATACTCTTCCTCTAGACTCACAGGTTCTTAATATCTTTTGCACACTGCCCTGTGTGTATATACATATGTATTTTTATTTTTGTAGACCTGTTTGATGATAAGCTGTAGATGTCGATTGTTCAATAGCCTTATCCTCTCTATTTCGGCATGAAGTAACTAAGAGCAAAAACACTGTCTTTTTTTTTTTTTTTTTAAAGATTTTATTTATTTATTTGACAGACAGAGATCACAAGTGGGGGGGAGGGAGGGGAAGCAGGATCCCTGCTGAGCAGAGAGCCTGAGGCGGGGATCAATCCCAGGACCCTGGGATTATGACCTGAGCCAAAGGCAGAGGCTTTAACCCACTGAGCCACCCAGGCGCCACCAAAACACTGTCCTTTTTAACACTATTATCATACCCAAGGAACTTAACCTCTATGTGATATTCTTTTGTACCAAATCTACATTCAAACTTGATGAGTTGTCTCAGTGATATCCTTACAGTTGCTTCTCCCTATGACAGCTGTTGTGTCTTTGGGTACTCTCTCCTTTTGGTCTTTTACAACGTTAGTATTTTTTATGAATCCAGGCCAATTGTTTAATACAATGTCTCCTAATCTGGGTTTGTCTGTTTCCTCACAGTCTGATTCAGATGAACACTTTGGCAAGAATACTTACACAGGGAGATGGAAACACATTTAATAGCTCCCAACAATCTGGCCAGGCCTCCTGCACCAACCAGTGCTCTCTCAGGACCTGGGGCCTATGGAGCACTTCCCCACACACCATGTCATCTGATCCCCAGAATAACCCTAAGACAAGACAGGACAATTATAAGAGTCTCTCCTTCAGAGATGTAAAATCTGACGCTCAGGGACGAGAAAGGAAGCACCCTGAATCAGGCCCCAAACCCACATTACCTCCATCTGTAAATTTTAGCTGATGTATGATAAACAGCTTCTTAATGTCAATACTGATTTCTTTATGTAGCTGGTGCCTGAGCGTAGCGGCTACCATCATATTGAGCCTGCAGTGGAAAGAATCAATTTCCTAATGGCAGTGATTCTATCTTTCAATTTTGCCATAAGTATAAAAATGAAACAAACACTTCTATCACATCCATAATCAAAAGGCAGACTGAGGAGTTATGAAGTCAGGGGACATGGTGAGGCTGGACAGGACGGGATGAGAACCCTTCCCATGCCACACGCACACACAGCTGATAAACCTCCCTGGATATCCAGAATTCAAATAATCTAACACTGGGAAGATGGACAGCCAAATAATTAATATAGAAGGAATACTAGATCCAGAAAATCACCAGTTTGCAACCATGACTTCCTTAATTGATTCAGGCAAGGATTATCAATGGCTATTAAAGCCATCAAGTAAAGTCTGATGAACAGAATAATTACACAGTGTCTAAGTGACACCATCCCCAGGTTACTTGTTCATGAAAAGGAAAAGTCTTTATAAACATAATATAAACATAATATATATAAACATAATATTTAACATAATATATGTAAAAATTTATGTAGATAAAAATTTATGTAGATAAATCTTTGTGATTTAACTTTATAGTAGAGAAACCTGGCAAACACCCCACTCAAGTAATCAAAATGAGCATCACCAACAATGGGACAAATTGACAGCAAGAGCCTCTTGATGTGACATACTGAGGATGACACATCATTTCTGTGTAATTCTTGCCACATATGCATAACTGGAATATACTCATGGTGAAACACACTAACCCAAGTTGACCTACAAACCACTGACCTACACTACTCCAAATTGCTCATGTCATAAAGACAGAAAGGAAGTTGAAAAATTAATGCAGTTTGGGCGCCTGGGTGGCTCAGTGGATTAAGCCGCTGCCTTCGGCTCAGGTCATGATCTCAGGGTCCTGGCATCAAGTCCCATGATCTCAGGGTCCTAGCATCGAGTCCCGCATCGGGCTCTCTGCTCAGCAGGGGGCCTGTTTCCCTCTCTCTCTCTCTCTCTGCCTGCCTCTCTCTCCATCTACTTGTGATCTCTCTCTGTCAAATAAATAAATAAAATCTTTAAAAAAAAAAAAAAAGAAAAGAAAAAGAAAAATTAATGCAGTTTGAAGCAGGCTGAAGAGATGTGGAAACTAAATGCAATGTATGATCCTGCTGTGGGAAAAAAACACTTGACCCCCCCGCCCACCCCTGATACCCACCAAAAGCACAGCTAACAAGGAAATTATTATGGCAACTGGTGAGATTTAAATACACACTGTACACTGGTTAACAGTACTTTATCAACGTTTGATTTCCTGAATTGCACTGACATTATAGATCAGAATCATCTTGCTCTTAAAAGAGATACATAGGAGCAAATGTCATGTTTGCACACACTCCAACAGCTCAGTGATAACTGGAAAGAGTGTATTTATCACACCGTTAAAGAGAGATAAAAACCGTAGCAAAATGTTACCAACTGGTGAGTGTGGGAGAAACGCACACAGGAGTTCATTTTACTGTTCAGGAAACTTTTCTGAACCTTTGAATAGAAACCTCCCCCTTTCAATGGCAAATAGCCTTGCCTCTTACTTTCTCCCCAAACACGTAACTTCCCGTCATACTACCTGTACTGGCTCTACAACTTGATTTTAACTTTAGCTTCCCTTACAAATTTTAATGGGTACTTGTTAGATATTTGAAAACTTACAAATCAGAAAGGCATAACTGAAGAATGATTTGTTTACAAATGTGTCTGCAGCCACTACCCACGGGGCACGGGGAATACAGCAGAGAACAGCAAGACAAAATCCCTGCCCTCCTGGAGCTCTGTATAGTAGAAACAAAGTAATTCCAGGAGCCTGCAATTCCTTGCACATTGTTTTTTGAGTCTAAACTTCTTTTAATTATCCCTTCTTGGGAGGCACCTGGGTGGCTCAGTGGGTTAAGCCTCTGCCTTCAGCTCAGGTCATGATCTCAGGGTCCTGCATCGGGCTCTCTGCTCAGCAGGGAGCCTGCTTCCCTTCCTCTCTCTCTGCCTGCCTCTCTGCCTACTTGTGATCTCTCTCTGTCAAATAAATAAATAAAATCTTTAAAAATAAATAAATAAATAAAAATAAAACTGACAATAACAAAATATGTAAATTGCATACTATTGTGAAATGTGTAAATATATGGTATATCTTATTTTACTTTTTTATTAAATGTTTTACTTTAATTCCAGTATAGTTAACATACAGTGTTATATGAGTTTCAGGTATACAATATTCACCAATTCTATACAGTACTCAGTGCTCATCATAAATGTACTCTTAATCCCTATCACCTATTTCCTCTACCCCCTCCACCGACCTCTCCTCTGTTCATTCTCTCTAGCTAAGAGTCTGTTTCTTGGGTTCTTTTTTTTTTTTTCTTTTGCTTATTTGTTTTGTTTCTTACACTCCACATATGAGAGAGATCATATGGTATTTGTCTTTCTTTAACTTACTCTGCTCAGCGTTATACTCTAGCTACATCTATGTTGTTGCAAAAGGCAAGATTTCATTCTTTTTTACAGCCGAATAATATTCTGCAGTATATATATACTACATTTTCTTTATCCATTCATCTGATGACTGATACTTGGGCTGCCTCCGTAACTTGGCTATTGTAAATAATGCTGCAATAAACACAGGGGTGCATGCATCCCTCTTAATTAGTGTTTTTTGGGGGGGTAAATACCCAGTAGTGCAATTGCTGGGTGATAGGGTAGTTTCATTTTGAACTTTTTGAAGAACCTCTGTACTGTTTTCCGCAGTGGCTGCACCAGTTTGCATTCCTACCAACAGCGCAAAGCGCTCCCCTTTCTCTACATCCTCACCAACACTTATTGTTTCTGGTGTTTTTACTTTAGCCATTCTGATAGCTGTGAGGTGTTATCTTGTAGTTTTGATTTGCACTTCCCTGATGATGAGTGATGTTGAGTGTCTTTTCACCAGTCCATTGGCCATCTGTATTTCCTCTCTGAAGTAACATTCTTTCATGTCTTCTACCCATTTTTTCATTGGACTGTTTTTTGGAAGTTGAGTTGTATAACTTCTTTATATATTTTGGATACTAACCCTTTATCAGAGATGTCATTTGGAAATATCTTCTTCCATTCAGTAGGCTGTCTTTTAGTTTTGTTGATTGTTTCCTTTGCTGTGCAGAAGCTAATATATGGTATCTTCTTCACAAATTATTTCCACTGAGTGACCCTCAGCTAAGGGGAAAAATGGGTGGCTTAGTAAGTTAAGCAACTGACTTCAGCTCAGATCATGATCTCGAGATCCTAGGATTAAACTCTGGGCTCCATGCTCAGAGAGGGGTCTGCTTGTCCCTGTTCCCTCTGCCCTTCTTGTGTCTGCACACCCTCTCTCTCAAATAAATAAAAAATATCTTTTTTTTTTTAAAATATCTTTTAAAAAAATAGGGAAGATGAGGGGCACCTGGGAGACTCAGTGGGTTGAAGCCTCAGCCTTCAGCTCGGGTCATGATCCCGGGGTCCTGGGATCGAGGCCTGCATCAGGCTCTCTACTCTGCAGGGAGCCTGCTTTCCCCTCTCTCTCTGCCTGCCTCCTTGCCTATTTGTGATCTCTGACTGTCAAATAAATAAATAAAATGTTTTTAAAAATAGGGAAGATGGTTTTGATGGAGGACACAGAGAAACCTGATGGTTTAGCAAGGTGTAGTGTAAGAAATATGCAGAGAGGGTAAGTGTGACCTCATGATGGCACTTTTATTTTTATCTATTTTTTATTTATTTTTTAAAAGATTTTATCATTTATTTGACATAGGGAGAGAGAGAGAGAGCATGAGCACAAGCAGGCAGAGTGGCACAGAGAGGGAGAGGGAGAGGGAGAAGCAGGCTCCAGGCATAGCAGGGGAAGCCCGATATGGGACTCTATCCCAGGACTCCTAGAATCATGATCTGAGCTGAAGGTAACAGCTTAACCAACTGAGCCATCCCAGGTGCCCAAGAACACATATTTAAGAGGATTTAATTAGTAGGATATTAACAGACAAAATCCCTAGTGTTAATAATTCTCACTAGTATTCAAGAATCACTAACACTGAAATGAATGCTCTGAGGTCACTGAGGAAGTGAGGTCTCCAGGCATGTGGGGAGACTGCAGGATGGAGAATCTGAGCATCTCCAGACAGCTGTGGTTGAGACGGTTACAGATGAAGTGATGATTTACGATGGACTGAATTAACATTTACTGATCTGAAGAGGGAGAGGTAAGTTCACAAACTCTTAACTAAATGGAAGGGGAGCAGATGGGCCATAAAATAACCTGCTGGTCTCGACTCTACCTGATCTGCCTGGGCTATGTCAGGGAGTCAGCAAAGAAACAATTCGGGGTTTGCAGTGCATTGATTTAAAATAAAAATGAACACAGAGGGGCGCCTGGGTGGCTCAGTCATTAAGTGTCTGCCTTTGTCTCAGGTCATGATCCCAGGGTCCTGGGATCGAGCCCCACATCGGGCTCCCTGCTCAGCGGGAAGCCTGCTTCTCCCTCTCCCACTCCCCCTGCTTGTGTTCCCTCTCTCACTGTGTCTCTGTCAAATAAATAAATAAAATCTTAAAAGAAAGAAAGAAATGAACATAGTAACTTAGATCACTGTTACCATATCGCATTGCATTGGATTGAGACATAGCTTTGCTTCTGTTTATGGAATAAATAAAAGTCTCCATTTTATTTATTTATTTTTTTAAGGAGGCTCCATGCCCAACATGAGGCTTGAACTCATATATCCATAGATTGAGAGTTGTGTGCTCTACCAACTTACCAGCCAAGCATCCTCCAAATGAAAGTCTCATTTAAAAAAAAAAAAAAGATTTTATTTATTTATTTGACAGAGAGAGGCACAGTGAGAGAGGGAACACAAGCAGAGGGAGAAGGAGAAGCAGGCTTCCTGCTGAGCAGGGAGCCCGATGCAGGGCTCAATCCCAGGACCCTGAGATCATGACCTGAGCTGAAGGCAGACACTTAACGACAGAGCCATCCAGTCACCCTCAAATGAAAGTCTTTTCTGCACACAGTCTGTGAGGGTCTGGTTCACCCAAATCCGGCTGCTCTCAATCATCTGACTCCCACTCTACCGCCATAAAATCAAACTCGTGGCAGCTGAGATTTTATGTAATAAACATTCATATTCTCAGCTTGGTTTTTAAGAGGCTTCAAGGAACAGCAGGATACTGAGGATGCTAGAGACTAGATATGGTATTTCTGATGTTAATCATTTGGGAGGTAAGTGGAAGGATAGACTGAAGCAATTTTCTCTTATTCTAACTCTTGAAGTTAGAATGTTAGCATGTTAGATAGGCACAAGTGAAAACAAGAGCTCTAGGTTTTCTAGTCTCAAAAACAAATTTGGATTCAATCATTTTTATTTGACCCCTGACCAATTATTTGTCAGTAGAGTTATAACTAGGCTGCTTCACATGATGACCACTTAACTTAAAACTAGAGTTAAAAAAAAAAAACACTAAAGTTCATCCCCACCAGGCGATAACTATAATCATTTAAATCAACAAAATACACTTAGCTTTCAACATCAGCAACTAACTTCATACGTGTATGAGTTGCACTTAATCAAACTTCTAGTTCCTAAAAATCATGTCTTTCAATTCTCCCTATATCCCCCAAAACGCCAATTATAGTACTTTGCCCATAAGGGACCAAAAATGACTATTTAATATTACAACGAAGAAAAATCATGGTCTAACCATGTTGATTATCTGGTCAAAAAAATATACATTATGCCAAAGAAATGTAACCAGTTTATCTTGGAAAAACACAACTGCAGACTTATCTCCCTGTTCCCATTACACTAACTAATCAACAGCGTTAACATTCCATTTGAATTAAATACGGGATTTAAAAATAGTGTCACGTGACTGCACAGGAAACACAAGGCTCTCAGAAACTGACAGTAAGTGGTAAAATCCCATGCGAATGAAACAGATCTAAAAACATTCTGAATGTCATTTAATGGACCATCCACAGTGAAACTGTTACTTTCAGTTTCAGATCAAGCACACAGTTTGGTTAACGGTGCTATCAGCATCTGGCTCTGTGCTGTCTCCCGCTCAGCAATCCAGGTCACTTCCAGTGTGAAGAGCTCATTACTCTGCGCCTTGCTCCTTCTATCAACAGTCTGTCACCCTCCTCCCCCATCTCAATTCCCCCCAGTATACCACTTTTTGAAATAAAATCAGCTCATATTAGAATACACATAAAAACAGCGAGCGGCCCCCCCAAAATGCTTTTGCCACAGAAACCGGCGCATGTGAATTACACAGAAATCTGCCTCTATTAACAGACTGATGTAATGTGTTCATCAAAGAACTGCTATGTTCCAATCTGCTGGTACAGAGAAGTAGATTCATATAGAGTACTAGGAACTTTATGTCTAAATTGGATTCTCCCTGTTGTAGTTCAACAGTAGTATTCCTGAAAGTAATCAAGTCCCAAATGGAAAATACAGTCATTTCTTAGCCAGAAGGCATATCGTAAATGAAGCTTAAATAACATCTATAGGATTCTTATTTTAGGAAGGTCTTATTCAAAGCCCCTTCTCTTGCATTAACACTGCAATCAGTAACAATAACATTGCTCAAAGGAAGGTAATACTTTTACTTATTCTAACAAGCCTTTAGTCTTCAATATACATACCAACAGTGTGGATAGGTTTCCTATAGGGCATCAGGCCAAAATTGTATTGAAAAATTCCTCTGGCATGGAACAGTGGCAAAGCAAACCCCATGATCTTCTGCAGTTTCTCCTGCACAGTTCGAAGCCAGGAGCCTTCAGGGTTGTTAACTTGTTTAAATAGCTCATTTTCTCCAAAAGAAAACACCGGGACCAAGGAGGCGCTACAAAGAACAAAGCAGAAGAATACAAAATTTTTTTTAAAGATTTTATTTATTTATTTGACAGAGAGAGATCACAAGTAGGCAGAGAGGCAGGCAGAGAGAGAGGAAGGGAAGCAGGCTCTCTGCTGAGCAGAGAGCTTGATGCGGGGCTCTATCCCAGGACCCTGGGATCATGACCTGAGCTGAAGGCAGAGGCTTTAACCCACTGAGCCACCCAGACACCCCAAGAATACAAATTTTTATGGAAAACAATTTAAGTGTTTATATTCTGTTCAGATGACTTTTGCAACATATCCGAAGAATTCTTCTTTTCTTTCCTTTCAATATTTTTATTTATTTATTTATTCAGTTCAACTAGTCATCATTAGTTTTTGATGTAATGTTCAATGATTGGGCATGCGTTTTGATGGGTGTTGTACGTAACCGATGAATATGTGAACCAAGAATTTTTCAGTGTTCCCATGTCTGTCTGCACTGTTAATTTCATGTTCCACACAATGCGACTGACTTATACTTGAAATCCTTTGGGGCGGTATTTTAGCCATTTAGTGATCTGCGGAATTTTATTCCACAGAAAAATCAAGGGTCCAGGAAGTTTCTTTCCCACCTATAATTCAGGCCATGATTCATTTGTTCATTTGGCTGGAAATTTATACTCCGTGTATAAAATTTCAGAATTTTTGCTTGCTTTTTTTTTTTTGAGAGTTTATTTATTTACTTGAGAGAGAGAGAGAGAGAGAGAAAATGAGTGGGGAAGAGAGGGGCAAGAGAAAGAGAAAAGCAGACTCCTCCCTGAGCAGGCAGCCCAACGTGGGGCTCAATTCTAGGACCTGGGATCATGACCTGAGCTGAAGGCAGATGCCCAACTGCCTGAACCACCCAGACACCCTGTTTGCTTAGTTTTTAAAGGTGCGTTTAACTTCTGGATGCAACAGAATTGAGCTACCTTAGTGGGAAGGCTGTATACCATTTCCCATGAATATCCACATCTGCTTTTATTGTAAGGTCGACTAAGAGGAAGTCTGTCTTTAAGGACTAGAAAAATTACTTTCTTTCTTTGTGTTCATTTAATAACATCTTAATTTCTCTGACCCAGGTACCTGAAATGAGAAGTTACTTACCCATGGGTCAAAGCAATTTTAACAAATCCTTTCCGCTGGCGGATGAACAGAGTGAATTTTCCAGGATGGGCATCCAGTGATTCTTCTGCACCCCCAAGAACAATGACTGAAATGTTTCCACCTCCCTCCTTGCTCAGCACATGGGACACACTTTTCTTAGAAACTGAGACTGACCCTTAGTGAATAAAACAAAAGGCTAATTATTTATTTTAAAAATTAAAAAGTTTTTATCATACTATTCAATGGCATCAGCGAACATTTAACAAAATTCCCTATTCTGCTTACATTTGGAACATCTTGTAGTTTATAATTTTGTCACAGCTGGATCTTTGGTAATATATTCCATTAATAAAACAATATTTTGGCAGATGATGGGTTAGGTCTTTAAAATATCACTTGTTTTTAGATCTATCACTTATCTGGGTAGGTTGTATACTGCTCAACTCTATGGACTCTATTCACATTGCACTATAAGTGAAAGATGCCCTCTGCATCTTGTGGACTCTATTCACATTGCACTATAAGTGAAAGATGCCCTCTGCCCTCTGCAGGTTGTTCAGTGCACAACCTGGATAGCTGTATATGGTGGCCTTGATCACTACCCTGGTGAATCCTGGTTCAGAACCAAAGAGGTTGCACTGGACCTTCTGAACACACAAGGACATGTTTTCAGATATTTTATGTGGATTCTTATTTCCCAAATCTAGATTTATAATGTAAACGATTTTAAAAATTCAGACATCTGACAAATAATCAGATCTTTACATGGTTCCAAAATATCTAGTCTGACTTTGATAAATTGTTTGTTTAAGATAGTTATATAATTGTTCAGTCTTGTACCAGGCTTTCCCACATAAAAATAACTTTAAAGATTCCTTGTCAGATTTTGAATGTACTAAGTACTTTTTCCTCGTGGAGGAAAAAGTCATGAACTCTTAAAGGAAAAAAAAAAAAAAAAACAAGCCACTCATGACCTGTATTACAGAGATAATTGCTTTTTAAAGTCTTATTGTTTCCTTCCATTCATGGCTTTATCCATTTTTTGAGTCATAAAAGAATGTGTCAGGCAGGCTTTATTAAGACACAATACACCTCATTTCTTAAAGGACAGTTATATGCTCATTTTACTATAAGTGCCTATTACTGGGGGAATATAAAATAAGGCAGGATTCTGAGTGACCAACAACTTACTAAAGAGGCAGAGGGTAGAGAACCTGAGTCTCAATGGGTTTGAACTTCTCTTGAGTTCAAGACATTGCCATTCTGCCCTGCATGCCTGGAGTGGGAGCTGGAGGCATTAATTCCATTGGAAAGGGGGGCCTTCTGAGTTTCCAGACACCAGCTCTCCTCCGGCCACTTCTCAGTTCCCTCTCTGGGCTCTCTTTATAGACCATCCTTAAATGCTGCTATGACTTAGAGCTCTACGATCTGCATATTTGTATTCCTCGAAAATTTCTATGTTGAAACCCTAATGCCCAGTAGGAAGGTATTAAGAGGTAGGGCCTTTGGAAAGTAACTAGGTCATGAGAACATAGCCCCCAAGATGGGATCAGTGTCCTTACAAAAAGAGGAAGAGAGGACATAACAAGATGACTATCCATAAGCCAGGAAAGGAGCTCTAACCAGACACCAGATCTGCCAGAGCCTTGATCTTGGACACCAGCCTCCAGAAGAGTGAGAAATAAATGTCTATTATTTAAGTCACCCAGTCTATAGTATTCTGTTACAGTAGGCTGAACTAAGGCTCCTTCAGAGTCTCTAATATCTTCTAATGTTATCTACGAACACGGATTCAAGTACCACTTAGTGTGCTGAACTCTCCCAAATCCATCTCCTGGGACATTTTCCTCCTGAGGCTCTACACCCACACTTCCAATGGCCCAATGGACATTTCTACCTTACCAACTCAAAGACACCACAAACTCCATGTTTCCAAACCCAATGCACTGTGTTCTTCTTGCAACATTACCTCTCAAGGTGAATGGGACCATCACCTATCTTGTCACACAAATCAGAGGTATAGGCTCCTCCCATACATACCCCCCTCTTCTTAGCAACCACGCTGACTCATCACTCATTCTCTCATTCAAAACACTTCTTGAGCACCTGCTACAGGCAAGACACGATGCTAGATGCTGATGATACGACATATATAGTTGCTACCTTCATGAGGCCACATCAGTCTGTAAGTCTTGTCGAATCCATCAGCTGTTTTTCATAGCGACCTCATCTGGGCTATATACGTGGCTGTTGTGATCTGATCTCTGCTACCTGCTGAGCCGTACTGGGCACATGGGAAGGAACATGAGCCTTGAAACACAGAATGTGCCCTGGCTGATGAGCAGAGATTCACCAAAATGGACCACAGAGGAATAGTTTGGAGGGGAGACTTATGGGGACTTACAGTGACAGAAATCCCTCGGGTAAGAGTAAAGCAGGCACTGGTCAGCAAAGGACCTCTGAAACTTTATTGCTGCTGCTGCTGCTGCTTTTTTTTTTTTTTTAAGACTTTATTTATTTATTTGATAGGAGAGAGATCACAAGTAGGCAGAGCAACAGGTAGAGAGAGAGGGGGAAGCAGGCTCCCTGCCAAGCAGAGAGCCGGATGTGGGGCTCGATCCCAGGACCCTGAGATCATGACCTGAACCAAAGGCAGCCGCTTAATGACAGCCACCCAGACACCCCTCTATTGCTTCTTTACTGCATGAGGTTTGGTACACATGTCTGTCTGTCTTTCACACCCAGAGAGAGAGCCACCAATCCAGGCATAGAGTAGAAAGGCAGCCTTGGACTAGGGGCCATCCTGGAAGCTGGTTCTAGTTAAAAATTGAGAACTCTCCAAACTTTGAGATAAGGACACCCTAAGGCTCTACCAGGTACAAATTTGGATATTTTTATTTAACTTTATTTAGCTTTATTTTAGCTTTTATGTAGCTACAAGTTTGGATATTTTATTTAGCTTTAGTCTGGATATTTTTAATCTAGCTTTTAGAGATAACTCAGGTGATGGCAGAAAGGAAAAGATCCCATGACGTCATAAACCAGAAAGAACAGACAAGCTTAATCTCAGATGCCATCTCAAGCAAATGGCAATGACTCCAAGGGCACTATATGGGAGAAAGACTCTTAAGGTTGACTATATGTATCTGACATGGCCACGGAAAGGGGTGTTTGTACATCTCTTGTACCATAAATTTGCCACACCTGCTCTCAGTTACCACTACCCAAACTCACTTGCAGCTTGGAATCAGAAAACAGTATATTGGAAATATATTTCTGTGCCTTTTTTGAAATTTAAAAAATTTCCCTTTAATTTTTTTTCCTCTTAAAAAACTAACCCAATCAACATCTACAAAACAAGGGAGGGATTTTTTGGCCTGTATAGTAGTTTGGAGGTTTGGTGCGCCCTCTAGAGGCCACATGCAGTGACAGCCAGACTGGACAGAGAGCCCAGGGCCCTATGGGTGAAGGTCCGTCTGTATGCAGAACCTGAAAACCCAGCCAGGGATCCCAGTCCTCTGGTGGTTAGTGATTTCCTATCAGGTATACAATGACAACAGAGACTTGAGAGATTAATAGGAACTAATGAAAACCTGGGAGACCCTGGTAAATTCTATCTTTGAATATGCCGCTTATCCTGAAATTACACATTTTCAAAAAAAGGCTACCCACTTTTCTTTATATCCCTGAAATGCAAGACAACAATAGTTAACGTAGATGATGATGATAAACATAAAGCACTTTGTAAGATTCTGTAGTTCATGCTGAGTCAATAAGTTGGTCGGCTTAAAAAATCAAATAAATTGAACCTCTCAAATCGACGTGAGAGCTGTTCACACAAGCTTAGCCTCTGTACACACTCATATATGTCTTTATAGTATTTCAGCTCAATTTTATTCTTGGAATTGGTAGAATCATGGTTTCATCGATCAAAGAGTCTTCCACTAGTTCAGAGTAGCAGAGTAGAATGAACTCAGTTCTGAGCCAAGTTCTACTTAATCTGGGAAGAAAAACTCAGACTGAGTATGCTTCATTTATGCACGGCTGTTACTTCAAGACATATTGGAGGCTATTTTCCATCTCTAATGCTAATAAACACAGGCAAAGTGCTTCTCCAAAGGTGCAATCTATCACTTGTTTGACCCAAGATTCTTTCTTCCATATCTGGATATACAAAATGCATTCATCAATTTATTCTTGCATTGAATTAACATCTATTGAACAGTCCTATATCCCAGGCCCTATGCTAGAAAGGAGTGGGGAAAAAAGGAAATAGTCTGGGTCTTCCTGAAACTTCCAGTCCAGTGGGGGAGACAAGAAACATCTAAGCAGCATGGGAAGAATCAGACAGGGATACAGACACAGGGCTTAACTAAGAAACTATAAACCTGGGCACCTGGTTGGCTCAGTGGTCTAAGCCTCTGCCTTCAGCTCAGGTCATGATCTCAGGGTCTGGGATTAAGCCACACATCAGGTTCTCTGCTTGGCAGGAAGCCTGCTTCCCCCTCTCTCTGTTTCTGACTTGTGTTCTCAGTCTCTCCATCAAATAAGTAAGTAAAATCTTTTTTTAAAAAAATGAAAGAAACTATAAACCTGTGTTTGGGAGGGAACATCCTGTGTGATCCCACCACCCTCAAACACTGGAGACATAAGAATCTGCCTTCACTTACCACTGGTCATCAGATAGTCTCGAAAGAGTGGACAGCGGAACCAAAATGGGAGCACATGAAGATACGCAGTGAAGCCAGGAAACAGCTCCTCGAAGTCTGAATAATTTGTACAAAAATTTCCAAAGGCTCCAGCAACAAGCACTCCGTGGGGGTGAAACCCAAATATATAGTTGTGACTTGGATCCAAATCGAAGGTTTTGATAAGCTACCATATATAGTGAGATTTAAAAAAGAAAAAAAAAGGTTCAGATTAGGTTCCAGTAAGAAACTAAGAAACTCATGATTAGTTTTTATGTCAAAAGGAAACAGAGGAGCACTTAGGTAGCTCAGTCAGTCAAGCGTCTGCCTTCTGCTTAGGTCATGATCTCAGGGTCCTGGGATCCCACACTGGGATCCCTGCTTGGTGGGGAGGCAGGTGGGGAGGTGGTGGGGGGGCTGCTTCTCACTCTCCCCTCTGCTTGTGTTCTCTCTTGCTATCTCTCTCTCAAATAAATGAATAAATATTAAAAACAAACAAACAAAAAAGGAAAGAGAAAACATGACTTGTTTAGTTCTCTAGGTTAGAGCTGTTTCCAAATGTGTAAACTATTTCTTGAGCCCAGAGTCCCCCCGCACATAGCTTTCAAAATGGTGTTAATTTAGCTCAGTTCCCATTTAGAAATTTGGGCTGATCTGTAGGCTTTCTCCCTCTGCAAAGAGAAAAGCTTGAACTATTTATGATGAAAACAAATTTCCACTCTTCTCCCAGTTCAAGATAGTACAACATAAAACAATTCTACTCACGTGAATCGGAAAATAGTCCTTAAAATATCTCCAAACGGTCCAGCTTCTGACCCAATTGGATCTCCTTCCCCCTTGCTCTGGGGTATTCCAGTCAAAGTAAAGCCATGTCATATAAGGGACATAGAGGAACCAATAGTTGTATACGATCAGTATCACGATGACTGCAATGCACACTTGTGCTGTAAGAAAGGAAAAGACCTCAGGAATCAGGGTCAGTCAGCATCTGCTCACTGTACAATGGTCCATGGCAGGGGGGGTTAATTAATACACTAGGTGCGTTAAACTGAGCCTAAGTCCAAGTGAGGTAATATAACAAGACAGCAATGATACAGTATTATAAGATTTATTGTCTATTGACTATATGCCAAGTACTGTATTATGTATTCTCCCAAAATATTTTCATGTAGCCCTTGCATAGCTACAGTATCAACGAAGTGGCCACAGACAGCCCTTTTTGTAGAAGAGAAAATGGCATAGAGAGGTTAAGTGGATTGCCCAAGCCCCACAAGAAAGGAACTGGTTGATCTAAATCCACAGTCTACTCTCAAAGCTGCTGGTCTGCAAGCCTCCCTGACATGATATATGGAGGAATCATTACTGAAAAAAGGGAATTCCTACTATAGGTGTTTACCTTGCTGAGCCACCATTATTTATGTGTCCACAAAGAGGGAACATTCTAGCAACAAACTATTTTCAGGAACTCTGTCGCCAGAGACAGAAATAGCGTAGGAGAAACTCTTTACATCTTAGTTCATCTTTCACTACTTACAACATTTTATTATGACAAAGCAAAATCCAAATTGTTTATGCACCGAATGACATAGCTTCAAAATATATGAAGCAAGAAAACTTGACTGGGTAGTAGTGACAAGAATGTTTGCCTTAAAGTAATACATTAAGCTAAGTCAGATTTTTTTTTTTTTTTAGATCAGTGCTCTCATACTAAAAAATATTTATAAAAAGAGAAATATGAGGGTGCCTGGTGGCTCAGTGGGTTGAAGCCTCTGCCTTCGGCTCAGGTCATGATCCCAGGGTCTTGGCATCAAGCCCCGCATCGGGCTCTCTGCTCTACGGGGAGCGTGCTTCCTCCTCTCTCTCTCTCTGCCTGCCTCTCTGCCTACTTGTGATCTCTGTCTGTCAAGTAAATAAATAAAATCTTTAAAAAAAAAAAAAGAGTAATATGGATGGTCTGGGTGGCTCAGTCAGTTAAGCATGTGACTTGATTTTGGCTCGGATCCTGATCTCAGGGTCCTGGGAGGCCTGGGTCTTAATTCCAGGCTTTGTGGGGAGCCAGCCTGCTTAAAATGTGCTCCCTCTCCCTCTTTGCTCCCACCCACCCACGCCCTTGCTCTCTCTCAAATAAAGGAATAAATCTTTAAAAAAAGAGAGGGAGAGAAATACTAATGAGAAAGGAGGAGGGAAGCATAAAGTCATAAAACTTGGCACACAGTACGTGCCCAATAAATACCACCCGTTACCTAGGACTTTAAGGACGCCTTTGTCTCTTCTTCTGTTATGATCTGCAGTCTTGGTTTTAGAGCTGACTTCAGTTCCCCAAACTCCTATTCACTTCCTATCAACTGCTACAAAGAGTTCTGTTTCCAAACTATCCGTCATAGTATCTGATTAATAGAACTTTGACCTATCACAGTTTTGTAGGTACAATTTTTTTTTTGCCAAAAACAGAACATATATTTATATTTCTGGAGTTATATAAATCAGTAAATATCCTGGTATAGATTTAACCTAAATATAGAATTGACCCCCATAAGAGCACAGACCTGCTTTCTCCAGGATAGGTTAAGGTTTGTAAAAGGAAAGTACATGCAAGGTTAAGGAAGAACGTGCCCTCTATCCCTCCATGGGGTGTTTTGTTGCATTCTGGAACAGCCAGGGACGTTTCCATGACTCCGGGAGTACGGCCAAAGAGAGTGTCCTCTGCCCTCATTCCTATCAGGGTCATTTCATTTTGCTTCACCTGCTTCCCTCTACCCAGGTCTGAGTGCTGACAATTTACCACTGTTGGTTAATTTTCTCTTTATTTTACTACCAAGTGTCAATTATGTACAAGAAACTTCCATGTGTCAATTATGACACTACCATGTGTCAATTATGTACAAGAAACTTCCAGAGGTCTCATTAGGCTGCACTCTCCACTAGATCAGGTGAGCTAAGATGCAGCAGGGAAGGGAGAATCAGTTTCTGAGTGATGACCACCTCCCCCAGGCAATGTCATTTTCTCTCCTCCCACCCCTCAAGGTACACAGTACTGTACCCATTTTGCTGATGTGGCAACTGAAGCTCAGGGATTTTTAGGGTCCAAAGGACTTGAACCTGGATCTGCCTAACTCTTACACCCACACACTTTTTTCAATTTTTTATTTTATCATTTTGTTTATTTTTTTAAGATTTTATTTATTTATTTGATAGACGGAGATTACAAGTAGGCAGAGAGGCAGAGTGGGGGGGGGAGGAGGCAGGCTCCCTGCTGAGCAGAGAGCCTGATGCGGAGCTCGATCCCAGGACTCTGGAATCATGACCTGAGCTGAAGGCAAAGGCTTTAACCCACTGAGCCACTCAGGCGCCCCAGACACACACTTTTTTTAAACAAAACAAAACTAAACTAAACTAATCATAGCTCATGGCAAGAGCACCATAAACTTACAAGTATTTATTAGAAACGCATAGGCAGCCTCATAAGCATAAGAAGTCAGGCAAACGGGAGGGTCTGTTTTCCTTACTATAATGATGGAGAAACTGAGACCAAAAGCATAGTAACTTAATTTGAACCATAGGAGTCAAGAGCAGATCCAGAAATAAAGTCCCCGGGCTACGCATTCAGTGTTCCACTAACCCACCCACACACACACTAATTGAATACATACTGCATCTCTCTTCAACAGCCACTAAATGTTCTGCTTGGATGATAGTTAAAACACGGACCTGGAATTGGACCGCTCATGTTGGAATCTGCCGACTAGCTGCCTAACCTGCAGCGAGTTCTTTTACTTCTTGAACCTTAATGCCTTTACCTGTGAGATGAGCTAATGACAGCACCTGCCTCCAAGGATGACAGGGAAATAAACATAGACACGCCATCATGCCTAGCACACTCTTGACTAATGGGAGTGGTGTTACAGTGATGGTGTTTACTATCACACGTTTGGAAAATACAAAAACTAAAAGCAGATAAAATAGCACCCACATTCTTATCACTCAACCAGAAGTACTGTTAAAATTTTCCTTGTGTCTTTTTTTTTCCTATGAACAGTTAGGTTTCCTTAACATGGGTGATCACTTTTTAAGGTTCTGTATTGTATCTCTTATGATGATCTCACACTAGCTGTTTTATTTTATAAATTTGGTATTAAAACCTCTTCAAGGGATGCCTGGGTGGCTCAGTAGGTTAAGCAGCTGCCTTCGGCTCAGGTCATGATCCCAGCGTCCTGGGATCGAGTCCCACATCGGGCTCCTTGCTTGGCAGGGAGCCTGCTTCTCCTTCTGCCTCTGCCTGCCATTCTGTCTGCCTGAGCTCGCTCTCTCTCTCTCTCTGATAAATAAATAAAATCTTAAAAAAAAAAAAAAACAACCTCTTCAAAAATGGTCTTTTGGGGGTGCCTGGGTGGCTCAGTGGGTTGAAGCCTCTGCCTTCAGCTCAGGTCATGATCCCCGGGCCCTGGGATCAAGCCCCAAATCTGGCTCTCTGCTCAGCAGTGAGCCTGCTTCCTACCCTCTCTGCCTGCTTCTCTATCTACTTGTGATCTCTGTCTGTCAAATAAATAAATAAAAATCTTTTTTAAAAAATGGTCTTTTTGATGACTGATTCACATTCCATTGGATGGCAATACTAATTCAACCACTCTTTTCTTTTTGAAAATGTGGGCTTCTCACAAATTTTCTCTAAAAACATAAACTTGTAAAACATTTGCCACATTTTAATTAATTTCTAGAGGACAGTCAGGAAAACCCTGGATCACCAAGCAGAAACACGTCTGTCACTTGATACACTCTGATTCCTCACCATCCAAAGGTGCTGTTCTAATTTAAACTCCCACTGCACACATTGCATGCATTCTTTAATATTTCATATCGTTTACAGCACCAAAATAGCTTTTTAAATCCCATGACCCTACATTGGACTGAAAGAAGAAAACGCTTAAAAAACTAGGTGACCGGATCACCTCTCTTCTCTATTTTTATCTCAGTAAGCAATCCAAGGTAACATGATTCCTCTGAATGGGAGGTCAAAGAGAAAAGATTTTAAAAAGTCTACTCCAATGTACTGCATGGTTCCCCAAATTGATACTGATACCTTTTAAAAGCGTCTTGATCTACAAACCAAGTTGCACAGAAGGCATAAATTTCAGTTGATGACTGAGGTATATGTTGAATGAAAAACCAAAAGCCAGCCTCTATCATTCACTCTCTATTATAACTTCATGCCCACAGATTCTACTTCCTGTACATCATCAAGAAGCAGCCTCCCCCTCACTTCATTTTTAATTGCAGTGAAACTCACATAACACAAATGAACCATTTTAAAGAAATCGATCTGGTAGCGCTTAATACATTCACAGTGTTGTAATTCTACCTAGTTGCAAAATACTTAGATCACTCAAAAATGAAACCCTGAGCCCATCAGGCAGTTACTCCCTATTCCCTTCTTCTCTGCCCCTGGCAACCAGCAAGCTGCATTATGTCTATGTCGAGAGATTTCATATGAATGGAATGATCCGACACGTAAGCTTCTCTAGACTTTTACTTAACATCAAGTGTTTGAAGTTCATCTGTCTTAAAGCGTGTATCAGTACATCATTCCTTTTTAGGGTTGAATAATATTCCCCTATATGACTATATCATGATGTGTTCACCCATTCATCTGTTCAACGTTCACCATTCAACATTTGATTTGTTTCCACCTTTTGGCTACTATGAATAGTGCTGCAATGGCCCACCCACTTCAACAGTACTAAGAGAAACAAAGAGCGCTCAGCCAAAATATATGGCATTGTCATTAAATTTAGCAACACCAATAAAGGGACAAAATGACATGAAGCCTCTTGATATGATCTAATGGGAAATAAACCTCATTACTTTTGTGGTCTTTTTGCCAAAAACACTCAACCTGACTCTAATCATGACAACATAATTAGGCAAGTCCAGACTCCGGGACATTCTATAAGATAGTTAGGGGGTGCTATTCAGAAAATACCAAAGTTCTAAGAGATTAAAAAACAAATAAAAGGTGGGGCCCCTGGCTGGCTCAGCCGGTTAAGCATCTGACTTTGGCTCAAGTCCTGATCCTGGGGTCCTAGGATCCAGCCTCGTATGGGGCTCCCTGCTCAGTGGCATGTCAGCTTCTCCCTCTGTCTCTCCCTTGCTGCTGCCCCCTCTCTCTCTAACAAATAAATAAAATCTTGGAGGATAAAGAAAGGTATAGGAGCTGGTCTGGCTTTAAAGGAAAATTTGAAGACAATTAAAGAAACCTGAATATGAGCCGTATATTAAATAAGATTTTTGTATCACTGACAAATTTGGGGGGTATGATATTGGGATTGTGATTATGTAGAAGTTCCTTGTTTTCAAGAGACACATTCTATAGTATTTATCACGAAGTGCCACGATGTCTACAACTTACTTTCTTACTTTCAAATGGTTCAACAGTAACAATAATAAGAAAGTGTATGTGGAGGGGGACACAGAGAGAGAGAGAGAGAGAGTGTGTGTGTGTGTGTGTGTATGCATTCAAATGTGGAGAAATGCTAAGACCTGGTGAATCCAGGTTGAAAAAAAAGGCTTACTGAACTATTCTTTCAATACTTCTGTAAGTTTGAAATTTTCCAAATTAAAAAATGGGAGGAAATACATGACCTACACATATAACTGATCATAGCAGGTTAAGCACTGCTATCTGGCTGGGAATGAGCTGGAATCTCACAGAGCCAACTCTGCATTTGCAAAAAAAATCTTGACTTCCAACCTTCCACTCATAGAGGGAATCACTGAAATAACCACTTGGAACCTTTCAATGCTGCCTGTAGGTTTCCCTAGCTTTACAGAAAAGAAGTGTTCTAGGGGCGCCTAGGTGGCTCAGTGGGTTAAGCCGCTGCCTTCGGCTCAGGTCATGATCCCAGGGTCCTGGGATCGAGCCCCACATCGGGCTCTCTGCTCAGCAGGGAGCCTGCTTCCTCCTCTCTCTCTGCCTGCCTCTCTGCCTGCTTTGTGATCTCTCTCTGTCAAATAAATAAATAAAATCTTTAAAAAAAAAAAAGTGTTCTAGCAAAATCAGGGGTGAAGATTACATTTTTCCCATGAACTGAAGACTTCTGGCAAGGAGGGGTGGCAAGGTGTGCGCTCTGGGGTGGCGAAAGTCCCTCAGTGCTTATGTAGACCCATATGTCATTTTCTGCAGCATTAAGTAATGACTTTCCTCTGCTGTCCCGCGCCCCTTCCTGACTCCAGTGCACTCACCTGGATGCTGACAACAGTTCAAGGGTGCTGATCTAGAAAGCACAAATGCAAAGGCATTGTCTGATCCGGGCAAAACGCCCATCAATGCTGGCAGAATTTGAAAAGTCCGTGAACCCTAATGAAATGTTTTACCTATAGGCACTTCTTCAAAGACCTGATGCATATAAACTGATAAATCCTTTAAGTTCTCAGTGTAACTTTATCAGTTGTTCAAGATATCAGACGGTTATATTTAGAACACAGAAAAATAATTGGTTAATAAAACTTAGAGAACACATAGGCTTTCGAATAGTGACAGCACACTGGGAAACTCTCCATAAATGTTCTTAGCCACCACTGACTGCTTGAGACCTTCAAAAACACCAATGGCAAACGATTCACTCCAAAATGTTATTTGATTTGTTCTCCAGTGTGCGTATTACTTTAGTAAAAGTAAGTTTTAAAAAATAGGTAAACAGGAGGAAAAAATACACCAAAATATTGATAATAATTACCTCTAAATAAGAATATGGAATTTCTCTAGGGTCTTTAAAAGCCCTTTACACTTTTTCAATTTTTCTAATAACTAGTCAAGATTATTTTTTAAAAAGAAACAAAATGGGGCACCTGGGTGGCTCAGTCTTTAAGTGCCTGCCTTCAGCTCAGGTCATGATCCCAGCCCCGCATCTGGCTCCCTGCTAAGCGGGAAGCCAGCTTTTTCCTCTCTCACTCCTCCAGCTTGTACACCCTCTATCACTGTCTCTCTCTGTCAAACAAATAAATCAAATCTTAAAAAAAAAAAAAAAAGAAGAAGAAGAAAGAAACAAAATGGCTTCACTAGAAAGAAATAAGAAAATAAACTGTAGAACAAATCTACTTATGTGAGAATATTCTCGTCTTGAACATGATTCTATTAAATTTCCATGAGCAAACAGGATCAGAAAAATATTGCAAAAAACTACTTAAGTTTTATGTATTTGGATTAAATAACGACCAATTATTAAGAAATAATTGGAAATGTTTAATTTGTATGTGTATCCTTCCCACTTGTATCCAGGAAGTTTTCATTTCTCCCCTATGAAAATTGTTTCTATACTTATTTTAACCATGCAACAGAGTATGGAAGAAGGAAATGGAATTCAAAGTTTAGCACATCACATTCTCTTCTTTCCTGTTCCTGAGGCACTGTATTTCAAAACACAATCAGAGCCATCTGTTGATTATAAGAATGTAAGCGTAACATTCTTCTGATTTTTAAAATTCCTATTTAGGGAACTTACCTCCCAGAGTTTCTTAGGATGGTACTAAAAGACAAACCTCAGATCCCTCTGTAGAATTTTGCATCTCAGTATTCCTCATACATGGTTCTGTTCCACATTGCTTTTAAAATGTTTTAGGGAGAGGGAACTGCCTTTTTCTCGTCTAAAAGCAAATTCATTGTTGGACCTACTTCTTCACCTAATGAATGCACATAAATTATCAGGATCCAATTGAAACGAGTCCCATGTTCCTAATATTTCTGAAATGTTTAGCATTTGAAGGACAAAATAAGCACAATGATTTTGTATAGCTACAAACTGAAAACCATAATTAAAGAGAGACATAACTAAATACAACATGTGGGTTCCTTTGCTATAAAGGACATTTGTGGGGCAGTTACCGGAATATGAATAGGGTCTGTGTATGGATTAAGCTGATGAACATACCAGTTCTTTTTCTCATTTGGATAATTGTATTGTGGTTATATAAGAGAGTATTCTTGGTTTTAGGAAATATACACCAAAGTACTTAAGTATAAAGGAAAACCAAGTCTGTAACTTATCCTTAAAGATTTAAAAAAAAAAAAAGTATCTATGCATGTGTGTGTGTGCACACTCACATGTGTGTTTGTGCAAAGAGAGAAAGGGACAGAGAAAGAAAGAAAACATGGTAAAATGTTAACATTTGGGGAATCTGGTGAAGGAATACTGGAATTTTTGTAATTTTCTGGAATTTTTCTTTTCTTTCTTTTTTCTTTTAAAGATTTTATTTATTTATTTTTGTGAGAGAAAGAGTGAGCGAGCACAAGGGGGAGAGTGGGCAGAGGGAAAAGCGGACTGGGATCATGACCCGAGGCAGATGCCTAACGGACAGAGCTACGCAGGTACCCAGATGCCCAGAATTTTTATTTTCTACAGTGAGTATTTCTGAAATTATTTCAAAATAAAAAGCTTAAGGGCGCCTGGGTGGCTCAGTGGGTTAAAGCCTCTGCCTTTGGCTCAGGTCATGATCCCAGGGTCCTGGGATCCAGCCCCACATCGCAGGGAGCCTGCTTCCCTTCCTCTTTCTCTGCCTGCCTCTCTGCCTGCTTGTGATCTCTGTCTGTCAAATAAATAAGAAAAAAAAAAAAAATATATATATATATATAATGGCTCTTCCTGAGACCTACAGAATCAAAGTCTCTGGGTAATTTGCATTTTAACAAAAATCACCAAGTCATTCTTAAATAGGATCTAAAGTTTAAAAACTTCTGCTATAAATAAAATCACACAGTGGAAGACTCAGTATTTGAGATATCAATTTTTTCCAAATTCATCTATAGATTAATCGCAATAAAAAATATCACTTCCAATGAAAACCCAATGGGCATTTTGTGTGTGTGTGATAACTGACGAGCTGATTCTAAAGTGCAAATGGAAACACAAAGAATTTATATGATTATCAAAACCACTTTGAAAAAAAAAGCATCAAGTTCTGAGGGCTAACGAGATCTGATTTCACAAATTATTATAAAACTAAAGCAATCACAACAGCATTGTACTGACATCAAGACAGACAAACAGATGAATGCAACAGAACAGAGACTCCAGAAGTAAACCCACCCATATACAAATACACAGGGCACTACAGTAGAGAAGGGACAGATTCTGGTTTGGTTTTGTTTTTTAAGACACAGGATAGGAACTAGCTGGATTACACATATGCCAGCAAAATGAACTTAGACCTTGCAGCACATACAAAAAGTAATCTCAAATGGATCACCAACCTCTGTATAAAACCTAAAACTACAAAACATGTAGAAGAAAATATAAAAAAAATTTTCTGGCCTTGGGTCCCTAAATAAAACACCAAAAACACAATCCACAAAGAAAATATGGATAGATTGGACTCTGCCAAAGTTAAAAACATCTGTTCTTTCAAAGACAGTTTAGAAAATGAAAAGATAAGCCCTAGAGTGAAAGAAAATTCTATACAAAGTATATACCTGACAAAAGACTTGTACCCCAAAGAACACAACCAACTCTCTAAAACCCAATAGAAAGAAAACAAGCAACCCAAGTAAAAATGGGCAAAAGATTTCAACAGGTACTTCAAAAGGAAAAATACACAAATAGCAAATAAGTATATGAAAAGAAGCTCAACGTCCTTAGTCATCAGGGAAATGCAAACTAAAACCACAATGAAACACTACTGCGCACTCATTAAATCCCAAAATTTTAAAAAAATGGGTATATCAAGTGATGGCAAGGATCTGGAGGAACTGGAACTTTCATACACTATTGGTATGAATAGAAAAATGGTACAACCACTTGGGAAGAAAATTTGGCAGTTTCTTAGAAAGTTAAACCTGGGGTACCTGGGTGGTTCAGCTGGTTAAGCATCCACCTTCGGCTCAGGTCATGATCGATCTCAGAGTCCGGTCTCAGGCTCCCCTCTTCCTCCTCTCCTCCTGCCCTTTTTCCCCTCCCCACCTCCACTTGTGCTCTCTCTCTCTATCTCAAATAAATAGACAAAATCTTTTTCTTTTTTAAGTTAAACCTGCACATACCATTCCGTGACCAGCCATTCTGTTCCCAGGTTTGGAAATAAAGAATAAAGAAAGCACGTGTTCATACAAAGACTTGTAGGCAGAAATTCACAGCAGTATCATTCATAATACCTACAACCCAACTATTCACCAACAGATGAACAAATTGCAATGTATCCCTTCACTAGAATACGCCTTCAAAACAAAAGGCAGTGAACTACTTATACACAAGATCCAATCTCAAAATAATGATGCTGGGTGAAAAAAACCAGACCAAAAAAGAGTACCTATGGCATGCCTCCATTTATATGAAACACTACGCAACCCAATCTGTAGGAGAGAAAACACAGGAGATGAAGGGCAATGGAGAATGAGGGATTACAAAAGGGGTAGGACAAACCTTCGGGATGATGTTTATTGTCTCACTGTAGTGATGTCTCGGGGAGATACATGTCAGCTTATCAAACTGTACACTGTATCATATCAAACTGTATACATATCAAACTGTATGTCAGCCATGCTTCAAGAACAATGCTCAAGTAAATAAATAAACCCACTCAGTAGAAGATCATGGGCCAATCCAATGCCATCTAAGCAAGACACTTAACCTCTTGCGTTCCAGTCTTGTCATCTAAAAAAGGAAATCTAGTCCTCTCTGCCACAGCAGTTATAGGTAAAAGACGGTCAGTAAATGTTGGCTCTCTCTTTGTCAGCTTCCTACTTTCCAGTTAGCAGGCTGGTAGCCCACAAACTAGTAGGTAATGTTCAGTTTCTTGAACATTAAGATCGGATGGCTGGGGATCCAGCAATCCCACTCTGGGAATTTATCCAAACGAAACAAAATCACTATCTCAAAAAGAAATCTGCCCTTCACCCCCCACCCACCGTGTTCACTGCAGCATGGCTTACAGTTGTCAAGACATGGAAACGACATTAAGTGTCCATGGATATTATCCGGCCATTAAAAAAAAAAGGAAGGAAATCCTGCCATGTGTGGTACCATTGGACAGACATTGAGGACATTAGGCTAAGTGGAATTAGTGAGATAGAGAAAGACAAACATTGTATGATCTCACTTGTGTGTGAAATTTTAAAAAGAAAACAAACAAAACTAATTCATAGGTGTGCCTGGGTGGCTCAGTCCATTGAACGTCAGACTCTTAGTTTCAGCTCAGGTCATGATCTCGGGTTTGGGAGGTTGAACCCCCACATAAGACTCCATGACCAGCGTGGAGACTGCTTAAGATTCTCTCTTCCTCTCCCTCTGCCCCTCTATCCCTCTACCCATCCCCCCACAAAACACAAACACAAAACCAAAAAATGAATTTGTAAAAACAGAGAACAGATTAGTGGTTGCCAGAAGCAGGGGGTGGAGGGGTAGGCAAATTGAGTGAAGAGGGTCAAAAGGTACAAACTTCCAGTTATAAGATAAGTAAGTGCTGGGGATGGAATGCACAGCATAGTGACTACAGTCAACAATACTGTGTGTATATGTGTGTGTGTGTATATTTTTAGATGTTATTTATTTATTTGAGAGAGAGCACAAACAGAGGGAGCAGCAGGCAAAGCTAGAGGGAGAAGCAGACACCATGCTGATTGAGCAGGGAGCCTGATATGGGACTCAATACCAGGACTCTGGCATCATGACCTAAGCTGAAAGCAGCCATTTAACCGACTGAGCCACACAGATGTCCCAACAATACTATATTGTATTTGAAAGTTGCTAAAAGTTCTCATCACAAAGAAAATATATTTGTGGGCACCTGGGTGGCTCAATGGGTTAAGCCTCTGCCTTCGGCCCAGGTCATGATCTCAGGGTCCTGGATCGAGGCCTGGACTGGGCTCTCTGCTCAGCGGGGAGCCTGCTTCCCCCTCTCTCTCTGCCTGCCTCTCTACCTACTTGTGATCCTTCTGTCAAATAAATGAATAAAATCTTAAAAAAAAATATTTGTAATTATGTATGATAATAGACATTAACTAAACTTATTGTGAAAATTATTTTGTCATAAACACATGTATCAAATCATTATTAATGTCATCCACCTAATACTAATACAATGTTATAAAACTGGATGACAGGTATAAAACATTTATTTCAAGGAAAGAATGAAACGTTCTGAGATTTTGAAAATACATTTCAAGGGCTAATAGCTTAAACTCTTTTCCTGGAAAGGAAAATGCTTTCCAAGATTTTGATTTAGAGGTCTTAAAATAGACAGTTAATAAAAATTCCCTTGACACCACTGAAAGTAGCTTCTACATCTACTCCGTCCTTCAAGACTGATAATTAAATGGAAAGAAAGAAGTAAGCTCTTATCCTACCGTTCCAGTACGAATTGAATTGCAGTGTAGTCAAATGGCCCTAAATGATGGAGAAAAATTATTCTTTGCAGAAATTCTAGCCAGTAAATGACAGAATAAGAAAACTAGCATTTTGCAGTCCCACGTAGCAGTTGACTCAGGCAAGGATCATTAATGCAGTCCACTAGGGTCAGTGGAGAACTTTTACTTGCACATGCCAATTACCGGCCCTCAGATTACTTCCTATCTGCACCCACCGATCACACTTAGACACTACTAATGGGACAACTGGACATTGTGTACACCCTGACATAATGCAGTGTGAAGCACACAGCAGTGCCTGGGGAAGAGGCCTTGCCACAAAGGTTTCATTTACATTGAATCAAGCCTTGGCAGGCCAGGTGGCAGGTTAAGCCTCTGCCATTGCTTGAGGTAATGATCCCAGGCTGGAGTTGGCTTCTCCCTCTCCCTCTGCCGCTCACCCAGCTTGCGTGCTCTGTCTCAAATAAATAAAAATCTTAAAAATAAATTTAAAAATCTCATTAAGTCTTAGATCTAACTTCCACTATAGAAGAAATACAGGGTAGAAAGAAAGAAAGAAAGAAACACAGGGTGTTGGGGGACAGGTTAACATTACAAAAGAAGCAATCAGGAAAACCACGAAGGGAGACACCCTGCAGAACAGGTAATCTCCTTTTTTTAGCAGTTCGCTGACAGTTAAATAGGGAACACTGTTCTAAATTAAAAGACACGTAAAGACCAACTGCAACACAAGGATCTTGTTTAGAACCTGGTTCAAATAAATCACCAAGAAAAGTGTACTTCTGGCACAGTTTAGGAAATATGCACTTAGTTTAAATGATTTGAAGCAATGATTGTTAATTATGCTACATGTGTACCATAAATATGTAAAAAATACTTAATCTTATATGCGCATACCAAAGTATTTAGGATTAAAATATACGATTTTAAATGTCTTTGCAAAAACAATAGATAAAACTAATATGGTAAATCGTTAAAATAATTATAAACCCAGGTAATGGGTATATATGAGAATTCACACACTTCTCTCTACTTTCTGCATGTTTGAAAGTTTTAAAATAAAAATTACCGCTACATATAGTACAAAATAATACGCTCCTAATAACAAAAATGTCAAATGCATGCGGTAAAAGGCATTTAAATGGTCTGCAAGCCACTCTAGCCTTACTCAAATTAAGAATCATTAGTCATACCTCAGTCACTGGTTCACTCACATTTGACACCTGCGGCTCCCCCACCTGTGACCTTGAGCAACTGACTTCACCCCTGCACCTTCATTTGTAAAACAAGTATGGGGCTGGGCCTACCTCCAATGGTTGCTGTGAGGGTGATGCAGGTTAATACAACTAGAGACACAAGGGAGCGGAGAGCCTCCCTTCTGGGTGACACAGTGGAGACAGTCATTCCACAAGTATTTACTTTGTGCCTTTCAGGGGCCAGGCTCCCACATTGAGCTGGTGGACAAGGTTAGTCATGCAGACCTTTCTCAAGTAACCACAGACATACATAAATACAAGCAATGACAATGACTGCCATAAAAGGAAAGGACTGTGGGCCACCAGATGTGTGCGACTGATCAGCAAGTTAGTCTCCAAGTTCGAGCCATTGGAGTGGGCGGCACAGTGGTTAAAGCAGGGACCCTGGGTAGAATATTTGGGATTGCACCCAGCTCCTCGCACTCCGACCAGCTATGTGACCTCGAACAATTTACTTCACCTCTTAGTTTCCTCATCTGTCCAGTGAGTGCAGGGACACACACTCCTTGTCTCATAGAGTTGTTGGGAAGATCACAGGGTTGATAGTGTATGGTGCTTAGAACAGGGCTTGGCACACACTAAGCCCTCAGTAAGTGTTTGTTATGATGTCAATGTTGCGATGTCCTTTGCTCCTTGGACTGTAATGCCGCCACACCTGTCTCGGGGTTTGGCCTGTGAAGACTTAATGAGTTACCGGTTTGAAGTTCCTTTTTCAGTAAACCCTAGCTGTACCCTAGAGTCACTTGGAGAGTTTGTGTGTGTATACACACACACATTTATATAGTTACATAGATACACAAAATATTGATCCACGGGCTCCATTCTGTAACGAACTTATTAAAGATACTAGGGATGGAGCCCCAACACCTGTATTTTTTAGACGCTCCCCCAGTGATTCTAATGTGTAACCAGGGTCAAGAACCACTGACACAGGCATTCAAAATATGAAAGCATTTCCAAACTGTAGACTTCTACAGTGCAAAGAATTTATTATTATTATTATCATTGTGGCCTCCACAGGGTAGAACCCATGATCTTAACATAGCATACAAATGCTGTTAGCCTTCAGAACAGCGCAAGTTTTCGGTAATTCCTCCCTCGTTTCATACCATCCACGCCCCATTTACTCCAAGAGCTGAACAAACATCCAGGAAAAAAAAGCGCTCGGGTAACCCAACCCGCTCCATCTAGCGACAGCCTCAAGGTGCCTTTCTCGATGGGATTAACTTGGGAACCCGCTAGAACACACCCTTGGGTCGAGTTATTTACCTACAGAAGCCACCCAAGCAAAACCGATGTTTGCTGCAGACTTCCTTGTACAAAGGTACCTTTCTGCACCTGAGGGATCTTAAACACGGAAACGCGTACACGGCTATTTGTCACGAGGGAGGGATGAGGAAGGAATCAGGCTGTAAATACTCGAGCATTGTTGTTGTTGTCGTTTTTTAATCAGTCGACAATTCAGGAAAGGAGTTTACTAACTTTGCAGGCCTATAGTGCAATGTTCCACGGCTTGATTGGATTCTGGTGACATCTGAGTGTATCCATTTGCCAAAACTCATCAAGTTGCATAATTATCATCAGTGCCTTTTACTGTAGGTAAGGTAGGCATCAATTACCAAAAAAAAAAAAAAAAATCCCAGGGAAAACAGTTGCCGAACAGTCCTTTGCTACGAGGTGCACGTGGGGAGAAAAACCAAGAGTCCCAAGTTAGCTCTCCAAAGCCCTCTCTGACCTTCTTGTTCTGACTTACACGGAAAGAAGGGCTGGCGGATCTAAGCGCGTCCTTGGACAAGGAATGTCGGCGAGGGAGGAGACGGAGACCCCCTGCACCGAGTAGACTGGCCTGGATCTTGGCGCCCGGGAGCGCGCGGGGTCCTTACCGAGCAGGAGGAAGGACAGGACCCACTGCAGCACCGCGGCGGTCTGCAGCCGCCGCGCCAGCGGGATGTTGAGCGGCGCAAACTCGACCTTCATGCTCCGGCCCGGGACAGGACTGCGCCGACTGCGGGCGCCGGGTTGATTCGCGGCGCCTGGGAGGAGTGAGCGGCCGGATTCCGGCCCCGCGCGGGACTGCCCCGGGGCGGCGAGGGGGAAGCGGCAGCGACGCCCGGGTAGCAGGCGGGGGCCGGACTTCGTCGGGGGTGGGGTGGGGCGGGAGGGCTGAGGCTGGGGGCTGCCGATCGCGCGTGCCCGGGCCGAGGTGCAGCTGGCGCGCTCGGGCGCGTTGGCCCCAGCGCCGGGGCGCTGATGAGAGCGCGCCGCTGTGGGTACTAGGGATGGCGAGGGGTCAGCCGGGGGCCTACCCGAGCTCGGCAGCCTGGGCTTCTGCAGCCTTGCGGAGGACCTGGGATCTCCACTGGGATCTCCACTGGGATCTGATCGTTGTTCAGCTACTCGATCACCTTCAGTATCTGCCCTTAAACCCACCCCTTCCTCGGAACACTCTGGCTGGGGAAGGATTAGTTCAAGAAATCGACCACCAGCTAGAAGGAGGTGCGGGACATTGCTTCTGTGTATTCTGTATGTTTATTGGTGTGTGTACCCTATCTCACCTTTTAACTCCGGCGGGAGAGGAGAGACAGAGATCCGACTTCCTCCTTTGGATACCCAGATCCCTCCACTAGTACCGGAAACCTTTCATTTATTCATTCCTTTAACAGATACTGACTGAATACCTCCCACAGGTCAGGAACCATTCTGGGCCCTGGCCTTACACCTGGTTACCTAGACACTCATTGATTCGGCTCGGAGTACAAATTACGGGCGGAGACAAACATGAAGCAAAATAACCACATAATTGGGTGTGTAATTGCAAAGTGAAACCCTACTGTGAATGGCTGTAAGAGGGTTCTAAGACTTAAGCTGGAGGTCAGGGAAGTCTCTGAAGAAGTGACCTTGAGCTATAAAGGTGAATCTAGTTAACTGAGGGAGTTGTCCAGAAAAAAAGGAGCACATGTGCAAAAGTCCTGTGGCTGAAATTCAAATAAAATATATTGGGAGCTCAAGGAGAATATTGGGGTGGAATGAGGTAAAAATGATGGCCAAAGTCCAGACCTTTGCAGCCTGTGTTTAGATTCAACTATTTACCCTGAAGTTATGATGCGTTAAATGGTTAGATTCTGAGTAGTTGCCTAATCCTTGTGAGCACTGCTACTTTTTTTTTTTTTAATAAATACTACCTACTGTATAGTTGAACAACTCCAAGTGGCACGTGACTGTTAAGTCATTGCTAGAAGGGATCTGCAACAGGGCAAAACAACAAAGTTGACTAGCCACCCCCACCATCATGTCTCTTTCTCCAACAATTCTAATAGAAAGTTGGATACAAATGAATACTTAAGGCAAAGTAGTTCAGGGTAGTTGTGACTTTTTGTATGCAAAACTTCCTGGTTTGTGGGTTTTGCTTTTGTTTGTTTGTTTGTTGTTTTGTTTTGTTTTGTTTCCCTAGTTGAGGATTCATATTCTTCTTTTAGACTTCTTCCCTGAGCCTTCTCCCAGTGCCAGTGGGGATACTAGGTGTACACACTGTCTCAGATGTTGTGCAGAGCCCTTCACTCATCCTAAAGCAACCCTAGAGCAATAAGCACTAGCTTATTGCTCATTTTGCAGTTAATGAAATTCAGGCTCAAAGTCACACAGCTGGCAAAGTGGAAAAGATTCAAATACAGTTTTGTCTAAAACCCAGAGAGGAGAGTCATCCTTTCATTAAATGAATCTTAGCTGGAACAAACGATTGCTCGCTTTGCATCGCCGTTGCCCATGGTGTTGATGGCATGAGAGTAAATTAAGACATGGTCTCTGAGCCTTTGAGCATTCATTCATTGATTATTTATGAAAAGGCTTCTTGTACTAGGCACGAGCTGGGGAGCAGGTATTGGCTATAACAGTGAATAAGAGGTCTCTGTCCTGGAGGGGCTCATAGCCTCCTGGAAGAATCAAAGTAACCACATGGGTGTAGAACCAAATATATGATAGTGCCTGAAAGAAACATGCATGTTCCAGTGATAGGAAATAGTGAGCATGTATTTAGAACAGATTGGAATTAACAAGAGTGGGAAGCAGGCAGACCCTAAGGAACCATTGTAGGGTTGGCCTAGGAGATGGTGGTGTGGTCTGCTGTGGTATTAAAGGAGGATAGAGATGGATTTGGAATATGCTCGGAGATATAAATGGTAGAATTGGTTAATCAGATTCACAATTTTTTGGTAAATAAGCAAGACATCCAGGCCCTCAGCTAGTAGTAAACAGCTGTTACACTCTAGCATAGCACACTGAAGCAAAGCATGGCCCCGCCAAGGCACAGTCTATCACCATCCTAAGTAACAAATCACTCACTCATTTAATATTCAACACGTGTCTGTGTATATATTGTGCCCCAGGTTATTGTAGCTAAATGATTACCAGCATTAAATGGCGAGAAAGCTTTATCAAGCTATTCAAAACAACTCTTCTCAGATTTCCAGAACTAAAACTAACATGAAAACATGAACCGTAAACATTATCTTTCCAAACTACACCTTTCATGGAATGGGGAGTTGAGAGCAGGGAAGTTAAGTGATTTGCCCAAGATAACCCAGCCAGTTACTGGCAAGGAATAGACCGAGCTCTCTTCATAGCCTACTAAAATGGATGAGGAGAAGCAACATGGTATGGGATCATGGTTTCAAACTTTGATTCTAGTAGAGGAATTTTTTTTCAATCTTCAAAAGATCTCCGAGTGATAAATCCAAGTGAACCTGTTCTTATTGGGAAAGAAGGTGAGGAACCCACTTTCTCAGCATCTCCTTCCTTCCCATAGCGACTGTATTTGTCACAAAATGAAATTGATATTAAACAGTTTCAGAAGCTCATAGGGTTTGGCAAAACCCGGTTTGGAAGCTTATTTTGCTTTTTTTTGTGTCTGGGTATCCTAATATTTGGAGAAGTTCAAGGTCTGAATGTGGTTGCAGTTAAAAAAAAAACAAGTATGTCAATATTACTAAGTGCTTACCACCTAGCAAGTACTGTGCTCATGCTTTATCATTCTGTGTCTGATGTAAACCCCCCAGCAGCTCTCCAGTCTAGGTAGTATTTATTATTTTTAACCAATGGAGAAATTGAGACACAGGTGAAACGAATTGTTCACCTATTAAGTAGTAGAACTAAGTGTCTGGTTTTTTTTTTTTAAGATTTTTTATTTATTTATTTGACAGACAGAGATCACAAGTAGGCAGAGAGGCAGGTAGAGAGAGAGGGGGAAGCAGGATCCCTGCTGATCAGAGAGCCTGATGTGGGACTCGATCCCAGGATTCTGGGATCATGACCAGAGTCGAAGACAGAAGCTTTAACCCACTGAACCACCAGGAGCCCCATCTGTGTTTTGAAAAAAAATTTGTTTCCAGAGTCCGAGCACATAACTGCTGTTTCTTGAATGATAGCACAAGGAAGGAAAGGGATGTCATTGAAATGGAGAAGTCATCGAACTTCTCTGAAGAATGTCTCTGAAGAAGTCTCTGAAGAATGCAGAGGACCAATTGTGCCATAGTTTGGGTTGGGATTAGTTATTCATTCAATCAACAAATATTTACCAACCACATACTATGGCTTTGGCATTAGGTATCTGTGAGCAAATAAAACATAAATACACTTTCAAAAATTCAACCACAGTATATCAAACACCTGTGCCGTGGCAAGTCCTGATGAGATCATAAGGAGAGGAAATCTACACTGTCCAGCTTGAAGATCTGAGATTCCACTAACAGAGGATGGTTCCTCTTTCTAGGTCTCAGCTCCAGTTTAGGAATAAGAAGATGATGGTTCAGATTGCCTCATAGGTTACAAAACCTATGTGTGGAAATGACTACTTTAAAATCACTTCCTTGTTTTTTTCCGGTGCATTTCATGACAGGTAATTTCTACTAAAGGGAAGAGAATGTTTCGCCATAACATGACATTTTACTGTAGCCTAAGCTAATATGTTCCCATCTTTTAGTTGAAAAGGAAATAGTATTTTTCCCAGATTGAGAGTTCTCAGAGGGGATAGTTTAGAACAAAGGTCACTGTGACAGTTTTCTTAAGGGGCGTTCATCATAAAGGCAAATACTCTCTTTCTCTCTCTTACATACACACCCTTACATTCATGAAATTCAAACATCATGGTTACTGTAAGTCACTGAGACTGGCCAGATCCGGTTAAGGTCAACAGAAATCCATCATAATGATAGTTTCAATGTAATGTCCTTCAAGAAGTTCTGTTTTCAACACTCTTTTGAACTAAGTTCAAGAAATTTGCTCTGGCCCCTCTGTTTTCTTATTGTCCTATCAATTAACGTATTTTATCAGTCTGACAAGGCTCGAGTGTTTTTGCTCTGGGCAGAGCTGCAGCAGTCTTGCCCAAGATACCAAGGCTTTGTGGC
>NC_081559.1:31322033-31445519 GCF_022355385.1 Mustela nigripes | reverse complement strand
TCTGTATGTATATATATATATATATATATATATATATATATATATATATATATGTAAGATGGTTGTTTTGTGCTTTAAATTGGTTTTCTGATGCGATGGGGTTTGATTGTGTGTGTGTGTGTGTGTGTGTGTGTGTCTAGGAAGGAAAATCAGCTTAAGATGTGGGTTCTTGGGGCTGTGGTGTTGGTGCCCTGTCTCCATCCGAAGGTGCAAGCCACCTGCTCCTTGTTAGCTCTGACCTGTCATCTTCAAGAAAAAGTCTCCCCTTTGGAGCCATAAGAGCAGCCTACTTCCCTTATACCTGCCACACTGGGTCTGGAGAATCTAAAGGTGTCTCCCTCTTCCCAAAAGGAAAGCCAACCTGTGGAAGTTGAACCGGAAAGGGATCCCTGCAGCAGTTTTCCACTCTGCAGTTTTGGCCTTGGGGATGATCACACCTCTTCAAAATCGCAGAGGGTCAGGAGGCGCCTGGCACCCCTGCCACACCCTGAGTTGCCCCCTTCAGGGCCCGGGACTTAGGTGGGTTGTGTTAAGTTTTGACTTGTCCTGGAAGGGCATGAGGCTCCTCAGGTGGGCTTGGACACCCGCTGTGACCAGCTGGGTTTGTACCCTCAGCAGGTGTTCTTCAGGGTAGGACTGTAGGTAGAAAGCTGGTCACACCTTTTGCTTTCATTGCCCAGCCCAGGTGGATGGCAGCAGCCAAGGCAAAATCTGTCCACAACCTTGAAGAGACACTTAGATTTAGATGTGACAAACTCAAACAGCTGATTTCAGGGATCAACAGAAAGTGTCGATGTTCTGGGACACATGGGCAATTAGGAAAAGACACCAAAAACCAAGGCTCGCTGGGCAGGGAAATACATAGGCTGTTGTTTTCCTTAAAAGCAGGGGACTCACAGGATCTTAGCCTAAGCCCCTCCTTCAGGAGCGGTGCTTTTCTGCTGTAGTCTCTCAGGAGACACCCCAGCTTTTATTCCAGGCTTAGATGCAGCAGAGGGGTACTGGGGAGGGAGGAAGGAGAGAAACCAGCCAATCCCAAACCCAACGGGCCCCTGCGGGCAGAGGGGCAGGAAGCCCAGAGCTATCAGAGAGGCTCACGAAGCAGCGTGGGGGTAGCACAGCTTGGCTACTTGTTGCTGGAGGCGCCTGGCGGCAGACTGGCCGCTCCCTCGCAGCACAGGCAACCGAGGCCCAGGAGACAAAACGCCCCAAATGAGCTGGTCAAACATTTGTACAACTTTTCCAGCTTTTACAAAGAAGGCCTTCTCTACACAATCTACACTTGGAGATGAACTTGGGAGACAAAGCCTGGAGAGTCCATTGAAACTCACACTTTAGCTCGGCCCAGACAAAGCTCCAGCTCGCAGCAGCTTGATGTGAACAAAGGCAGGCAACCTTTTTATAATTCAAGGAGAAAAGAAGAGAAAACAGCTCCACAAAGGGCCGAGAATAGACATTATGGGCTTGCAATGAGGGATGAATTATTCAATGAGCTCCAATAGCTGCTGCGCCAGGAAGTTTTATGGACTCTCCAGCGTGGAAAAAGTGGCTATTTCACCTACAAAATGTTTCTAGTCTTTTGGGCCGTCTAGCTGGGCCGGCTGCCATTCAAGGGCAATTGCTACCATTTTTAAAATCAGAGTATTCTCCGCAGCGGGGGCTGTACCGCTGAAAACACACACACTCCATAGAGCCTGAAACCTAATTTAATTTGGGGTTGTCAGAGAAGATGCAGTGTCCCTCTCTTTAAGCGGCTCTAGCTCCCTTTCCGGATAAGCCCTGGAGGGCAAGAAGGGCACAGAGAAAGGACAGAGTGAAGGGTAGTTTAAAGCGAAGTCTAGAAACCTCAAAAAATTACCCCTGTTGTTTGGGCACCAAAAGTCAGAGGCTGCTCCACCTGTAAAATAGAGTGACTGTGGAGAAAGTGCCGCGAGCTCCCTAGCCCAGAGGGAGGAGGCTGCCTGAGAAAGGACCTTTGGGTGCCCTGAGCAGGGCAAGGCGCTCTCTTCTAGAGGTTCCAGCTTCCTGGGGGGTGGGGGAGTTGGAAGGAAAGGGGATGTTAAGACTGGCTTTGGTGGGGGGGACATCTTCCTGCCTGTCAGACTCTAGGACACAGTTAGAGAAGCACCCTGAAAGATGTCAGAGCTGCTGTCATTTTTCTGTCCAGAGTTTGGCCTTTCTCCTTGGTGACCCCGTTTACCTTCTCACTTTCCCTTGTCCCTTGCCCAATCCAAGAGCTGCTCAGCGTGCAGACTCGGCGCGCTCAGGCCCCTGTGCCCTGGCGCGCACTAGACGCGGTGCCCCCTTCCTGGGTCCACCCTTCCAGCTCCTTTGCTCTGGTGGAATGAGAAGGTTGGGAGGCCGGGGACAGCAAAGCGCCCCTTCCCCCCCCCCCCCCCCCCCCACCGCCTGCGCCTGGTCCCGGGCCACCGGCCAGCACCGAGATCGGAACAGGCGCAGTCGGAGGAGCCAAGCCCCGGTCGCAGCATCGGGGGCCGTGGGTACAGCCTCCTCTGCGACCACTCAATGGGCGCCTCTGTTCCTCCCCCAGAGCGGCCGAGCGGGCCCGCGGGCGCCGCCACAATGGGTCGGCCCCCACTCCTGCGCCCTGCGCCAAAGCGCCGCGCCGCGCCGCCCCCTCCCCTGCGCTCCGGCCCGGCTCGAAGCTTAGCTCGCCGGGCTGCAGCCGACTCAATTGCCTCCTTTATGTCCTTCTCACTTTCATCTAGACACAGCCCGCCTCCCCCCTCTCCTTCTCCTTTTTTTTTCCTCTCTTGCCTGAGGCTCACATTAGTGAAATTTCTGCAACCTCCCCCCATTTTTTTTCTTATTTTAAAGAAAGCCCTTAACACAAAAGCAGTGACTAATCAATAGAAACTGCTCCTTCATCTCTTCTTCCTCCTCCTCCTCCTCCTCCTCCTCCTCCTCCTCCTCCTCCTCCTCGTCCCCCAGAAGGGTGACGCTTTTCCTGTTTGTGAGTTTTGGGAAACATTTTTGCTTTGTGCCGTAATGGAATTAGAGGACAGATGAGGACTGTAAGTGGGACACGCGACGGCAAGACTCTCGCTTAAATATTTAGATGCAACGTTACAATTACTGACTTGTTGCAGCGGCTTTGAAGTGGCAGCTCGGGAGTGCAGGGGGAGAGAGGCCAGATTGCCCAATTGATGTTTTGACTGGGGCTGGAGATACACTTTCATAGGACTTTGCTTTCCTCCTTTAAAAATCACTAGTGAGCGTGGGGAGGTTTGCAATGATTTCAAAGATGAGGCTAAAGGACCCCAACCATAGGTCGTTTCAGGCTTATACTCCGTTCGAATCTCTCGCTTCCTATTTGACACTTATGAAAAGCAGGTCTTTTTTTTTTTTTTTTTTTAATTTGAGAAAGTAAAAGTGACAAAAGTTTTGCAGTCCCGTTTTGTTTGTAAACTTGTGAGCTTTTCTTGAAATATCTAGGACGACGTCAGCTTTTCAGCGGGCCATAAGAGAAAGCAATTAAAAACGCAGAAATATTTTAAAGGCCCTCGAACTATTTCATTTCCAATGGAATCACGAAAAGAGCACTTTATCATTAGCGGGAGCTACTGAAGTCGAAAGGAACGGAAGGCCGTTTCTTCCCCCCGACTTAGCAAGGAAGGACATTTTGGCGCGAGGGAGGCAAAGCGAGGGAGGCGGGGTGGGGGGGTGGAGGGGGGAACTTTCCCACAGACTGAAATCATGGGGTATAAGATCTTAGGTTTGTGGCATCGGAACCTTTATTAAAGTGGACAGCCCACTCTCCAAGTCCATTTGTCAGAATCCCAAATTTGACCCCAATGTCGCCTCTAGTTTTTTGAGCAAATTTTCTGTTTTCTGAAGTCCTTAGGTTACTCAAAAAGGAAATAGCACCCATTTAAAAGTGTATTGGAAATATCAAAACTTCAATCAAATTAAAACACCACCTTGCGTTCTTTTCAAGGACATAGCGTTAACGATTTTTTCTGTTGGGATGGGAAAGAAAGAAAGAAAGAAAGAGAAAAAGAAAGAAAGAAAACAAACCACCAGAATTTGGGTCTTGTAGGTTTTTCTTTTTTGCTTATTTGTTTTGTTTGGTTGGCTGGGGCATGTTGACTTTCTAGCCTTATTGAAAACATGCAGATTTTCTAATTAATGCTTGAAATCGTATGTTTATTTTGGGGCTTGATTTGATTGTTGATAGCACCGGAACGGGGACCTAGGGGCTTCAAGTGCGTAATAATTACTGAAGGGTCATTTAAGAGTCCCCAGGGCTTCGCAATAAAACCCACCGCGTTGAGGCAGAACCAGCAAGTGCTCCGCGGTTCAGAAGAGAGGGATATGCTGAAATCAATCAGGTGAATAAGAGCATTGCCACTAAAACCCAGTTGCAATATCCATGAATAAATATATCTGAAGACAAAAAAAAAAAAAAAAAAAAAGAATCCTTCCTAACCATGAAGTTAAATGTTTAAATCCTACGAAAGTAAATGGCCAATGAAAATTACAAGTTGCAACAGCAGCAACAAAGAGTGAGACAGAGTTTGTCCAGGACTGGGAGGGGGGACAGAGAAATTTCAGTTCGGTGGGGTTCTAGACAGGTAACTTATTTATGCGGGTAAATAAAGATTAAGGAACCATTAAGAATGTACATATATAACTAACACGACACTAACAGACAATTAAGCAGTCAGTTTAATGCCTTATCTCACTGGCTGCTCGGGGGTTGTTTTACAACTAGGAATTAAAATCTGAAAAGGAAGTTTTCAGCAGCTCTGGCCAAATATTGATTAAGTAGCTGTTTGTTGATTGCATTGTTACGCATTAAAAGGCCGGGATCCCGGCCCCTCAGTGGCCATCTTCTATTGTGAGGGATTCTTAACCACAGAGATCAAAGCGGGATCATTTCAACTTATCTGTCTTGGAAAATCCTCCTTTTCCTCTGAAACCTCTAAGGAGGATTGACCAAATTCTCTTTAAGAAATAGGAACCCAAACCAGTTACATGTCGTAGGTTTGTAGAGAAGAGATTCATGGGGTGTTTTTAATTATCCTATGGTGATTTCTTGTTTAGAGCTTAGGCTAAGACGGTGAATTTATCATCAAATAGATTCTTATTTTTGGAGGGTGGCCGGAGGCATGGAAGCTACTATCTGCATGTCCCTAAATTTTTAAATATGGAACTTTCTTTCACCGAAGTTGCCTTCTAAGCTGGAATTATGGAAGGGAAAGATGTCAGATTTTTAATGTAAAACTGGGTGGGGAATAATTAAATACATGAGAAAGTAGGAGTTATACTGGCTACATTTCTCTACATGTGTTTCTATATTTTTGTGTGTTTATAGACGGTTATATGAGTCTCATGTATATTTTTAACCCCCTACAATGTAGGCATATACATGTATTTGTGTGTATAGTTTGTGCATCGTTAGAGTTTATAAGTTCGTCACTATGAATTAAGCTGGCAGTAAACTATTTCCAGTTGCACAAAAATAAAAGCTCATTTGTCCAGTGGATTACACTTCTAGAGTCATCAGAATTTGAGGTAACAGCATAGCCTCCCAATTCTTATTAAGCACTGCTGTTGAATGCTAGGAAAAAAAAAATCTTCCCTTGAATGATTTTATAACTGCTTGGCTGTTGATTTTTAGATGAACTATTAGCCTTTTTTGTTTGTTTGTTTTAGCTTTAGAATTCAATATATTTGGATTGATTTTTTTCTTTTATTATGAGAGCTAAAATTCCTACAAGGGCTTTTTTTGAAATACCATTTCTGTGCTTAATTTGCAAATGCCAGCAAATCACTCTGAGGTTGTGAAATTTATGCCAGATTCAGGCTTTGGATATTCAAATGTGCATCATGGATTTGTCTTCCTGAATCCCCTTCTCTGACTGTGCTCATTACAGTACTAAATAATTGTGCATAGGACTGTATCTTTATTTCATTTTGGTTTTATTCTTTCTTGTTCACTCCTTTTTTTTTTTTTTTAAGATTTTGTTTATTTATTTGAAAGAGAAAGAGAGAGAGCAGAGAGATCAGAGGGAGAAGCAGACTCCCCACTGAGCAGAGAGCCCGACTGGGGACTTGATCAGAGACTCCAGGATCATGACCTGAGCCAAAGGCAGTCGCATAACCAACTAAGACACCCAGGAACCCTCTTGTTCACTCTTGAATAAGAGGAGTCTTGACATACAGATATTTTCTATATGTCATATCTATATCTATATTTTCTTGATGTAGTGGATATTTTTAATATATTCTATTATCATCTCCCAATTAATATTCTACCTATGCTCAAATGTTTTTTTTTTTTTAAGATTTATTTATTTATTTATTTGACAGAGAGAGATTACAAGTAGGTAGAAAGGCAGGCAGAGAGAGAGAGGGAAGCAGGCTCCCTGCTGAGCAGAGAGCCCGATATGGGACTCGATCCCAGGACCCTGAGATCATGACCTGAGCTGAAGGCAGCGGCTTAACCCACTGAGCCACCCAGGCGCCCCTGCTCAAATGTTTTTTTGATATAACCCAAATCATTTCAGTGTAGAGCAACTGTCTGAAATGGATTAAGCTGGAAGGGTGAGTCAGCTCAGATCTGTTTCGGTTACCTTGTCCTGGGTCCAGATGCAACATTAGAGAGTTCTTTGCTGGTATTCCACATGTACGTGTATATTTCATATACGTATGGAGTTAAAGTAACTTTCCCCTCTTGGGTATCAGGCTATGTGTTCATATACTGTCAGGGAGGGCAGCAGAATTGGGCTCTAAACTAGGTCTGATCTCAGTACCAGGGAAGAATTACTGACTCAAGAACTGGCTTATGTCAATTATATCTCAATAAAGTAAGGAAGATTAAATATGATTTTGATATTATTTAAAAAAAAAAGAATAACAACAACAACAACAACAACAAAACAACAACAACAACTGGCTGCCTTTAGCTGAGGAACTGTGGCCAGAGAAAGAGAAAGGGAATTTTAGTAGTTGCCCTTCTCTTGGAAGATTCATACCAACGTGGGAACAGAGGACCATCTTCTGCTCTGTTGGGAAAGCTTTTCTTGCCCTGTTGCTCCTGGTCTCTGGTAGAGATTGTCACAGTTCAGCTCTCAGCTCTGTCTTGCAGTGTTGGGCCAAACACTGAGCCCCCGTAGCATTGAATTTTTGCTGGAATTGGGACTTCTGTCTTCTAAGAAAGCTTTCTCTCAAATTATCTGTGTTAGGATTATGCTCCTAAATAACCAGAATATATATAATTTCCAGTTTGTAACTGGAAGGAACAGGCACAGTTGTCAAAATGCCCATTAACATTACAAAACATCTATTCAAGGGAGATGAGTTAGAAACTTCACCATTGTTAAAAGAAATATGAAAACCATAGAAATTAGTTGCTGAGAATGATTAAGGAAGTGTTCAATGAATTCTTACCTTCAATGTCTGTTTTCCTAACTTCCTGATAAAAACTAAGAAATGACGAACAGATAACTTCTATTTTTAAAGAAGAAAGTATATATTACTAAAGGGTGGTGTACAATTTAGAGTTTGATTTGATGCACATCTCTCCTAGGAAGGAAAATCCTAAGAAAGAGTTACCTTGTACATTGCATGCAGCAAACTTTGTAGCATTTAGATTTTTGCTGCAGGATTTTAAGTAAACAACAACACAACAACAGAGAACCTCTTCTCTTTGGGATGAAGCAACTTGATTAAAGTAGTCTGAGTTTTTATGCCCTCCTTACTGCAGTGATTGGGAAGTCAGTCTTTCTCAGTAAAACAAATTAGAACTTATGACAGGCAATAACAAACTAGCTGGCTGTTTCTCTCCTTCAACCCACTTAGGAATTTCGTGACTGTAGGTACTTTTCTTTGGCCAGATTTAATGCATCGATAGCAGTAGAGTAACAAAATCTCGGTTCTAGGAGCTCATCGATGGATTCCATTTAAAAATAGCTAATCAAAATACTTGTGACAAGGATGGGAGACTCTTTTTGGCTGACCAACATGGAACTAAGGGAGAGGAAATACCACTGATTTTTAGCATTAAAAAATGTCTAAGGTCATATTGTGAGTTCAAATAATACAGTTTTATGGAGGCTTAAATGTAAATTTTGAGAATTTTTATAATCGGCTGGTAGGCATATTTCTGGAAACAACTGCAGAATTAAATGTCCCTGCCTTTATGTCATTAGGTGGAAACAATAAATAAGTTAGAGTAAAATAGTTAAGAAAGGAAAGTTGATTGCTGTGCAGTTTATATTGTAACATGGGACTGGTTTAATGTTTGTGTACTTTCCTAGTGAATATTTACATAGTGACATACAAATTTGCATTTTTAATAGAAAGCCTACATTTGTAGGCTGTTGATTTTACAGGTACACAGATATGTAGATATGTAACAGTACACCCAACATACCCCTCTTACCTTTTTTTTTTTTTTTTTTTGGCAAACCCTAGTGTAGACATAATTTCTCCAGCCAACAAGCACTTGGGTATTGTATGGAGACGCTAATATGTTTCTTATTTCCCTTATAGGGCCTATCTTTCTAAAGAAAATTTTATTTTAAATAATTGTAGACTTAGAGAGTCTATCTTCAAACGTATTTTAAAATTCTCCCAATATTCTAATATATTATCTTGATTAAGAAAATCTTGGCCAGTGGGGGTGAGTGAGTGTGTGTGTGTGTCAATTACCATGGTTGAGCTTAACCTGAACTAAAGAAAATTAATTGGTCCAATTCATTTTATTATAAGAAAAGCAACAGGTTTCTTCTTTCTGAATCCCTACTTGGCCAGTTTCCTGATTGAGGTCCACTAAAGCATTTGAGTGTTGTCTGTTCTGACTTAAACACACCCTAAGTCCCTCTTCCTGCCTTTTTGCTTGCTCTGTAAGAGCCTATTACCCAAGGCAAAAGTGGCTTTTTCTTGCATCCCTTATTTCACTCTAAAATTGTGACCAAGCACATTTAGGTGTGACCCCTTGAACTTCAGTTTTGACATATGTAAGATGGGCCACATCATACCAGCTTCCCAGGGTGCTATCAGAAGAAAATGAGAAGATGCAAGTTGTATGCAAATTACATGTATCATAGGAAAATTCAAAATCTTGGGGGAGGAAACCCTCCGAACATGCAGAAAGTGACCAGCCTGCTGGCAGATGGGCTCAGCCCAAAGGCAGATAAAAGCTTAATTCAGAGCTTAGGAACAACAATGAAGGAACACGCACACATATACACAAACACACACACACACTTCACTTTCACTGTGTCAAAAAATGGAGATTGTGAGCGGCTATTTAATATAATAGATTTTATTGACTTACCAGATAAGAAAAATAGCAAAATTCTAAAGCCATTCATTGAGATGTCAAAAGATACTTCTGAATTATTTTTTTCTCCTAGTTCTGCAAAGATTACTCTTCTCTCTTAGATTAACTTGGCTTTTTCAGAGTCCTCCAAATTAAACTCTCTTTCTTTCTTTCTTTCTTTCATTGTTTGTTTTTCAACAGGTTCTTCTCACTCTATCAGACATTGACAAACAGGCTGCTTTTTGAAAATAGGTCTCATGCATGCGTGCCTTTGTACTCCTGAAATTCTGTCGAAATGCTTCATTTTATGGAATTGCTTTTGCACAATTTCTCATTCTGTGCCCTCTTCAGGCTACTTCATTGTTCTTAAGTATCTTCTTAGCTCCCCATGTGAGGCTTTGTGCATGATTCTCCTATCAAATTTGAGTTCACCAATATTAAAGAAACTTTCCAAAATAGGATTCGTTAAGCTGGAGGATACATTTCAATGACCTTTCTACTTGATTTCCCTCCATCCAGTTCCCAAAGCTGGGGACTTTTGTGTTATCCTGGTGCAATGCAAGAATTGAAAATAAAGTTGCCTGGCTTGTGAGGTTTGGGGAGCTGGAGAGCGCCTGCCCCCGAGTTTCCCCTGCTGGAGCTGCTTGCTGGTGCAGCCACTGCAGAGAAGGAAGGTTGTTTTCTTATCCCCGCATGCACTGGTCTGACCTGTCTCCGAAATAGGTCAGGCTGGGGCACGGCAAGTTTATGCAGCTGTTGGGGCTTAGGCTCTCGGCAGGCAGCCCGGGAGCCTTGCTTGGCGGCCCCCAGTGAACTGATGAAAACTTGCTGGCCAGCCACGGAGCCTTCCTTCTGGACCTGTGCTGCCTCCCCACCCCCATCCCGAAGGCTTTGAGGTGCAAGAGGATCCCTGGATTATGGGGGCTGATTCTCAACCTCAAAAGGGAAGCGTTCTTTGATTCTAGGGATTGCCCTCTTGTGGATGCAAAAACTCGAAAGAAATGTATACTTCATCAGATTCCATTTTTAAAATCATCCTATTTATTTTGGCTGGGTAAAACCTTCGCTCTTATATAATTCCAAAGATATAGGGGGATAGACAGTAACAGGTTTTCTTCCCGTAGTGTCCCTCTGTATTTTGGTCACCTTTCTAGAGTCTAAGCATAAATAAACAATGATATTTCACTCTCTCTTTAAAAAATGTTCTCTCCTTTTGTGCACATGGTAGCCCATGATAGAAACTGTTTTGTGCCTTGCTTCCTGCACACCACCCCCCCAAGGATGTATCTCAGTGATTACTCTGCATCAGGGTCTGGGGGCTTCCACAGCCCCTTTGTACGGCTGTGTAGTATTCCATTGCATTGGCAAATGATGGTTTATCTAGTATTAGGTAGTTTCCAATTAAATGACACCATCTGGCACATGTGTGCGTTTATTTGTAAAAATAATTTGTCCATGATAGGCACAAAGGGAAGACATTTGTAATTTTGATAGTTTTGGTGGAATTTTGGTACTATGTTGAGAACAAACAGGGGAAGGCTTGCTTCGTAAGTGCGGAGCAGAAACATGTTTGTCTGTGTTCACATGCATGAAAAAAACGAAACAATTTTCTCTACCACTGTACACGTATTGGAGAACAGGTTTTGAAATCTCTGCCTAGGGAGTTGTTCTGCCAACGTTGACTACCCTCTGGAAATTCCTCTAAGCAGTTATTGCTCCAAAAGGAACAGTCTCTAAATCCAGAGAAAGCTTTTTTTTTTTTTTTGACTTTTTGGTTCCTCTTTGTATTCTTTTTTTTTTTTGTCTATTGTTCATTTCAGTCCCCATATCTCATCATATATTAACATATTTGCGATAAACATTCTTAGCTGTTTTTCTTTCTGTGCTACAAAAATTATGGACAATTTTATAGCAATTTTGAGGCAACTTATTTTGATTGTTTAGTTACAAGAGAGAAGCTGTCTGTCAGGGTCACCAAATCAGGGTTGAACTAGTAAGAGAGCAGGCCATGAATAATAAAACAGGGTCTTATATTTCTAATTTTTGAGAAGTGCTGGCCTGGGTTCTTGGGGTTTCTTGAGTTTGGGAGAGGCTGATTTTTAATTTTACAAACTTTTAAGGGGCATGTATCCATTCCCTTCTATGCACAAAGGACTTTTTATGGTTTTGCACATACCTTGCCTCCCTCAAATCGTTTCAGCCTATTTTCCCTTAAATCTGATGCCCAGGAATTCAGTTCTTGATGCTGCTGCGTACCTGGCCTACCTAAGCTGAAGTCCGAGTCCGTGAAATGAGCCAGGAAGAACCGTGTTCCAACCATAGGAGAAAAACAACCTTCTCCAAACCCTCCTGGGAAAGCGGAAGATGGAAATGCCAGTAAATATTACGAAGTGAACATTTCAGGTCATTCCTTTTGAGGAGTGGGCCTTTCAGAAATAGGAGAATGAGGGGCACCTGAGTGGCTCAGTGGGTTAGGCCTCTGCCTTCGGCTCAGGTCATGATCCCAGGGTCCTGGGATCGAGCCCCACATCGGGCTCTCTGCTCAGCGGGGAGCCTGCTTCCCCCTCTCTCTGCCTGCCTCTCTGCCTACTTGTGATCTCTCTCTGTCAAATAAATTAAAAAAAAAAAAAAAAAGAAAGAAATAGGAGAATGAGCTGGGAGCTAAGAATTTATTTTTTGAAAAGCAGGATCTTGATTTGGCTTAAAAAAAGAAATAACGGAAAAACAAAATCAATCTTCTGTCTTGACTTTTCTTGCCTCCAGTTTGAGAGCACAGTTGTGGCAGGCAGAGGAGGGAAGGTCTGCTCTCTTCATACTAGGACTTTCGTCTTGGCTTCCCTAGAAGGCAGCTAGATGAGTGCTCTGGGTTCTCTCCCTGTTTCCCCTCTGACTTGCTTACGGAAATCTGAAGGAGTCACTTTGGACATGTAAACAGGCCTGGTGTTAAGAGCCTCTGTAAAGAGCTGAGAAGAATCAAAAGCAGCTCCCCCTCCCCCGCCACCCTCTCTGCCCAGCAATGTGCGTAATTTGGATTGAATCAGACCCGTCATTTGTGACATCTGATTACTACCTGCAGAAGGATGCAGCTCTCTACCTAGGGAGGAGGGCCAAAGGAGGGTTAATGCTGAAAGAAAGTTTGATTTGTTTGTCAGATTGCTGTGATGTTCTCAACAGAAATTTAGACTGGAAGAAAATACGTAGTAGTTTTCAGACCCACGTTGGCCACGTAACCACCCTTGAGATTCTGACGTTGTTGTGCTCCCTTACACAGGTGAAGAGAGAGCCTTGTCCAGGGGCTGGCTCCTTGTCAGCAAGGACGGACTCAGGTGTGAGAGCTGCTCTCTCTCCTGACTGGTAGATTTGTTGCTTTTTAAAATTAAGAGGGTGGCGGGGAGCGCCTGGGTGGCTCAGTCCTTAAGCAGCTGCCTTCGGCTCAGGTCAAGATCCCAGGGTCCTAGAATCGAGGCTGAGCTCTGCACTGAGCTCCCTGCTCGGTGGGAAGCCTCCTTCTCCGTCTTCCACTCTCCTGGCCTGTGTTCCCTCTTTCACTGTGTCTCTCTGTCAAATAAATAAATAAATAAAATCTTCAAATAAATAAATAAAGAGGGACCCATGGATTCTTTAGGGGAGACAACTTTACATTTCATGATTTGCAAATGAGTGGGATCTCAGTGTCTGGAATCATTGGTTCTCTTTGAAAAAGAGGAGAGCTTCTACTATCTTCTGGGAGCATTTCTAAAAGGGCCTAGGAGTCCATGTCAGGAAGTCCCCCCAATAAACAGGGTCTCCTCACAGCATCTTGGGGGTGGGGTGGGGACTAGCAATACCCCAGAGAAGAATAGGATTTGGGAAGCTATCCAGTGTGGAAACTTTCCAGGTGGTAGACTTGCTTGGCTTTTGTGCAGACAGGGCACATCCGGGGCTGGTGCGTGCACGACGCGCATTCATCAGAGGGCGGCAGAAAGGCAACTTCTATAATTTCTTACTGGAAGCCAATGTCTGCTTGTGGTCACTGGCCCTGCCAAGCTCTGAATAGTTGCTGAATTTTTGTCTGAAGAAAAGATGGCAAAGGGGAGACTGGGATCTCAGCATCAGGTCGAAAACAGCAGAGAGCCGGGATGAAGAGTCCAGGGCATGGAGGGATGCCGGGGTCTTGGCAGGTCCCGCATCATCCAGGGATTGGGTTCCAGGAAGGAAGCCAGGGTGGAAACTCAACTGGCCTAATTGGGATTCTGCTTCTGGGCTCTTCCAGTTAACTTTCTGGGCCTTGACTCCTCAGTGTCTTCTTGCCTGTGGAAAGTACCAGCTGGTGTGTCTCAGGGCATTCCTGAGCCAAAAGCCAGTTGGTGGAAGACCACCTCACCTTGTTTCCTTCAAAGGCTCAGTAAGTGGTCAGTGGAGGGTGGGCACTTACAGATCTTCTGCAGGTGGCAGCAAGGACTCATTACCTGGCACACTCTGGTGTCACGCAGTCTCTCCTTTTTCCAGGAAATTGAAACCGAGTCACTCCCCCGGGCTTTTCTTTGTAACGGAGTATTGACATATACCTTGGACTGATAAGAAGAGGACCGATTTCCTTATAACAAAATACAAATGACGTAGAAAACCAAATTTGGTCTGAATTTTGTTTGCTGTCTAACTTTATCATTTTATTGAATTATTATAATTTAATGTTACTGGTTTAAACTAACAATTCTTCCCCTGAAATGAATCCTTTTTATTTTTTTTTTTAAATTGAGAACCCAAATTAAATTCATTAGGAAAGACAATGACTATCTTTCACATTGAAATTCCTAGTACTTGGAAAATCCTTTTGGAAAAGCTTTAGGAAAAATAGAACTGTCACTCAAACTATAGTTTATAGGAAATGATATTACCAGAACAATTTGGGCTTTTTGCAGGGATGTTTGAAAATCTCCCTACCCTCAGTGCTCTGCCTTTGAAATCCTTTGAAACTGTTTCTCCTATTTTCCTTTCACAAAGGCCTCTCTGGGCTGACCTTGGGTAAAAAGAGGGAGGTCTGTTTCGTATGTTCCCTGTATCCCCCACCCCTGTCCTGCTTCCATCTGGCTTACCTTCCTCTTGTGCACCCCTACCCTACACACACACATATAACAGAAGCTTCCACCAAGCTCTTCCTCATTCACAACGAGACTCAACTGGTTACCTCTCCCTGGGATGTTGGCAGTTTCCAAGAGGATGCTCGGAGCTGATAACCTAACACGGAGGAACCAATTCCTAATGGCAGAATTCCAGGTATCCACGTAGGAAGGAAACCTTGGAAGTGGGGCAAGGAATAGGTTTCAGTTGCCACTCAAAACACACCCCTGCAGATCCTATCTTCATGGTGCATGGCAAGACTAGTTCTGAAATGAGAGAGCTTCTTGCTGGTGAGTATGACCTCCCAGGGCATTGTACACTGGTGAGCTCTCCAGGCGAGGCAGGTCCAGGTGAGGCCGAGAGCATTCTCCATCACTGATGGATTCTCCACACTTACGGGGTGCCAGAGAAAAGCCTTGGCTTGTGTTTTTTGGTCTTCTTGGCAAAGAGCAGGGCCAGAAGAACATGAAAGGTCTGGGAGGGCACTGTGGGACCCATTTGGCCTCAGAGCTCAAAACCCTCCCCAAGGAACAGACATCTGATCTGAGCCCTCACACCATTTTTTTTGTTTGTTTGTTTTTAAGATTTATTTATTTATTTCAGAGAAAGAGAAGGGAAATAGGGACAGAGGGAGAGAATTTTCAAGCAGGCTCCCTGCCAAGCACAGAGCCTGATACAGGGCTCCATCCCCCGATCCATGAGGTCATGACCTCAAGCCCAAACCGGAAGCTCAACTGACTGAGCCACCCAGGTGCCCTGAGCTCTTATACTTCTCGTGGTACCTGGACTGATGTCAGAGGTTAAAAGAAATGAGGCTCCCCTCCTCAAGGGGACTAGGACCCAAGGGGCAATCATGATGGATCTGCCGGCTGGAAATCTTCTGGAAAGTGCACTGAAGCCCTTCCAGGAGTCTTTTGGAAGGCCAGTGACTCCTAGACTCTCAGTGCTGGGGTCCTGGAGAGCCTCAGCAACACATTGTTCTGGAAGATGTAAGCCATGAACCTCCCAGTAGAACAGCTGGGATTTATTCCACCCTTGATATATGGGGTTCTGAAACAGCCTGTCATGTCTGTGAACTCTTGAATGATCTTGAATTCCTGCTGAGCCCCCAATGCTGGCACTTAGACTTGATTGATGTTTTATAAGTATTAGGTAATGACAGCAGACACAAGCATGTAGAAACAGTCTACATCTCCCCCTGGTCCCCTCAAGTGGAGGATGAAAGAGGAGTCCTTGTTGGAGGTGAGCTCATCATGGAGGGAATGAACCTTGAGTTCTAGGGATCCTCACCTGTGTGGGCCCTTTCAGACTCTGGAAGGGACCCCACGCATCTTCATGCCATTAGGTTTTTGCAAATGTGACAAAATGAAGATACATTGGTTTTTACTTTTTTTTTTTTTTAAGATTTATTTATTTGACAGAGAGAGAGAGAGATCACAAGTCAGCAGAGAGCATGCAGAGGGAGAGGGGGAAGCAGGCTCCCCGCTGAGCCAGAGAGCCCAATGAGGGGCTCGATCCCAGGACCCAGAGATCATGACCTGAGCCGAAGGCGGAAGCTTAACCCACTGAGCCACCCAGGCATGCCTGGTTTTTACATTTTAAGAAGGGCTCCCTTAATTATAAAAGCTTTAGGTCCTACAAAACTGTATCTATCCTTGTCCTTGTTCAGTTTAGGGGAGGAAAGGTAGAGGTGAGGAGAGGTGGTCCCTGTGCATGGTGAAGGCCTGGCACAGACGTATGTGAGAGCAAAATAATAATGATGATCATGATGATAATAATAATAATAATCGTCATCATCATCATCATCATACTCAGTCCCCCTCAACTATGTCTTGGATGTTCGGGTTGCCAGGATGCTTCCTCTTTCTCAAGCCTTACCCTGTTTACTTATGGAGCCAAAGTCGGTCTGGCAACCCACCGCTACTGAGAATTTACCTGTGTGGCCCTTAGACTGCATAGGAGTCTTTGTCCTTGCAGGGAACCTCTTAGAAGGATCCTGGACAGATTCCTTACAAGAAGATAAGGAACATCCATCCTCTTATGGGACATGGGCAGGTGGGCAAGAGCCTTCATTTGGGCATGAGAATGGGGGGCTAGGCTTTGATTTCCTCAGCTGTAAAAGTTGGGTCAGGCAATTTTCAGATGTTTCCTGTAGGTCTCCGGAACCGTGACTATGACCAGGTTGCTTTTCCTCTCTGGGCCTGACTCTCCCTTCCTCTGGGAAACAGAAGCACTAGCGAGGTGAAGGGTATGGTCTCTCTCAGCTCTGGCGGATGTGGCCGCTACGGTCTTGTTCTATTCTCAGCAGACTCTCGGCCACCCCAGGCAGTTGTTTGAAGAAACAGTGAGGCCTCCAGGCAGCTGGAGATACAGGGCAAAAATGGAGAGGCCTGGGGCCTTTCGATATCTTAGTGGATGAGGAATTCCTACCTGTCTCATCTTTGAAAGGAAGGACTTCAGGTGCTGAAACAGCGAGGGTGAGGACAGAAGCTTGCTGTGTTTTGGGGCAGGTGGACATGGTCTTCTTCCCCACCCACGCTGGGCAATGGATGGTTTCTTGAAGCTCCTGTCAAAACTGTGGCTTCTAGAAGAGTCTGGAAACGGGTATTGTTTAGAGAACTTCCCCTTAAGTTAGAGTTGCTTAAGCAGGACGGTAACATTCCCTCTTTCAAATCATCTGTGTCTGGACATTTTTCCCAGTGACCAGAGAAGACAGGAGATTTCTGGGAGTCGACCAAGTCAAAGCTAGAAACTGGGCTTGAGGAGAAAGAATCAGATGATAGTACCTTCACTTCATCTGTTTCTGCTCTTGTGTTTTAAATGTAAAGTAACTCCCTCATTTGTAGTTGTCAAAAACGGAATCAGATAAATAAGTTTGTTTGTTTGTTTTTGCCTTGGGTTAAAAGACATGCATAGAGGCTCACGAAAAAAAAAAAATCGGATTTGAATCTATTAAAATTTTCCATGAAAAGCAGAGTTTGAGATAAAACTCGAAACAGTAGGTAATATGAAGTCTGAAAACCACTGTTTTTGCAAGGACTTTACAATTAAGCATTTCAGAAACTTGAATATAAGAAATGTTTTTGTTATATTAAAAACAATTCAAGGCAAGAGGTCATAGCCTACCAAGAAGAGGTTTTAATAATTTTTTTTCTTCACTATTTTACTCTTTTATTTTTGTGGAAGAAAATGATTTCAAAAGTCAACATCTACATGTTGACTTTTTTAGGTATATATTCTGCAAACAGACTATGAATCATTCAGATGCAGCAAACCTTAACTGCCAAGGCCAAATGACAAAATTAACAATGTAAAATGCATTGTAAAAATTTATTTTTGGAAGAATTTTTAGAGCATATAAAATATCCAAACTGATCTTTGCGTGCATAATTTTTCTTAGGTATCTGGTAATCTATGGCTCAAGGTTTCTTATAGTTTCCTTTATCTTAAACAAACAGATTTGAGGAAACACATGTGAGCAAATATTGCTACAAAATATCTACTAATCTTTTTGACATAGAAGCTGAACATTATAAAATGAGAACATCAGATAGAGGAACTATACCTCTTTATACATTCAGAATAATAAGTACTACTGTTTACCATATGAAAGAGTTTGTTTCTAGTTTTCTTAGTGATTATCCTATACTCAGATCAAATGTATTGCGATTTTGAACTTTGAATCGCAAATTAAAATTTTTTTTTGATAAGAGAGAAAGTCACTACTTGACCTGTAGATTAAAGAAGAAATCTGATCGTAGCTACTTTTAGCCACCATTAGAATTTTTGTCTGTAACTTCATACAAATCAAAACAATTCGAGTTGTCGACTCTCCTTTCTGTGTCCATAAGCAAACCTTAGACTTACACCGCAGCCCGAGTTTATGCTCCCCGGACACATTTGAAGAAGGAGAATTGGTGAGAGTTATGACATACATTTGTTTAATATAGTTCGACTAGTAAGATAACAACATAACTTTTAGAACGGCAAGCATTTATAATGCTTTGCCAAGCATTGGGGTGGTGAGTAGTACTCGATGTGAGTATTTGATTTCCTCTGCGTACTTTTTTTTATGTTTTCTTAGGGAAGTGCTAGTGGAGAGTCGAAGAATTGCCATTCTATTTAACTATATAAAAACATTAAAGCATTTTAGGGAATGCAGAAATACATATGCTTCAGGTTAAAATATTGAGACATCTTGGATATTTTAATAACATTTCCACTATAAAGTAGCAAGAGCAGACTTATTTTTTAAACTTCTTTTATACAGGAGGTTACAGTTGTTGATTAAAGTAATTTGAACACTTTGGAAGAACACTTCAGCTTTCTAGTGGTGAGACATGGTCTGTTTTCCCCTCTGCTATTAAAGGACGTGTTTTTTATTTATAAGTGGAGCACTATTAGGATTATTTTTTGCTGTTGTTAAGAGGGGTTTTAAAGTCAATATGAATACAGATTTATATGCATTAAAGAAATGAAATTAAATGCTAAAGCTAAACTGTTGAATGGCATTCTGTAAAATTTAGAGATCCATTCCACTGAAATTATTTATATTAATGATGTTTTAAGACTGTTGTACAGTTCATTTTGGATGTTTGAGATTAAAAAAAAAAAAAAAAAAACCTCTCTAGAATTTGGAGAAAGTGAAAGTGTTGCTGTGTGCAAGGAGAGGGTCCAGCAGAGCAGAACACATTCTAGAGAGTACTTACCCTGAACATTCTTCAAGCACTAAGGACTCTATTTCACTTCTCAGGTCGGTTGCGAAGTTGATTTCTCACGTTAAGATTAAAAAAAGTGTTTTCCCTAGAAAGCAAATAAACGCCAAACTCCAAATTCACCACCAAAGGGGGGAGTATGGTTTAGACTTGCTTTTATTTGAATGATAGGAATTTTCTAATGAAGGAAATGAGTTGACAAACAAGTTTAAAGAAATTGTAGCACCTACTTTGTCATATTGTGGTTGAATTTTAATTCTCTCATAGTCCCAAGGGCTGCCAAATTATTAAAAAGAACAATGAGTTTCTCAACAGAAAGAAAAAAAAAAAAGAAAAGAAAAGAAAGAAAAAGAAATTACGCAGGGATGCTGTAACTTACAAAACAATTGTTCCTGCTAAGCTTTGTGCAGCTTTAAATACAATTGAATATTAATTCTATCAGACCTAGTTGACTTAAAAGCTAGGATGGATCAGGAGCTGATTTTTGGCATTCCTTCATTTTTCCACTCTTTTGTTCACTTGACACACAGCTTTTATACCCAGGCTTTGCGGGAACCAGTGGCGTGATCTCTGAACAATCTGTTCGAGGAGGAAAGGGCTCCTCCAACCAGCAGCCAGAGTTTTAATTAAATACTGTTCATCTTGTCTATCTCAAACAGCTGCAGAAATAGCTGTTGGCATAAAGGTATCAATGAACTTATGTTCTCTGGTGTTAATAGTGCAAAGAACCTCCTTGGCGCTTAAAAAGCAAAACAAAACAGAACGCACACATGCAACCCCGCCCCCCCACAGTCATGTCATTATTATTTTTAAGTTAAGAAGAATCACATCGAAGAAACGGTCCTGTCCTGTGGAGCCAGACTCAGTATCCCGTTGTAAGGTACATGCAGGTTGAAGAAATTATTTTGTTTATTAATTCAGGTTACATGTCCTGCCTGTCTGGCTAGAAGAGAAAGGAAAGAGAGGTGTAACTTTCAGCACACACACTGATTTGTTCTTATTACATAACAAAAGTCTATTTCTTTATCATGTTATCATTCAGTTAATAAAAATTAGCTACAATAACAGCATCAACTTAAAAACCCCTCAAAGTCCAGGGGATTTTCTTTCACAATGAACATGAATACTGTTCAGAAATACAAACAGTCAAAGGATAACTTTAGGTCTGAAAGAGAAACCTGGCAAGGGTAATTGAATAAGCCTGGGTCCCTTGACTGTGTCATGGTGAGGGCAGTCAACATGTCATAATTAGGTTTATTGAGGGCCATTCCAACAATCTGCTTCTATTCTTCCTGCCTTATTGTCCACAGCTAGGCAAATAGCCAAGGGACAAAAGGAATCAAGTGCTGACAAAACATGAAAGAGGAAAAAGATTTAGCTGCTTTTATCAAAGAAACTGAGAAGGACTTTGTGTAAATAAAATAAGTGACTGGCCATCCTGCATTTAGGCAATGCCGTTTTCATTAGAATTAATTCTTGACATATTGGAAGAGTTCCAAGGGAAGGATTTCTACTTCTGACAAGTTTAATTTGTAAATTAAAAACAGTTGGTTAAACATGAGCCTCCATCAACAAAACTTAACCAAAGCCATACATGGCAAGGGCCTAAGCAGGTGAAAAAGAGAATGACTTTGAAAACAGTCTTCCCCCAAAATTATGCAAATTCTTATTACTTCATAACAAATGTTTCCCATTGAAGCCTACAGCAGGATGTCTGCTCCTGGAGGTTTGTTTAGATCGCATTTTCTTCCCCTTTAAGCCTCCGAGGTTGACATAACACTTACTCCGTGTTGGTTCCTGGGAGTAGAGACGGCAAGAGCGGAAGGGACAGACAGACGGGACTTTTATTTTTTTTAAGAAGTCAAGCGAGTAGGACTTGAGTAGGACTTCTGTAAGTCGACACGTCTCAGGACAGGCTGCTCCGCTTTTTTCTTCATTGAAGGTGAGCGTTTCTTACAGGCGTGCTTCTGATGCCTAATGGGGAGAAAGCAGAAAGCGTGGACGGTGGAGGGCAGTGGTACCTGTGCTAAATATTCGTGAGATCTCCGGTCCAGGTCGTCCGGCTGGAGGTTCGCACGCCACGCCGGCAGCTCTGTGGTTAGGACTTAGTGATAGAGACAAAGTGGAAACCTTCAGTTCGGAGGTCCAGCTGGCCTCTGGACAAGACTTTCATTGAAGTCTAGGGAAGTCCTTTCAGAAAACAGCTGCTCGTGAAGTGGGGCCGCTGTTCCTGTTGCATCCTTGCAGACGGTGGCATCATCAGCTTCGGAGAGGGGTCTTTCGGGATGCCCTGGATTTCAGAAGTCCTTTTCCAAGCTGTACACAGGAAGGTGGCTAGAGGAGAGAATGCTATCCTGAACGATTTGTCCCTTGGGAATAAAAATTTTGCTTGAGTATCAAATGTCCCTCGGTTCTATTGAGAGTTAACATGGGAAATAAGAAACCTATTACTCAGGCAGCTTCAGGGACCAGGCTGTTCAGATTTAAGAATTTCACATGGCTTTACTTCTCCCGACACCAAGGCATCCTGGAGATGTGCATTGCCTTACTCCTAGGCCCTTGAAATTAAAGTGAAAACATTTTTCTCATCTCAAAGAAAAAAAAAAATCACTTCATTCCATCAGGTAGCGGGTGTGAGCACGCTTTATGGGTAAAGGCCTGGACAAATGCAAAAATAGAATCATTACCACTGGTATCACTACTATTGCTCTGTTTGAATGGAGCTCATCAATGGTTCCATTTGTACGGTTTTTCTAGCATCCTGGGAAGCACTGAAATACATGGTCCAAATGTTTCTCTTGTGGCCCATTACATTGAACTTGCAGTGTCTTGAAGTTTATTCTACTTGTGGGTTTTGGAAAAAACCAGAGCACCCCACTGCACAGCCCCAGTGTCGTTCTGCACCAGATGTAACTGTGATTTTCTGAAAGGCTTTGGGGTTAGAAGACGTTTGCTTTTTGCTCCAGTTTGCTCTCTTAACTAGCTGTGATATCAAGGGAACCTCCCCAGCCACTCTGGGCTGAATTCTTGGGAGTGATACTATTTGCTCCCCTACCTCAAAGGATTGTGGTGATGTATCAGTGGTCCTGAACGCGTTCGATCTTCTGATGGATATGGAGCCTTATTTACTTATAATCTGCTCATTGCTTTTGTACTTACTGAAACAAGATTTGGTAGCTGATTGGGTCGCCTTGATGCTTTCTCAGAGTACAGTTTAATAAGAATTAAGTGGATCTTCCTGTGGTCAGTCCAAAATACACAGAATTCCTTCTGTATCCAGGATAGAAGGGACCTGGTTGCTGAGATCACGTTGCTTTCCTGCAAAGCAGCACCCTGGTGCATATCTGGTGGGTAAGTGGGTTTGGGGGGAAGCTGCTCTTAGGGTTTTGGACTTGGGCAAAATAAGGCTTTTGAGTTCCACATTGTTCTGATGCCTGTTGGCTCATGTCACAAGATTAGAAAGCCCAGCAGGCCAGGAAGGAGTTTCTCTGGAAGGAGCTGGAGATTTATGCAGACTGGCTGACTCTCTGACATTTATTTGCTGCCCTTTTCTCCCTCTGTTCTGGCAACCATGAACCAGATGGACAAGCTCATGGAAAATAAGGCCAGTGAAGAGAAGATGCTTTTGATTTCTCCAAAGATAAGACAGAACTCGCTTTCTCTCTTTCTTTTTGACCTGGCAGGGGCAATTTTATGTGCATGAATTCAAAATGGGCCCCTTAGCTTTTGGAGACCATTTGAAACATTTGAACAAGGACCTTCCTTGGTATGTTACTGAGAGTAACATAAACTCTGTTGATCAGGCATCAGCCGAAGGGAGAAATGTCCAGGGTATGGGTCAAATGTTATGCCTACCAGACGTCAACCGTCCACCTTGTAGCCGGGCACCAAAGATGTCGTCTGAGCTTTAGCTAAGATTATAATTCAGTGGGACTGAATCCTTCCTTAATCATCAGCCTTTCCAAAAGGAGAATGATGAAGAGAGGAAGCATGGCTTACTATTTCACTCTGTAATCATTTATGAGTTGAGCTGTATTTTACCTTCTGTTGACCTCTGGTGCTGTTGGTGTCCTCATTCTGTAGTGGCAGCTACAGTGTTACAAGGGGACCACGTGGTGATTTCCCTGGGAGAGCTCTGGTTTGGTATATGGACAATTGATAGATGTGTTCATCTAATTACATGCAGTTCATAAAGCATCAATAATTTTAACACAAATGTTTATATCCGGAGTAATTGTGTCTTGAGCTCTGGGACATTTTTTCTTTTTTTTTTCAAAAGTTACAGGTTTCCCGTACATTTTAAAGTCATCACAGTTTCCCTCTGTATTACCTGTGGCTCAAAATTTCAGACTGAAAATACTTCATCAGGCATGTTGTTGAGCCCGGCCCTTGGAATTTCAGTGTTGAAATATGGGATTAAAAATGGTGAATGGATTTGCTAATTACATGCAGTTTTTCCTTTTCTTTCTTTCTTTTTTTTTAAGGAAGGAGGGGAGGGGCATGTGCGGCTCACGAATTTAGCCTTATTATTTATTTTATGTGGTCGCTGTTTGTAGACTTCTTCTTCTTCTTCTTCTTCTTCTTCTTCTTCTTTTTTTATTTGTTTACTCTTGTTTGTTTGAACTAATCACTACTTAAGGAAAAGACCTCTCCGGACAGCCTCCCCTTCCCCAAGCCTTTAGCCGGGGTGACCATTCAGGCATAAAAACGTGCTTATCTGCAAATGAATGGCAGCTCTTCGCTTCATTAAAGCCCCTTTCTCTTTTGGCACTCGCATTGTGACCCTTTGATATTAATTCAAAGGGCAATTAAAGAATGCGGCCCATCTTTGAAGTAAGGCATTCAGAGCAAGGGTAGGGATGAACCTGGGCCTCTGATGGACTGTGTGTATTCAACAGGCCTTTTCAAGGCAGTTTGAAGTGAGTCAAAGAAAATGGGCAGGAGAAGGTCAAAGAGAAAAAAGAGGCTAAAGAAACAGTCAGTATTTGTTCGGAGTATTAGCCAAGCAAACTGCAAATAGCAACAAAATGAAACAGTTAATAGAGCAGCCAGACAGAGCCATGTCAATCACTTAACTCGGACAGCATTAGGCCCACGGAGGCTCCCTCCGCTGTGTTACCTAATTATCTTGGGAAAGGCAGTAACTGGAAGTAATGGTATTATATTTCTTTCTGCTTACTGCCCAGAAAAGGTGATAAATACTCACTGCTCCATAATTATGCAACATATATACATAAAGGAGGAGGAGGGGGGTGGGAGGGTGCTGGAAGGGGGCGGGGGATGCATTGAAGTCGAGTTCCTAGTAAGAAGTCCAAATATGGCACAAATATGGCATTTTCAAACATTAGCATGCTGGAGAATCACTTAACTTGTTTCAGCTGGAGCTGGATGAAATATGCAGGATTTCTTCTCTTAACAACCCTTAAAGACAAACATGTTTACCCATCTAGGAAAGTTCCTTTTTAGAGAGAAAAAAAAATTCAGCCAGCAAAAGCTGTGCTTAAATCATATGAAGGATTTGGCTGACGCCCCATCCTGCCCCCGTGGAGAAGAGGAGAGGCAGAGGGAAGCTGGATTGTCTCTGAGCTTTCCCCATTGTGCCTGACTGCTGGACACACCCATGGTGGGGGGGAAGGGGGTAGCCGTCCTGGTTGCCCACGTCACCTAGATAGGCCAGGCCAAAGGCAGGGGGCTAGGGGTCCGATTGGAGGCTGTGTCAGTTTCTTTTAGTGTGATGAGGAGGGATAATTTTAGATTCCACTTTCATTTGTCATTAGGAAAAACAAAAACACCTCATTCATTAACCAAGCACTTCTTTGAAAGTGTGAGCAAACGGACTTAAACAAAGATTTCCAGGCTTCTCCAGGGGGAGGGGGAGAGGGATAGGTAAGGGATGGGGAATAGCCCAGGCAGCCAGGGAAATGTCTGCGGATGGGTGGAATGGTGTCACTGAATTGCACAGAAGTTGGCTTCTAAAGAGACCCCCGAGGACTCTGTTCAGATTATTTGTAACATGGGCTGTTGGAAAATTGTTGTTTGATGTTGCATTTGTGCATCATGGGTTTTGTTTAGAGGGACAGTAATAGATCTGAAGGATCTGTTATGCAGCTTTTTGACATACTGTTCCAGAATGTAGCTATTAATATAAAAAGTTTCTGCTTTGTAAAAAGTCCATTTATTGAAATAAGTACTCAATCACTCTTTCTTTTGACACACCGACAAATCATCCCCAAATCAGGATTTAAAAAAAAAAAAACACAACTGTTTAAATTTAAAATATATATATATATTTCAAAAGATTTTATTTATTTGACAGACAGAGATCACAAGCAGGCAGAGAGGCAGGCAGAGAGAGGAAGGGAAGCAGGCTCCCTGCTGAGCAGAGATCCTGATCCCAGAACCCTGGGATCATGACCTGAGCTGAAGGAAGGCAGAGGCTTTAACCCACTGAGCCACCCAGGCGTCCTTTGAAAACTATTTCTTATGTATTTATTTGCAAATCCTTATGTATTTATTTGCAAGAGGGAAAGCTAGAGACAGAGCATGAGTGGAGGGGGAAGGGCTGAGGCTGAGGGAGATGCGGACTCCCCACTGAGCCCCGGACTTGGGGTTCCATCCCAGGACCCCAGGACCATGTGACCTGAACAGAAGGCAGACACCCAACCCACTGAGCCACCCAGGCACCCCATCCTTTTTAGAAAAAAAAAAAATCCTGATTTGGGGGTGATTTGTTACAAAACTAGAAAAACAAATTAAATGGTTAATTTTTGAATCTATGAATAACTTCAGCTCTTCAGTAGAATCTACCGAACTGTTTTCCCTCCAGTCCTGTTTACTGCTACAACAGAGCAACGTTGGAGGGAGTAAGAAGCGTTTCCACCACAGAAACAGTCAACAGAGCCTTAGCTGCTTAACTAGAAGAAATCTACTACATGAATTTGCAAATTCTCTTAGGTGCCTTGCGAAGAAAATACTACAAAATGCCCCAAATAATAATAAAAACCTAAGTCAACAATAATTGTAAAATAAGGGAAGCTTAGGCAGTAGAAATCGAATAAATTCACTAGGACGTTTTCATCAGTAGTAACCAGGGATACTTTTTTACTTCTAGAAGGAGGGCATTTCTTTTTTCCAAGTAACTTTTTCAAAGGACTCATTGAGAGGCCCTTTTTCAGGGTGACTAAAAATCATAGAATCCGGAAATATTAGGAAATGTCCATGATCCTGGAATATTGAAAACACTGATGCATCTTTCAGATCAAAATAGATTCTACTGGGAAGACTGAGAGCTTTTGCTTTCATGGCGCTCTACCCACTTCTGGGTGTTTCTCCAATTTCCACCGTGTATCCTTCTAGCCTCTTTTTTCTTCCTTCTTTCCTCACACAAACCCCCAATTTTTGTTTCAAGAAGTGATGGCTTGGAAACAGTGAAGATGAAGAGCAATTTATATTCCCATTTTCCTCCCGTTTTAAATCTGCCCAGCTACCCTAAATTCAGAATTCTGTGCCACCTCTAGGCGAGACTGTGGCTCTGAAAGTCCAGATGAATTAGGTAATGGGCTCTGCCTATCCCTTGGTGAGTTTAGATGGAAGGGCTTACAGAGCAGATACACTGTAACTCCTACTACAAACAGGTTCAAGGCCATGTGCTTTCTTAGCTTCAGGATGCTCCCAAGCCACTTCTCTCATTCCAAAGCTGCTTCCTGGAAGTATGTAGGGAATTCTTAGAATCTGTATGATCTCTGGGATCTTATGGTTTTAATGGTTTTCCTAAATTACAATTTACCCTTGAATTGACAACCAACCATTTAGGGCCCAGGCAGATAACAACAAACAACAAGAAGAATGTACTTCTTAGGGGGGGCCCTGGTGGTTCTTTCAGTTAAGCAGTTAAAGGTATGATCCCAGGATCCTGGGATAGAGCCCCCCATTGGGCTCCCTGCTCAGCAGGGGAGACTGTTTCTCCCTCTCCCTCCCCGTGCTCATGCTCTCTCTCATTTGCTCTCTTTCTCAAATAAATAAAATTGAAAAAAGAAAAAAATGATGTGCTTCCTACCTTATAGCTAAGGATGCAGTTTAGAGAGACTAAAGTCTTTATAAGACTTTACCTCTTGTAAAGGCAGAGCTGAACTAGGATCCGGATTTGTCTGACTTTAGAACTTGTGGTTCCAAGTGCCACTCTATGTAACTGGCTTGTGCCTTCTGGGAAGAGAAGCTGCATTAAGCAAATATTGAGAAGTGGCTCCAGTGCCTCCGCAGCTGGGAGGTTTATGAAATGGGACCGATAATAGTGTTTGGCTTATAGAATTATGATTAAAAATTTTATGACAAAATACACAGAGACATTTTGTGCCCCTCAGTAGGCATCAGATATTATCTTTGCTAATCTTATCTGTGCGGTGTGGCTCAGAGGTGGGATTCCCAGGAAGCTAAGTAAGTTTAAAGTTTAGGGCTCTTACATGTTTGAACCCTGAGAGCGCCCGGAGTTTCCTGGGCTTTGTTAAGTGTTCTAGGAGGGGAAAGGAAACCAGGATGCAGTCACCAAATCTGTTTTAAAACTTTTTCTTTCTTTCTTTCTTTTTTAAATTTTATCTATTTATTTGACAGAGAAAGAGAGAGGTCACAAGTAGGCAGAGAGGCAGGCAGAGAGAGAGGGGGAAGCAGACTCCCCGCTGAGCAGAGAGCCTGATGTGGGGCTGGATCCCAGGACCTTGAGCTCATGACCTGAGCTGAAGGCATGGTCTAACCAACTGAGCCACCCAGGCGCCCCGACCAATTTTTTTTTAAGATAGAATGTATTTATTTGAGAGAGAGAGAGAGAGAGAGAGAGAAAGCAGGAGCAGAGGGAGGGGCAGAAGGAGAGGGAGAAGCCGGCTCCCCACCAAGCAGGGAGCCTGATATGGGATCCGATCCCAGGACTATGAGCTGAGGGCAAACACTTAACCAACTGAGCCACCCAGGCGCCCCAATCATGAATTGTTTCCGTGTAAGCATTCCTTGTAAATTTCCTGGACAGAGACACACAAAAGGGACCTCCAGTAACTTACCATGATTTTTTTGTTTCCCATTCTAAGCAAGTATTCACTTTGTACCAGGATTCTGTAGTTGTAAATCTATTTTATTTTATTTTTTCAAGTTTTTATTTAAATTCCAGTTAGTTAACATATAGTGTAACATTAGTTTTAGATGTAGAGTCTAGTGATCCACCAGTGACCATGATTCACTTACATACAACACTCAGTGCTCATCACAAGTGCCCTCCTTAATGCCCATCACCCATTTAGCACCCCCCCCCCCCCCCTCGCCTCTGGTAATCCTCAGTTTGGTCTCTATAGTTAAGAATCTTTTTTCTGGTTTGTCTCTCTCCTTTTTATCCCCCCCATGTTCATCTGTATTGTTTGTTAAATTCCACATATGAGCGAAATTGTATGGTGTTTGTCTTTCTCTGACTTACTTCACTTAGCATAATACTCTCTAGCTCCATCCACCTAATTGCAAATGGCATATTTCATTCTTTTTTATGGCTGAGTAATATTCCATTACACACACACACACACGCACGCACACACACGCACACCACATCTTCTTTATCCATTCATCAATCAGTGGACATTTGGGCTCTTTCCATAATTTGGCTATGGTTGATAATACTGTTACAAACATTGGGATGCATTTATTCCCTTCAAATCAGTATCTTTGGTATCCTTTGGGTAAATACCTACTAGTGCAATTGCTGAATCATGGGGTAGTTCTATTTTTAACTTTTTGAGGAACCTCCATACTGTTCTCCAAGGTGGGTGCACCCATCTGCATTCTCACGAAGTGTTAAGAAGGCTCCCCTTCCTCCACATCCGTTCTAACATCTGTTGATCACTGTGTCTGTAAATCTATTTTAAAAAGAGAGTCCCTCGGGGCGCCTGGGTGGCTCAGTGGATTAAGCCGCTGCCTTCGGCTCAGGTCATGATCTCAGGATCCTGGGATCGAGTCCCGCATCAGGCTCTCTGCTCAGCAGGGAGCCTGCTTCCCTCTATCTCCCTCTCTGCCTGCCTCTCCGTCTGCTTGTGATCTCTCTCTGTCAAATAAATAAATAAAATCTTAAAAAAAAAATAAAAAGAGAGTCCCTCAAAACCTAGGTCAATTAGTGGATCCTCCCAGCACCTTTGTGTTGGTCCTGCTTTTAAACTCTGGGGAGAGGGGCACCTGGGTGGCTCAGTCTGTTAAACAACTGCCTTTGGCTCCGGTCGAGCCCTACCTTGGGCTCCTGCTCACGGGAAGCCTGCCTCTCCCTCTTCTCCTCTCTTGTGCACTCTCTCTTGCGTGCTACCTCTCTGTCTCTCAAATAAGTAAATAAAATCTTTAAAAATGGAAACAAAAACCCCTGGGAGATACCCTCTGTTGGCACTGGGAAGCCAGGTTCTGGCAAGAAGAAAGAGATGTCTTCCTTTTCTGATTGGTTGGCTAAGAGTTTGATTCATGAACTGAGAATTCTAGCTGTTCTGTCAGATTTTATGCATATGTGCATGAGCTAAAGATATCAAAACCATCATCCTGTTTTGGAATTGTTTGAAGTCTGTCTTCCCAAATGTCCTAACTCCTGGTATTCTGAAAGAGAAGAAAAAGCCTTTCTCCACATATGAGGGGTCCACACATGCTAACTTAGAACTACTGGGAAAGCAGAACCTGGAGAATCGGAATTCATTGTAAAGTTAGGACATCAGCCTGTGTGTGCGAGGAGAGACTAGAACTTGTCCAGACACCAATTCGGATTGTTTTATGAGAAACACACAACAATCTGCACAAAACAACTACACTTATTGAATGCCTACTCTGTGGTAGTTACTGGAGAGAATAATGATGAACAAGATATGCCTCCTCTTCTCCAGAAATCTATCACCTGGGGTGGGGGTGGAGGGGAAGATGCTCATATGATCAGATCATGCCAATCACCTGTTGAGTTGCTTGGAAAGTCCAGGGTTCTGTGGGAATGCAGGGGAGGAGTGTTGGCCATCCACAGGTTCAGGGATGCTGCATGGAGAAGATATGAGAACTGAATTTTACAAGATGACTAAGAGCTGGCCAGAGCGAAAAGCACAGAGGAGGAAAGGCATTACAGGCAGAGGGAACAACATGGGCAAAGGCAGAGAGCAGTTAAACCCATAGTGTGGGCTGGCAAGCGGCTGAAGACAAAATAGGGTCTGGTCACCAGAATTCCTCAGTCTTAAAATGCGAAATAAGCTCCTCTCTTTTTGTCTCTTTCCTGTTAAAAACAAAAACAAAAACAAAAACAACCACATTGTCCAAAGACTAAGTCGGTCACTTTCCCCCATCAGCTTTATTGAGATATAATTGACATATAGCATTGTGTAAATTTAAAGTGTGTATTGTGATGATTTGATACATGTATAAATTGCAAAATGATTACCACACTAGCTTAGCTAACACCCACATCCCATCACATAATTACTATTTCTTTTTTTGTGGTCAGAATATTGAGGATCTACGTTCTTAGCAACTGTCAAGGATATAACACAGTATAGTTAACTATGATCACTGTTCTGTACATTAGATTCCAGAACTTATTCATTTTATAATTGGAAGTTTGTACTCTTTGACCAGTATCTCCCCATTCCCCTCACCCTCCAGTCCCTGGTAACCATCATTTTGTTCTCTGTTTCTAAGAGTTTGGCCTTTTTAGGTTCTACATTAAAGTGAGATCATGGGCACTTGGGTGGCGCAGTGGGTTGAACCTCTGCCTTCAGCTTGGGTTCTGATCTCAGGGTCCTTGGTTCAAGTCCTGTGTCGGGCTCTCTGCTTGGCAGAGAGCCTACTTCTCCCTCTCTCTCTGCCTGCCTCTCTTCCTGCTTGTGATCTCTCTCTCTGTGTGTCAAATAAATAAATAGAATCTTTAAAGGGAGATCGTACAAATTTTTATTTTTGTCTACTTAGCTCACTGAGCATAATGCCTTCAAGTTCTATCCACATTGTTCCAATAGGTAGGTCAGTTTTAACTTTGGTTATTAAGTGTTGTTTGAAAAGAAAATGAATTTCCCAAGTTGAGTTTTTTTTTTCTTTTCTTTGAATTGGACGAAAAATTCTCCAATTATGAGTGCCCATTTTGCTGGAACATTTTCAGGAAGAATAAAGCGTAACGTACAGAAATGGGAAGTCTTCTAGAATGTAACAAACTTAGGCTGACTCTTCTTTTATACTTTGTTCAAGGAGGTAATCAGAGCATGGCATAACAAACCCATTAATTTTTTATAATCTCCTTTTTTGTGTGACTTCAAATTTATTTTTTTGAAATTATCATATAGTAAAATAGACTTCTTTGGATTTCCTGTAATTGTGAAAATCAAATAACATGGAACAATTCAGTAGTATTTAGTACATTCACAATGTAGTGCAACCACCAGCTGTGTCTACTCCTAAAGCATTTGCATCACTCCCAAAGGAAACCCTGCACCCTTAAAGAAATGTAAAAGGAATAGGATCATATCCTCTAGCAACCATGACTGTGTTCCATCTCTATGGTCTTAACTATTCTGATCATTTTATATAAATGGAATCATATGATATATGACCTTCTGTGTTTGCCTAACTTAGCATGTTTTAGAGGTTCATCCATATTGTGACGTATATCCATACTCCATTCCTCTCTGTGGCTGAATAACTGGTGGACATCTGAGCCTTTTGGCTATTATGAGTAGTGCTGCTATGAACACGTGTGTATGTGTATTTGTTCTTTTTTGGAATTTTAACATACATATAAATTCATGTAACCGCCATCCCAGGCAGGACAGGGAATAGTTCTGTTGCCCCCCAAGTTCCCCCTGCTATCGCTTTCAAATCACACCCTCCTCCGACCCCTAACTCCTGGAAACCACTGTTCTGTTCTCTATCAATGTTGTTTTTGCTTTTAAGAATATCCTATATATTGAACCATTCGGTATGTAACTTCTTGAGATTGTCTTTTTTGACTTAGTAGAATTGTTTTGAGATTCACCCAAGTCATTGCATGTGTCAGCATTTCATTCCTTTTTAATGCTGACTGATATTCTATTCAATGGATGTGTCATAGTTTGTTTATCAATCATACCTATTGGGGAACATTCGGGTTACTTCCAGATTTTGTTCATTATGAACAGAACTGCTATAAACATTTGTATAAAGGTGTTGTGTGAACACAGGTATCATTTCTCTTGAGTAAATGCCTAGAAGTGGAATTGAGTTGCCAGGTCACATGTTAAGTGTATGTTTTAACTTTATAAGAAACGGACACATTGTTTTCCACAATGCTCTGCAATATATGAGCATTCTAGTTGCTCTGTATCCATGCCAGCCCTTGGTACTGTCAGTATTTTATTTTATTTTATTTTATTTTATTTATTTTTTTTTTTTATTTATTTATTTGACAGACAGAGATCACAAGCAGGCAGAGAGGCAGGCAGAGAGAGAGAGAGAGAGAGAGGAGGGAGCAGGCTCCCATGCTAAGCAGAGAGCCCGATGCGGGACTCGATCCCAGGACCCTGAGATCATGACCTGAGCCGAAGGCAGCGGCTTAACCCACTGAGCCACCCAGGCGCCCGGTACTGTCAGTATTTTAAAAGTTTAGCTTTTCTAAAGAATATGCAGTAAAACCTAATATATATATATTTTTTTTGAGAGAGTATGAGTGGGGGCAGAGGAAGAGAGAGAGAAGGAATCTTAAGCAGGTTCTATGCTGAGCACAGAGTGCAATGTGGGGCTCGATTCCACTACCCAGAGATCATGACCTGAGCCGAAATTAAGAGTCAGACACTTAACTGACTGAGTCACCCAGGAGCCCTGAATCATGGTGTTTTTTTTTTTTTTAAACTATATTTAACTTTTTTTTTTTTAAGATTTTATTTATTTATTTGACAGAGATCACAAGCAGGCAGAGAGGCAGGCAGAGAGAGAGAGAGAGAGAGAGAGAGAGAGAGGAGGAGGAAGCAGGCTCTCTGCTGAGCAGAGAGCCTGACGCAGGGCTTGATCCCAGAACCCTGGGATCATGACCTGAGTCAAAGGCAGAGGCCTTAACCCACTGAGCTACCCGGGCGCCCCCCTGAATCATGGTTTTAATTTACATTTTCCTAATGCCTAATGATCTTGAACATCTTTCATGTGCTTATTTGCATATAGCCTCTTTGGTGAGTGTCTGCTCAACTTTTTTGCTCATTTTAAAATTATTATTATGTTTCTTATTGTTAAGTTCTGAGAGTTCTTTTTTATATTCTGGATACAAGTTCTTTGTCAAACATGTGATTTGATAATATTTTCTCTCTGTCTCTAGCTTGTTTTAAAAATTCTTCTAATAGTGTCTTTTGCAGCACAAAATCTTTTGCTTTCAATGTAGTTCAGTTTGTCAATTTTTAATTTTATGGTTGTGCTTTTTAGCAGCACATCTAAGAACTTTTTGCCTAGCCTCTGGTCATGAAAATTTTCTCATATAAAATACAGATTTTACATTTAGGCCTATGATCCATTTTCCATCAATTCTTGCATGTGGTTTTATATTTAGGGCAAGGTTTGTTTATTTATTTTTTGCATCTGCATGTCCAATTGTTCCAACACCATTTGTTGAAAAGACTGTCCTTTCTTCACTGAATTGCATTTGTTCCTTTGTCAAAATCAACTGGCCATATTTGCATGGGTCTGTTTCTGTACTTTATTCTGTTCCATTGATTTATGTGCCTATCCATTTACTAGTACCCCAGTGCCTTGATCACTGTAGTTTTGCAGTAATTCTTCAGATCCAGTAATGTGATTCCTCCAACCTTTTCTTCTTTTTCAAAAAAAATTTTTAAACTATCTGTTGCTTTTCCATATACAGTTGTCTGTATCTACAATTCCTTTGGGGAAAAATGGATTTATTGAAAGCTATTTTGTTGTGCTTTTGAAGAGTTTTGGAAATCAGAGAGTGATAAATGGATCTACTTCTATTACATGTAAAATTAATAAAATTATCTACCAAATTGGGGATGTTGTTCTATTACCAATTCTTCCTCTGTGTAAGTGTGCTCAGTTTTAGCGTTTGGCTGTAAGCCAGAGAAGCTGAAGAAAGTCATGTCTACACCAGAGATGAACTTGGAATCACCACATGTTTCACCTCCTTCCTGCATTTGTCATGCAACCCTTAAAATCAGTCTCAGAGAACAAGGAAGGCATTTTTTTTTTTTTTTTTAAAGATTTTATTTATTTATTTGACAGAGAGAGATCACAAGTAGACAGAGAGGCAGGCAGAGAGAGAGAGAGGAGGAAGCAGGCTCCCAGCTGAGCAGAGAGCCCGATGTGGGACTCGATCCCAGGACCCTGAGATCATGACCTGAGCCGAAGGCAGCGGCTTAACCCACTGAGCCACCCAGGTGCCCCAAGGAAGGCATTTTGATGTATGTTTGAGAAAAACAGGTCAATCTGCCCTTGGCTTTTAAAAGATCATTTATTAAATATATATGGCTTTAAGTCTTTGGGTCCTTCCAAAAACACTTGCAAGTGTGCAATATTGTAGGGTTTCCAGGTCAATGTTCTGGCCCATGAATTAAAAGCTAAAATATCAGGAACTCAGAGCAGGAAGAGGGTAGGAAGTTTTGCTATTTTCTCTTGCTTTGAATGAAGAAAGAAAACCACCCTTGCTCACTTCAGAAGGGATGATGAGAAAGATGGTGTAATCTTCTTGGTATCTTTTCCTCTGAGTCTAGAATTTCATTGCCAAGTTCCAACGAACTTTGAATGCCCTGTCCTCATGTTTTATAGAAACTGACATGTGTGCTGAGTTTTTAGCATGTCTTTTCCTACCCATTTTCTAACACTGAGAGTAGAATTAACATTCATTTTTTATTTTTCTAAAAGATTTTATTTATTTATTCATGAGAGATAGAGAGAGGGAGGCAGAGGGAGAAGCAGGCTCCCTGTTGAGCAGGGAGCCCAGTGTGGGACTTGATCCCAGAACCTGAGATCACAACCTGACCCCAAAGCAGAGGCTTAACCCACAGAGCTACCCAGACACCCCTAGAATTGACATTTAACACTTACTGATGAGTCAACACATGAATCTCAAACATAACTGAAGATTCAACATGTGAATCTCAAATTGGCAGAGATTGCCTATAAAACTCCCTGGTTTTCAAGGGAGGTTGTTAAAACCAGTCATCCTGGACATCTTGGCAGCTTCTTCTGTGCGTACCAGGTCTGCCAGAATAGTTCAGTTTGTTGATCTAATTTTGGAAAATTTGGAGTAAATAAGTCTGCTTAATTCAGGGGACTCCTTAAAAACTGTATATTGAGATGAATATCCAATGTTCCAGTTTATTGGCTAAGTAATACTAGGAGTTTTGCATTGAGACTGCCCATGTTGGTGGCTACTTGAGTTCAATTTCATCATTAATACAGAGTTTAGGTGGTTCTATGTACTTCTTCAATGGTCCTAAGAAAAGTATGACTCTTAAGTTTTATGTGGTCAGAAATACTTTGTTCCTCAACTAAGACCTTATGGTGTTAAAATATAGCCACATGTAAATGAAAAGTAGTTACTTGATTTCTTAAAGAGACACTTAGGAATGTAGCTTAGTAAAGCTCTCACAATCCAGCAATGGTAATTCCAATGCTTTATTTTTCTATCGTTCTCTTACATGTAGTGTTTATGGGCCACATCAGTGTTGCAGTGGTCTGCAGAAGGGCACTGTTCTCCTGTCTCAGAGATCAATGAGGCTCTGAGAACTTCAGTGACTGACCCAAGGCCACTGCTGCTAGGAAGTAGCAGAATCAGGATGAGAACCGCATTCCTGAGGCCAATGTGAAATGACATTTTATTCTTAGATAAAAGAAATGTCTCCTGAATATCTGTGAGAATGATGACTCCAAAGTACTGAACTACTGTAATATATGTATTTCATATATTATTTTATGAAATAAAATATTTATTCATATAAAAATTCATATAACATAATCCATAATATATTATATATTATATGAATATATCAATATATTCAATATATATGAATATATGTCAATATATTCATATATCAATATATTCACATATATATTCAATATATACATATATTCAATATATCAATATATTCATATCATATATCAATATATATCCATATATTAAAATATTCATACAATATATAAAAATTCATACAATATATGAATGTATGAATATATTAAATAATAAATATTTCACATGCTATATGAAAAAATATTTCATATTTCATATACTTAAATATGGGCACTTGCTTTTTATTTTTCTCGAAACACAATCAGTGTTATTTCCCAGCATAATTTCTGTGTTTGGGCTAGTAGTTATAAACCTCTTTTATTTTGATGTTCTTAATAGATGTTGATCGGTATCACACTATGCCTAGTCTTTATATTTGATATATCATATAGTACCTGCAAAGTGCTTGCTTGCTTTGTATAATCTTTTGGTTTTACCTTTTGATCTAGATACAAAACAGGCAGAAGCAATGTGATTCCTGTCTTTAATGTAACATGATTCCAGAAATTCCAAATTCCATGTCAGAATGCAGCCAGAAGTAGGGAATAGGTTTATTCAACAATGATGTTTTGTTGGATAAGTTGTGTTGGTTGCTTCCAAGTGTGTGTGTGTGTGTGTGTGTGTGTGTGCACATGTGCATGTTCAGCTAGAAGCAGTAAGAACAGGTTTTTCCTTTCCAATAAATCATGCTTGGAAACTAAATCTCAGCTGCTGTAGATAAAGTAAAATGTAGAATACATTTAGTTCATGAAAATTTAAAATTTGAGATGAATTTTTTAAAGGAAGCTATAGAAGTACAATTCTGCAGGACAAAGTTGCCTGATCCAGTTTTCTTGTCGAGGTCGTTTTACCCGCTTACTTCACACTATGCCTCAGGGGTTGAGATTTTTATAGTGTGTGTTAAATCAGCGCTGTGCAGTCAATCCCAGATTTGACCCAGGAATACAAGACTCAGGTAAAAAAAAAAAAAAAAATCTCAGCGTTACCAGTAAGAGAATTTTTTTTTTTAAGAACTGAGTTTCAGATCCACATGTTAGGAAGATAGAGTCAGCAACCCAACACAACTTAGAATGAAACAAATTCTCCCTCTGCCCCAAATACTCTCACATTGCAAACAATATACAAGGTTTAGGAATCAAGTCTAAAGGTTAAAGGTTCTTGCTGGCAAGCCGAAGAGGGAGGAAAGAGGTATATTGAAGCATGTCAGTTTCCAGATTCTGGGGTCAAGCTGTCCTTCTCGAGGGGAACAAGGCTTCTTCAGAAAAATGTGATTATCAAACAAGGGGTCAAAGTTTATCTCTCGGTCAATGAAAAGGGGTGGGGGAGGGCCATCCTTCACGCTCTGAATATAAGCTTTGTATTTAGATGTTTGTGGCAAGGTACTCAAATGATTGTTTCTTTTAAATTACCCTCTACGGTTTACCAGAGATTATTTAATAATGGGATAAAAATTGTTCTCACTTATGATTAACATGGGGTAATAATAATAATAAAATAAAGCTTCACATACATTTTGTAGTTCAGTCGTCAAAACAATGTTGTGAGGTAAATATGCCCATTTTGCCGATGAGATACTTGAGGCTTAAGACACATGAGCATCTCTTCTAAAGTTGTAAATAGCAACAGATAATTGCACTTTCTTCCATTACTGTAGTTCCTCAAAAAAAAAAAAGATGGTGACGTTGTCAATTAGTTCTAATTTGACTGAACATAAAGTATAAATGTGCTCCAGAGCATTCGAGAAAACCAAATCGGTATTAGGATGGAAAGGAGTCTCTCAAATATTCTTCTTCCTTGACGCCGCCCTTTTTTCTCCTCTTTCCCCCAAGAAGGGTCTGCGGTTGGTTGGGTCCCGTGACAAAGCTCCTCTGTCCCGCGCCTGGGTTCCCATAGCGGGCTGGGGTGGGAACGCTCGGAGCGGTCGGGCCCAGGCCCGCAGCGGCTGGCGGCGCCGGCGGCCACGGCGGAGCCTCGAGCCTCCCAGCCCCGGTCGCCCCGACTTTGCGAGGCGCTCAGAGGCGAAGTTCCCCGGAGTCACCACGGCTCCCCATTGTTTCTTGGGAAAATACAGCCGGGGGATTTCTGCATCTGTGGCCCGCAGCATGCATGCCTCTAGGCCTTCCCACCGAGGAATCCAGGCAGGTAGTTTATTTGATGAGGTTTTCTACCCCAAAATGAAGGATGATTTTGGAACAATGTCTGGAAAACAGGCAGTTTCTCAGGGGAGAGCTTTGAGAACAGGCGTCTCCATAATTAGCGTGATAAAGCCTCAGATAATGATTTAAATATTCACAAGCTACGCAGGTTTTCATTTTTCTGGTGGCTGGGGGTGGGGGTGGTCTGCGAAAGAGTTGTTCTTGGCTTGTACTAATGCTTAAAACACGAAAGTGTATTATTCATGGGCCCTTTAAGTTTGGCTGCATGAGTTAAAAGCGAAGGAAAATGAAATCCATCTTGAATTACCATGATGTGCAAACTCCAAGAGTCGGACAAAGAGGGTGAAGAATGAGAAATCCTGAAGGTCGAAACATGCTGAGCAATTTACTGAACAAATATTTATTGCATCCCTGTTGCGAGAAGGCTCTCGGAGACATTTAAGTAAGTGTAGACAGTTTAAACTGCATATCTTTGTGGATGATCATCCCCCGACCCACCGATCGCACTGTGTACTGTTTCCCTCACCAAAATTAGCCTGCGGCCTGTTCCTCTTGTGTGTGCTCCTTCAGTGAATATTTTCCACATTTTACCAGCGTATTATCCAGCATGTTATAAATGTTATAACTATTACTAGTTATATTTACTGTCTCTAACTCGCCTTTTAAATAAAACGATCTCACAACCACAGGGTTTGCTTCAATGATGCGGGGTGAGCCGAGGTTTAGAGTTTGGTGTTTTGCCCTCTCCCCCCCCCCCCCCCCCCCGCAGGCGTGCTTTCAGAGGGAGAGTCCGTCTAGGGACAGTGTAAAATTTCAAAATGGAGAGCCAGTCCGTCAAATTCAATGACTGCTTTCTGAGACGGAGTCAGGTTACTTTCCCCGAAAACAAGTTGCCTAGCCGAAGCATCCCATTAAAAGTTCTGTATTTGTATGCCCTTTCGGATTTTTAGGGGGAGGAAATTGAAAAGATTGCCCATGTAAACGCCAGAGTTACATATCGTATTTTATGCTGTATTCTTGAGAAATGGAGACTTCCAGGCTACTAGGAAAGAACAGTTAATTCCTTGCAGTAGAGAAATCAAAGAGCAGTTTCCGAGTCTCCCGGGCTGAGCCTGGAGGAGGTTAGGGGGTCTTTGTGCCTGGGGGATTGTCTCGGTGGGAGTGGAGAGGGGAGCGGGAGGGATCAGGAAGTGCCTTCCCTGGTGTGAGCCAAGGGATCAAGGAGGGACTGCAGGGGGCTCTGAGAGGGAGGGGTGGCATTAGCAGCCCAGAGGTGGTCCGGCAGGATCAAGGAGTCTTCCAGGGGATGGTGAGCAAAGTCCTTGGGTTGGTTGGAGAGAAGAATGGTTTTCTGTGAGCAGAAAAAGTCCTTCATGGAAGCTCTGAAAACACTTAGGAGGATGCATCTGCCTGCCTGCCAAGCTGGTTTGCCCCCTTGGAATGTGATTGGTTCTGGGATAATCCCAGTTCCTTCTAGGACTCCCAGTCCCAGAAGGAAGACGAAGAGTCCACAGGCTCTGATGCTTCCAATAACGGGCTGACACAAACTGTAGGGAGGTCATGGCTCATTCTCAAGTTGGTTCACAGCTGTGAGCGAAGAGTACCATCACTGCCCTAGTACGGACTTTTTCTCAAAGGTACTTGAGGAAGAATGGCCATAATCACAGCTCCATGCATACTAGGAATTCTGATCCTTGTTTGACACATGAAATCGTTGGGCTCAGAGGACATTCAATAACCTGTCGAGGGCCATGCTGTGAGAAAAATGACTCATCCACAATTTGCCCCTCTGCGTTTTACTCCAAAATCCAGCCCCATGGCTCACCAGCTTCATGGAATCTACCAGTCACACATAAGAGAATGGACTTAGTATATATAAAATGCTCCGAACGTTGACTGACATGGTGAATGCCCGACAGGTGTCCTAACTATGACAATTAATTTCTGGGCTCCTTGCTTAAAAGCATATTGCTAGGATCAATTTCAGGTGCTTTTGATTTTGCAGCTCTGGGGTGCAACTTAGAAATCATTTCCCTCAAAACCTCAGGTAATTCTGGGGCACCTGGGTGGCTCAGTGGGTTAAAGCCTCTGCCTTGGGCTCAGGTCATGATCTCAGGGTCCTGGATTGTGGCCCACATCGGGCTCTCTGCTCAGCGGGGACCCTGCTTCCCCCTTTGTCTCTGTCTGCCTCTCTGCCTACTTGTGATCTCTCTCTCTCTCTATCAAATAAATAAATTAAAAAAAAAAAAAACCGACCTCAGGTAATTCTGATGCAGATGCTGGCAGACAATTGGGACAATATTCCCATTTAATAGTGATGCTAAGGCTTTGTCACCCAATGACAACTCTCTAGCAAGGAGCTCCTGATGCCCCTTCACCCATCTCGAGACCTTGATCATATTTAGATTTTCTACCAGATGCCTTGAGAGTCGGAGTACCTTAGTCATTCTCAGTATTAAAATCAGATCCTGTGACTCATGTTTTTGAAGACTATACATTCCCTCTTTCTCCAAAGAAATGTGTCAAGGAGTCTGGCTATTGAACCAAACAAAATCTCTATTTCTAATAATGTTGCATTGTGCTCAACCTATCTGAGAATAGAATATTTGATAGTAAACCTTAAGCATATGGGATTCTATGATAAATGTGTGTGATATTAACTGAGATGTTTGATGTGCTTATACTATAGAGTGATAAGAAAATAAAGTCTGGAAGAGATCTTTGAGTACTCTCTTACATCTGAAGTAATCATGGCATTGATGTCTCCATCACTTTAGGGGCAGACCCAGAGATGGGTCTCTGAGATGCCTTTGAGATAAAATAATATTCATAGACTCTGGGAAAAATCAGATTTCCAAAGGTCTTTCTGGACATCTAACAGAACTTGAATTTCAGACCTTCAGGGTATAACTGATGGTACTTATTGCAGGAGGAAGCATGTCAGAACAGACACGCTTATTTCAGTCCAACAAACCCAATGTAAATGTAAGGGGAGACAAGTCTGAGACAGCTACCTCTCCCCCACCCCTGTCCCACTCCCTGGCAAATAACATATCCACTGAACAGAAAATGGGATTAGAAGTCCAACTATTATCTGGTTAACCATCTAACATGTCTGACTGAAAACTTGAAGTGAAACTCTCCATTTAAACAAACAACAACACACATTGGCAATTGAAATTTCCTGGAGACTGGATGTCAGAATTTAAAAATGTAAGGGTGTGAGCTCCCTTCTGCTCCCCTTTCTGCATATATTATGCTTTGCACAGACTTGGACATAGAGTCGGCACTAATTAGCATTTCCTCAATAACTGAAGGTAGAATTAGAGGAAAATTTTGTGATGGGATTTTTAAAAAACTTTGGCTTCCTTTTTTTGCTCTGGAAATGAAAAAGTGTATGTCTAAACATATGTACGGTGTAGGTTGTGTCCCATTATGTAGACTCTGGTTATATCTTTGACAACTTGTCCTACTGTTCATCCTGATGGTGCGTCATCTGTCATCTAGGTTGACTCCTAGAGACAGTCAGGGTCTTCATTAACATGAAGTGTTGGATTCCTGAATCGAAATCCCAAAATGTCTTTAGTGGTTGAGGAAGTTAGCATAATAATGTCATACTAGGATGTACATTTGATACTTCAACAATGTAGCTTACCTTTATTTTAGATTTCTATAGTATTCTCCGTTTTTCAGAGTTTGTTCATACCCCTGTAAATTTGTTCCTCATGATCATCTGTGGATTGTTATTACTTCTTTTTTTTTTTTTAAAGATTTTATTTATTTATTTGGCAGATATCACAAGTAGGCAGAGAGCAAGGCAGAGAGAGAGGGGGAAGCAGGCTCCCTGCTGAGCAGAGAGCCCCATGTGGGGCTTGATCCCAGAACTCTCAGATCATAACCTGAGCCAAAGGCAGAGGCTTAACCCATTGAGTCACCCAGGTGCCCCTGTTATTTCTTCTTTACAAATGGGGAATATGAGAGCAATGCAGCGTAGGCAACTTGCTCAACAGACTGTCTGGGTTGAGATGAGAATCCTGGGAATAGAATACCACTCCTTTATTTTGTGCTGCCTCTTACTTCCTTATTTACCAGATAGGTAAGTTTGCTGCCATGGTTATGGCTATGTAGATAGAGAGGATGGGAGTGGTGTATGGGGCATCAGGACGGAGGATTAGGGAGTGAGTTGACAGCTATGGTTCTAGCATTTCTGTGGGTGTAGCCAGTGAGTCGTTCACGGCAGAGTCCACCACGGCAGAGTTCTCTGTTCATGGCAATCGCGTGGAGATCCAAGATAATCCAAGAATCTGAAGTCAAAGCAAGGTTCAACATTAAACTAAAGTAATCATGGCAGCAAGACTTCAGATCATCTGGAAAACCGTTGTCCAGTTAAAAGAGTTTCCTTATTTTCTGTCTTCTTGTGAACTGAGCAATGGCATGTTCCTTGGGTGTAATTAATCCATGGGTTACACTTGGCACCCACTCAATAAAGTGAGCAACAGCATAGAGACTGGGGCTCTCATGGGAAAAAGCGCCCCCCCCCCCAAGTCTGGTTTCATTCATGCCAGGACATAGGGAAATGACAGCAGCCAGAGAATGGGCAAGGCATCGCTCCATCCACACTGCAGAAGGACTGGGACTTGTGTCATGCTATGGAAGCATGTGAGTTTTGAGCTCTACGTTTTGCCTGCCCTTGGATGGTGGTAGTGATGACGGGTTTTAGTTGTGACAAGGAATGTGGAGATGCAGTTGGCACAGAATTTATGAACACGAGTATCTACATACATTATGTCAAATCCACCTTCACTCCATACTAGCTATGTCACTGTGTCTGTTCCTCAGTTTTTCATCTGTAAAGTAAGGGATGATAATAGTGTTAATTGGAGGAGGAGATGAATGAAAGCAAGTCAAGATGTCTGACATGGTACCTGGTGCAGAGTGAGTACCCATACAATGTTGGTTATTGGTTAGGCCAGGTAATTTTTTTTTTTTTTCCTGTAAAGGGATATATGAGTGAGTATTTTGGTTTTGAAGACCTTTGGTCTCTGTCAGCTCACATTTATAGCACGTGATCATAAAAATACACAAGTGAATGGGTGTGGCTATGTTCCAATAAGCTCTATTTATGGACACCAAGATTTAATTAAGTGTTCCTGTGCTGATATCATTCTTTTTTCGATTTCTCCCCAACCATTTAAAAATGTAAAAGCCGGGATGCCTGGGTGGCTCAGTTGGTTAAGCAGCTGCCTTCGGCTCAGGTCATGATCCCGGCGTCCTGGGATCGAGTCCCACATCGGGCTCCTTGCTCGGCAGGGAACCTGCTTCTCCCTCTGCCTCTGCCTGCCATTCTGTCTGCCTGTGCTCGCTCTCTCCCCCCCCCTCTGATGAATAAATAAAATCTTAAAAGAAAAATAAAATAAAAATGTAAAAGCCATCCTTTGATTATAAGACATGCTAATACAGGCAGTGGTTTGTGTTTGGCTGATTCCTGGTAGAGACCTTCCTGTGTTCAATATGGAAGAAATTATTTTATTCCTTAGCACCACATCTGTGTTTGTGGTGGTGCCCATCATTCAAGCTCTTTCTGTGGGCAGCTTCTGCTTAGGCAGCAAAGCGTGTGATGGGATGTCAACAGTCTTCCTCACTCACCCCAAATGGGCTCGCCAAATGGAACACTTCTAGAAGACAACCGGAGTGATGGGGTCAGTGGTCCATAAAGGGAAACGTGCATTTTCACTTTTGTGGAGTCTTAGCAAAGTCGGCTCCAAGTTTCATGTTTAGTAAATCGTTCTTAAATGATATGTTAGGAGTGTGAAAATAAATTTGATCTATTTGCAAGTGGGAAGAAAAGTAAAGAAATCTAGTCCCAAGTAAGTCTTTCGGGGGAAAGCTATGTGAGATCCTGTATCATATTCAGAATTCAAGAGATCTCAGATAAGAATAAAGCCACATCTTCAGATGCAGGTAAAGATGTAAGAAATGCAAGGTAATATTTGGGTAAATAGAGCTCTAACACCCTAGTGCCTGAAATAGCCAAGCAATTGAATGAAAAGCAGTATTTTTCTTTTTAACTTTGTGATTGTCCCATTTCTTCCACTTCAACTTCTTTCTCTCTCTCTCTTTTTAAGGTTTTATTTATTTATTTGACAGAGAGAGACATAGAGACAGAGAACACAGCAAGGGGAGTGGGAGAGGCAGAAGCAGGCTTCCAGCCAAGCAGGGATCCCAATGACAGGCCTGATCCCAGGACCCAGATCCCAGGACCCTGGGACCATGACCTGAGCCGAAGGCAGATGCTTAACGACTGAGCCACCCAGGCACCCTTCCACTTCAGTTTCCAAGAGCATTATATCTTACCTGAGTCTGGTGCAAGTCTCTTTTTTCACAATATTTTTCCAAGTCTCTGTGGTGCAAGTATTTCCAAGGCAAGATTTATAAAGTTAATTACATGCACGACATTTTCGTGGGGCTGTTACTATCATTCTGATATTTTTTTCAAGTTCAGGACGTGCTAGTGGTGCCATCCTTTAGGTACAACAAGACTTCACACGCTGGCTAAAAATGTTGCATTGACTCACAAGGTTGTTTGCAAATTCTCGTATAAATACCCAAGCTTTTTTTGTGGATACTTCTCAATACTGGAACTGTTTCCATTATTATAAAAGTAATAATGTTTATTACAGAAAAATATTTAAAATGGAACTTCCCAAATCATTTCAATGCATTCCTTTTGAGGCCTAAAAAATATCAGCGACATGCATGGGGAGGTGTCACACTCATGGTAGTGATTTCATGAGGATATCTCCACACTCATGATGTTGCAACCTAGGGTGTGTCCCAGGTTCCAAGATACTTCCTTAAAGTTAGAAAACAAAGGTTCTGTGAACTATCTATGATGTGCATGTCTCCACTGTTACAGTTTATAGGATAAACTTTATTTATAGGCTGAGGAAGTGGCTACCTCAAGGCTTGATTTCAGCAGAATTGGGGAAGAAATGCCATTTCTTCCCATGGAAGACTCTAGGTAGTTTATAGTCATGAATATGGGCTGACTTGTCTGTCCCTGCTATTTATGGTAGAATGGGGTGTCATTGTTGCTGTTGAGGGATGTTGACACCTTTGATGGCAGGAAGGGTGGATGTAGAAAGAGAGTGTCTTTCTGTTGTTCATTACATTTAGGGCCTCTCTGGTTTGAGTAGAGGTTTGTGAGCAAAAGTGGGTTTACAATGAAGCAGACTTCAGTGACTTCTCTGTTAAGGACTCCTTTCAAATTCCTGCAAAGGGCCCCAAAAATGTGTCACATGGTCATGTGATTTTGTAAAGCATGCAAAACTAAGCTAGTTTTTCTTTTTTAAGGACTACCCCCCCCCCCCAAAAAAAAAACTGTAGAAGCTGTAGGCTCCATGAAATATTGATCTATTTTTGGCTGTATATTTTCAGACAGGACTTACTCAAACTTCTTTGGAAGGAGAGAAGAACATCTTTGTTGAGAGACGTGTGGGATTCTGGATGTTGAGAGTGAGTTAATCTTTTCTAAGGCCTAAGATTGAAGAAGAAACTGTGAAAAGGAAAGATGTTCTCTGGGAAAGGAACTTGTAGACACTGTCGGTGTCTTCCTGTATTCAAGGAAAATTGAGAAGTTTGAGGAAAGAGAGTGGCAAGCGTCTTTAGTTGATCAGAGAAGAACTTCTTATACACTCAAATTTTTATTTTCCAGAGAAAGTGAAAGGCTTAATATAATGCCATTTTAATTTAATATTGGTGGGGTACCTGGGTGGCTCAGTGGATTAAAGCCTCTGCCTTCAATTCAGGTCATGATCTCAGGGTCCTGGGATCGAGCCGCACATCGGGCTCTCTGCTCTCAGGGAGCTTGCTTCCTCCCTCCTCTCTCTCTCTGCCTGCTTCTCTGCCTACTTGTGATCTCTGTCTGTCAAATAAATAAAACCTTAAAAAAATAATATTGGCTAATACATTTTATATAACTGGTGCTATAGTATCTACTATAATAATGACTATATTATATAATGACTGTGTGGTGGTGATGGTGATGATAAAAACATGTATGTTTTGTGAATGTTACAGTTTACTGAATACTTTCACATATTTTTCTCTCATTGATAACTACTGAAGTCACGAAAGGATCTCTTTATCTATGGCCCCTGGATGCCTCTCAGATAAACTGGAATCCTGTGAAAGATTGAGGTAGAATAGTCTCCGTGCTTCTCTCAATTATTCTTTCTTTATTTTGTGATAAAGCCACGACACCGTCACCCATTTTCTCTTCTTTTGTCAGTTCTCCAGCATCATGGCCATCAAAATAACCATTGAACTTGGACACAAAAAGCCATTGCACTTAGAATGGCCTCTAATTTTTCACTTGCAAAACTACTCAACTGGCAAGCAAAGAACCAAGATCCCTCCAAACCTGCTCTTAGGCAGTGTTTGCATTTGTTAAATTTGTCTGTATGAACTTACTCGTTGCTTTGCTGACCTCTGACTATTTGACCCTTGAGATGAAAAAGCACTGCTGGGACCCACAACTAAATTTATACAAATTCAAGGAAGTGGTCAGACTTACAAATGTGGGGTTGTAAAAGAATTGACCTCGAAGTTTGGTCAATGACAAGTGCTGAATGTATGGAAAATATGACATGCTCTTGAAATACAGAGAAGGGAGAGGTAATGATGAGTCAGAGGTTCAGGGAAAGCTTTGTGGACATGGCTTTTGAGGTCTCAGTGGGCATCATGTCAAGATGGGCAGGAAGGCCATCCTGGTGGAACAGTTAGTGAGGGTGGAAAAATCAAGATATGACCAAACCTTGGTCCATTTGGGCAAGCACATGGGATTCTGGAAAGTAGGTTTGTTCAGATCCATTGAAAATAAATTCCACTCAGTGAACTCTTGGTAGATTTCTTTTTTAAATTTTTTTAAAAAGATTTTTATTTATTTATTTGACAGACAGAGATCACAAGTAGGCAGAGAGGCAGGCAGAGAGAGAAGAAGGGAAGCAGACTTACCGCTGAGCAGAGAGCCTGATGCGGGGCTTGATCCCAGGACCCTGGGATCATGACCTGAGCTGAAGGCAGAGGCTTTAACCCACTGAGCCACGCAGGCGCCCCGGTCAAGTCATTTTAAACATGCTGAGTGTCAGCTTTATTTTTAAGAAAAGGATAATGATGTCTAACTCACGGAGTTGTAATAAGGATATAATGAGGTAAACAATGTTAAAAGTCAGGAACAAAACCAGCATCATGTAATGGTTAGACGTATATAGAATGGTCGGGAGGCTAAAAGTTTATTTTCACCCCCTGGCTCAATTTGAGTCTATAGTGCTTCATCTTGTTTCAGCTCATTCTTTATTTCCTCAAAAGGTATTTTATTCATTTATTTGTTTGTTTATTTATTTATTTCAAAATAAGCTCTACACCCAACATGGGACTTGAACTCACAACCCCAAGATCAAGAATCACACGCTTTACTGACTGAGCCAGCCAGGTGCTCCTCCTCAGTTGTCTTTAGATTCAGTGGTTCTGGGAGTGGGACTCTAGCTACCATAGCTGACTGGAAAATAGAAGTCCATTCAGCCACAGATCCACAGAAAATTGTGAGTTGACAGTGTGATACAGAGGTAAGAACCAGAATTCAGAATTCACAGATCTTGAATTTTGAGATTTAACTCTGCCACTAATAAGCCCGGTGTTGACAGAGGTATTCTGCCATCCATTTGAAACTCAGTTTTGGTGTGTTTTTCATCTGTAAAACACGGTCTGGTGGTGATTTCAAGTGGTTTCTTGCTTTTCAAGCTCTTTGAGAAGCATCACGATTAATAGAAAACATGACCACTAGCAAGTAGTGGAAAAAAAGATGGTAAGCAGTGACATATTCCTAATTCCCCCCGCTGCAATTTATATTATTATTTACCTGGGATGTTGTCTTGCTGTGCGTTGGCTTGTTTTCTCCTGTTGGTTTTCTTCTCTAGCTACTCTCTGTCTCTGTGCACAGTCTTATGCTTAAATATTCACACACTCTCCCTGCTCTGGCGTCTATCAAAGAGAAGGAAGCATTTTACTTGCTTCCTCTTAGTTACAGCCTGGTTAGAAATGGGGATAAGGATTGAGAGGAATGGTCAGTAAGGCAACCATCTCTGATGCTTCAGGACTTAATCTTTAATTAAGACTGGTTTATTTATAGTGAGATGTATGGGAACAGCTTCTGTGTTTGAATGAATTATATGCCTTCATCGTGTGGACACAATGTGAATACATGCCATTTATCGTGGTCCTCGTATAGAGAGATGGGCAAATGCTCATATTTGCACGTTCAAATGTATCTACAGGTGTATATGAGCAAACTGGAAGGGATAGTGTCACATAATTTCAGAACTCAAGTTAAATTTTCACACATCAGTAATACTATCAACCAAATTTATTGTTAGAATTAAAACAACAAAGATAAATTTATCTGAATACTTGCTGGAGGGAAGAGCTTCATTGACCTTTTTAATGTGTAGCTAATCAAGAAAGAGTTTTTGAAAACTTACATTTTGTTTATGATATGCACAAAACAAAAGAATGGAAAGAAAGAAAGTAAAGAAGTTTGGTCAATCTGTATTTGACTCTTACTTGCTCCATCCACTCATCCATCCATCCAATCATTTATTTAATCTAAGTCCCTAATTTTTAAAAAAAAAATTATTATTTTTTAAATTACTTTTCAGTGTACTAGAATTCATTGTTTATGCATCACACCCAGTGCTCCATGCAATACCTGCCCACCACAATACCCACCACCATGCTGGCCCAACTCCGCCCCCGCACCCCCACCCTTTTGAAACTCTCAGATTGTTTTTCAGAGTCCATAGTCTCTCATTGTTCATCTCCCCCTCCAATTTCCCTCAACTCCCTTCTCCTCTCCATCTCCCCATGTCCTCCGTGTTATTCCTTATGCCCCACAAATAAGTGAAGTCATATGATAATTGACTCTTTCTGCTTGCTAAGTCCCTAATTTAAAATCAATAGTGATTGTTTTAGATTCTGGGATTATCATTTTTTTTTAACTTGTAGGCACTGCCCAAATTTTATTTTATAATGTAATGTACATTTATAATGTGAAAACAAACATAGACAAAAAATAGGAAATATATTTTGTCCAAGAAACTCTTCTTAGGAATAAATTTATGGTTGGGTAGTGAAGAGCAGGACTTGAGTTTGAATTGAATTCAATATTGGCATTGTCCCGACGTATTGATCCTTGGTCTGCATCCAAGAGGGTCCGTAATTTATTCAAAACTGCCAAGGATCAGGACATGTTTTCAGACCCTCACTCTTCCCACTCCTGTCCCTCAGAGCAGGCTTTCCCAACTCAAAAGGACTTGTCATCAGTCTTTGGGGAAAGGAGTGCCTGGGCGTCAGCCCACTGACTCTGAAATCACTTACTGCATTATGACTCGTCTTTGCCACGATGGAAAGTTGACCCTTTTCTCTTTCCTTCTTTCTTTTCCCCTCTCCATTACCCTCTGCTACCTAGCACTTCCTTATTCATTTCCCTTCAGTTCTGAAACACTGTTCCTAAAAAGGCAAGGCAGTTGTCCAGTCATTCATGTAGCAGTCGGCTACTGAAGAAACCCTTGGTACTTTTTTTTTTTTTTTTTTTTTGAGAGGGGGTGTCTGACCTATTCGTATCGGCTGTGGACACCGATCAAAATGATCAGAGAGTGAATTGCTCAAAACTATATTTCATTTTGCTCTTCAGACATGTATTAATAGACATAAAAGAGGAGGGGAATTTGCCTCCAAGCAAACAGTATTCAAAGTTCTTTCCCATGGAAACCAGAATGAACGTTGGCATAAAGGAGAGGCCAAGTATACTTGATTTCTCTCAGGCTAGTTGCCTGATTTTTGTTCAGTCAGCCTTCTTGTTTAGGCCCTGAGGTACTTGGGGGCACAGAATTTATTTGCTTTCAGAACTGCCTACATCATTGATCCCACAGCACAGGCACGCGTCCTAGGCCAGGAGGAATAGAGTGCCCTGGCCAACATTTTGGATTTTTAAGGGAATTGGATATTGGAGCAAGAGCTGAATATCCTCTTAAGTAGATACATACATATTGGCTGATTATGGGCAGGATCTCCAGAAGAGGAAGCAGATGACACTGTGGATGAGGAACTCATTTCACAAATTTGGGAATTCCTGCAAAGTTTCGGTGATCATTTTTCCCCTGGTCTTAAAATACAGAGATGATTTTTCTCATGTTTTTCCTTTGTGCCTGGTGGGCTTGGACAGTGTGGAGGTGAAGGTAGGCAGAAGTTGCTGAGGGTGTATTATGCATTGGGAACTGTTCTGTGCTTGACATACTATCACCTTCCCTTTAAGTCAGCCTAGGAAGCAGGTGTTTTAAACCACATTTATACCAATGAGAAAACTGGTTTGGAGGGACAAGCAGCTCTCCTCAAATCAGAGAGGAAGTGGCCAAGTGGGCATCTGAAGTAGATCGACTTGTCTCCAGAGCATGTGACCACCACGACATACGTCTTCGTTTGCCCAAATCTCTGGAATCACCTTTTTTGAGTTTAGTCATGACTGTTGCTCACACCCAAAGAGAAGAACACAAAATTTCAAAAAGCAACTGTCCCTATTTAAGGGTGGTGATAAATCATTCATATTATCTACTTAGTCATCTCAACTGGTTTACCAGTCCCCCACACCTGAGCCTCATAACTTTGCAGGACGATGGGGAGAAATCACTGTCTCTTCTTCATCATCCCTCTCCTCCTGGCCTCTGGTGAAGTCCTTGTTCAGTGGAGATTCCGTGAGAGATTTCTGATGGTGACCTTGATGTTGCTACTAATTCCTGTGCCAGCCAGAACGAAGCTGAGCCTTCTCTTTTGCCTCCAGGAAAAGAGTTTCCTCTTTCATTTGTATCCAGTTATTACTTCTCTACCTTCCAACAACCTGTAATTGACCCAGATAAGATTTGGATTTTCAAAACAAGCTCCCTGAGCTGCCCCCTTTGCCCGCTTATGAAATCCCATAGAAAATGAAAAGCAAAGAAACAATCTTGAAATATCATATGGGAGGTGTCAGTGAAAGCATTTATGTATTAATTTGATCTCTATATTAAAGATCACAGGCTCACAGACTCTATGGCTGGGCTGTTTGGTAAATAATGTATCTAGGTTTTTCAGCCCGGAGAGGCCATTTAATCCTCCTGTTGCTGTAGGGCATGGTTGGATTATCTTCTATATATACCCCTACTTTGCCTCCATGGAGAGAGCACTGCGGTGGGAGCTAGGTGATTTGAGTTTTACTTTGAGTTTAAGCTCTATCCATTATTCATATTTGCATCCTTGGTGCCATAAACAGTATCAGCCACATCTGAGGCAGCCCATAACTGTTTATGGAAGGTCTGTGACTTGGGCCAACTCTCTTTGCTCTGTGGGCTTTAGCTACAAAATGCACGCACTGGCCTAGGGTTTCTGATGATTCTGCAGTTCTGTAAATGCTTTGCCCTGGTATATCCAGTCTCTTGGTCATTGATCTCTTTATAGAGAACTTCATGGAGATTTCTGGCACAAAAATTGTAGTATTTAACTTCCTTCTTAAATCTGCCATTCTTCTGTTTCTCCAAACATCTCCTGTCATGCGAATCTTGGCAATAATCTAGTTGTCGATAAAACTATTTAGGTTTTGTGCGTCTTTGGTAGTCTTAAGGAGGGTGGCAAAAGCATTCTTTTGTTTCCACTCCCCTGAAAGGCTCTTTGTGTAACTTGTTACCTCTTTTTTTGTATCCCAATTGGGTTTATTTGTTGACTTAAACATGACTGGTGCACATAATAGCAAAAATATCCAATAGTGGGAAATAAAGACGAAGGCAGGGTGGGTCTTCGTCTTTGTCGACCTTGTCACGAGTCTAATTGTGTCTTATTGAAGTTGTGTATATATAGCTAGGGTTTACATTTCATAGCCAGAAATCTCTGTTAGTAACTGTGCGTAACATGATTTTCACATCCTCCAACCGCCACTGAGAATACCACTCACCTTTTATGGTCATGTTTTCACAACTGATTTACAGGGTTGACTGTGACATCTGAGTCCTGGCACGGTAGACCAGGAAGAAAAAAAAAAATGTGATGATATTGGCTACAGTTTTTCTTCCAACCCCACATCAACCTTACTCCTCAAATGGCAATGTTAATTAGATCTTATATTCGACATAAGTGATCTTATATTTGGATAACCTCTCTGAGTTCTCATGGATCAGTTAGGTCACATTACTCCCTAGACCTCATTTTTTTTTTCTTTTTTCTTATCTGTAAGATGGGGATGACAATACGGGTTTTGGGAAAAATGAAAGAAAATGGACATCATGGATGAAGGAAACAGGAGTGGGTGCTATACTAGAGCTCTATACTAGTGGGCTCTATACTCTATACTAGAGCCCACTCCAGGGACAATAGTATATAGAATATATAGTAGAGAGCTATAGAACTCTCAGTGAGTCTGAATAGCAGCCTTTCTTATATAATTGTTGAGTTGATCTTGCCCAGAATGTTGAAGGAGCCATCACAAGAAGGGCTTTGAGATGTTTTGTCTCTAGTTAACCATTTACACAGAAATGATTTCTGAGGTAAGTTGCTCTGCATGGCCCTGGATGAACCACTCTTGGACCAAAAAATGTGGTTTCGATTCAGATGCGATAACAAAAACATAAGCTAAATCTCCTCATAAAGCAAGTCTTTTGCAACACGGTTTTTCTTTCCCTATTAGAGATCCTTTTCCAAAGGAGGAAGGTGGCCATGTTTGGGGGAAGTGCAGTGGCTACACACAATTATTTCTTAAGCTGCTTAGTTTTTGTTCTGATATCATTGATGACATTTATGGTACTCAAGCCAGAATGAGGGCAATTTCTAATATTCCCCAGTTCTGAATAGATAAGGTGCCGATGGAGGAAAGGTACATAATTACCACATAGAACGTGATCTTGTGGTCCCGTTCTCAGGTTTTTTGTTTGTTTGTTTGTTTTTCCATTTGTATCATCTTAGAAATGACTGTTTCACCAGGAGAGATTAAAAATGCCCATCGCTCTTTCACATTGTTCTCAGTGTTCTGATTTTTCTCCCCTAAGTCCATTCTGCTGAATATCTAGAAGTTGTCACATTTTTAGCAAGTAATAACCGTGTCTAGCTGTGCTGACAAAATGTCCCAACATAACTGTTAATAAGCATTGTCATTTTAAGCATGAAACAGTTTAGCTAATGATTTATCTCTTTTAAGGCAGCACTCGGGGCAGCTGTATGATTGGTCTCTTTAGCAAGTCAAGTCATTTCTTTAACAAAATGTTAAGCACAGATGGGCCATAAGCTGTCAGCTAACGATTACTGTGTCTGCATCTGCTTGCTTTCAATGCACTGTTTTCTGTATTCGGTCAGTTACTTAGTGGCAGCTCCGTGAAAAGCTGAACCTACTCTGATTGGCAAATAAAACGTTCATTTGTCTCTTCTTCCTATTGTTTTGTTTTGGTAACACATGTCAGCAGCTCAATTACCCAGTTCATTAACAGCTCCCAAAGGACATGATGGCCAGCCCATGATAAGAGGGTAATTGTGGCACATATGGTCAATAATGGCCTCTCTCTTGGCAATTGTAAATAAAAGTCACTTGGCTCTTACCCTTTCAGGAGAACTACTGTTTTCCTGTTCCCCTTCAGTGTGCAAATTACCTTTTTTTGCACGATGCAGTCCAGTCTTGGTGACTCAGAGCCTAGCTCCCTGCTTTGAGGGTCATGGAGACAGAACATGGAGAGAGCTCTGGTTCTTAATTTTAATTATGACTGACTTTTAAGCTCTTGAGGGGGAAATTCTTATCACGGGAGACTATTCTTAGAAAGCTGTTAACTGATTAATTAGTTAACTAATCAGTTTTCCTAATTGAATAGCAACACATTTTCTTGGGGCTTTCCTCCCTTTTTCTCTTTGAAATGCTCTGGTGGCAGTTACCATGGAGTTTTTAAAAAGCCATTTAAAAAATTGCACAGACACACAAAATCATGTGCAGGCAGGGGTGGGGAAGGGAAGTGGGCCTTCATCTTTTCTTGTTGAGAGAGATTCATTCTGTAAAAGCCGTTCTTGTCACACGCAGGTCTTAAAGGGCTCTAGAAGCCTCTGAGTTCTTTGGGGACAGCCTCAGGGTCTCTGAAAAAGTAGTGATTCCTCCTTCCTGCCAAGCCTTTGCAAGGAAGTGCTGAAACACAGAATTTGGTTGCTGCTCTGGCAGGGGAAGAGAAGGGGCACGAGCACGTTTTTACTTAAATGTAGCTGTTTTTTAAACTAACAATCATCACTAGCAGGGCTGTGATGAACGAAGGGAAAGCAAGGCTTTCTTTCCAGCTTCCTTGTTACAAAGGGGGCCTTTTCAGGGATGCCTGGTCAGGTGATGGATGCTGGGACCCCACTCCACCCCAAGAAAGGTTTCTCAGTGTAACGTGGGGAGGGATCCAGCTCGCACCTGAAATTCAAAGTTATTGGGACCTTAGGCCCTGGGGGGGTTCTTGGGGGCCGTGCCGCTCCAGGCCTCGGAGGCAGCTTGGCCGCTGGGCTTGTCAGCCCTTATCTTAAATAAACACCCAACGGGCCCGGTGTGGCGCACTTGCCATCTCCGGCGGGCGGGCGCGCAGCACACGCGGGCTTCCGGCCGCCCCCGCGCCCGCCATATTCATAACCAATCTGTACTCTCCTCCCAGGGCAGCAGGCACTCGGGGAGTTGTTGAGTGTCAGGGTTTATTTGTGCTATTTTGATTAGCACCAACCTGGCAGGAGCTTATTTTCCTTCTAATGACCCCGTGCTGGGTGAAGGCGGCTTCCGAGGGAAGGACTTGGGTCAGAGGGGAGGGGAAGAGCGTTCCATTGCTCCAGCCCCGCAAGAGGGGACCGCGGGGGCAGGAGCAGGAGCGCGGACAGGGCTGGAGGCTCCTAATGAGATTTCGGGTTCTGAAAAGAACCTTTCTGCCGGAAAACCCACAAATATTCTTGCCCTAGATGGTCCTACCTTGTTTTGTTTTGGTACTTGTTAAAGATTCTTGGCTGGCACATTTGGAGATGTCCTAGAGGCCATGGGAACAAGGACCCCCCCCTCCCCCCGGGCCCCCCATGGACCACTGATAAGGTTATAAACCATCTCTCCTAGTTTGTGACTCACGACCAGCTCCTCAAATCCTAGCTGTGAGTTAGGAATTCTGGGAATGGCTTTAAGGCTTGATAAGTGTGTTAAGTCCCACACACTTTCTAGATCTACCTTTGGATTCTGTCCTTTCAGAGGTGTCTATCTTTCCTTTTCTTGACATCTATACAGTTGAAACACACTTAAAAAAAAAATCATGTCGACGATTACTTCTCAGCTTGTGAATTAATGTGGAAGAGAAGATTCCAGGTGCTGAAGTCTCTCAACTGGCTTGGATTAACCCCTACTGTGCATCCATTTCAACCTCTCCCCCTACCCCCCTTCTTTAGGGAGAAAAAAAAAAAAAAAAAGAAAACCAACCTCCCCTTTCTCATCCACTCCCGGCTTTCTTTGTGTCTGCTGCTCCCTGCCAGGCAGGTGTCAGAGCCCTGAATGAGGGTAAATGCTCCGTTGATGGATTCCACAGATGGAGCGTGGAAATCGGTAGAATAGGCCTCAGCCACAGGCCATTTCTTGGGATCCAACAAAAGCCTCCAAATAAGTCAACAAAAATCCCAAAGATCACAAAGGGAAAATGTCATTTGTCATTTACTCTGGGCCTGTGAGGGAATATCAGTCTTGCCTCACTCCTCCTGGCTTTCACCCGAGTAAACACGAGAGAGGTCATTCACATCTCTCTCGATGTAAAAGGGCCACTTCACATCAGAAAGCAGTTAGCTGTCCCATGGCCCCCTTCACGTTGGACGGTAAAACTCACAAACACAGGAGACGTTCTGCGATTAGCTGAGCAGGTGCACCAAACTTCGAGTTGACCTATTAAAGATTTTGTGGAATATACCTGCCAGATACCCTAAAACCTTTAGATCGGGGAGGAAATGATTTCAGGGAGCGCTAAGGCGTGATTCCTATTTTTATTTTATGATTTTTTTTTTGAATCGGTGAGACACAGCTTTAAGTACCGATGCTGCCAGGTCTAGCTTGCCAAGATTAGTAGAGATGGAAGGACCATCTGATTTGGTCTGGGGTTATCTTCTAGTAAATGACCGATGACTAAGGACGTCAGCCTCAGAGCCTGCGGAGAGAGATCCCCCCCCACCTCCTCTGTGTCTGTAAATTGCATTGTATTATATCTGGGACAAACATAGAGTTTAAATGGTTGTCATGTTTTGATTCTTTAATTATTCAAATGAAAGGTCTTGCTGAGAAGAAAGACAGTGTGCCAAATTCATGCTTGTGAATTATTTTGTTTCTCCATTTTTTGCCTGTCTCCCATCTCTGAATTATATTGGTCTGGAAACCAATAATTATAGAATTCCACGTGACTAAATCCCTATAAAATTGAGGTAAGATCTCATGTATAATAGCGTTAACTAGGATGAAATATTTCTTCAGGCTACAGAAGAGTTCACAAGGGGTTAACGGACAAAGACATACTCTCTAATTCTGTAATTCCTTCTTTAATTAAACTTCATGGTTGGTCCGCTGGTGGTAATACTTCTGCCTTCTCCTCCCGGTTTGATTTGTTTCTGAAGGAAGAATTTGTAATCCTGTGGGGTACGATTGTTATCTATGCTTGATCTTTTTTCTTTAATTTTTATTTTTTAAATTGATCCTGTCCACTTCCCCAAGGTTAATCTTAATATTAAATTATTGGGGTAACGAAAAATTTGTTTCCTAAGACCTATAATTAGCTTGATATAGAAAAGGAAGAAATGTACTTTCTTACAAAACACAGAGCTGAAACATTGAGGTACCTGGAAAGAGACAGTATTTTCCTGTGATCACTCTGGGGCATCTGCTGAATAACTTGTGAATATGCCAACAGATTTTGAGTTATTTATTCTCACACTTTTGTTTGATAATAGTTCGAGGTTACTTTACAGCACTTGAGATCCTTTCACTAACATGTTTTTAATAAAAAAAAAGAAGGATGTAGTAAAGATATAAAATGAGGAATCAGTTCAACTGCTTGTGATCAGTAGTCGTATGTTCTAGATGGATCTAGGATCTTAGGACCAGGAGTCGGTCATGATTAGGACCAGGAGTTGGTGATGATTCTTAAGAGCTACTGCAAATGGTCACACTGACTATTTTGTTTTCTTAAATAAATTCATTCAGTGTCTTGGCAAACTGATTCATTTCTTAGAGGTTTATCCTTATTTAACAACTATACTTGAAGATGCAAAGAGTTCCATGTTCGTTGACTTGAATTAAATTCAATTAGAAAATTGTTTGACTTGGTGTATAAGATTAATCAAACTGTTGTGTTTTCATAAATTTTATTTGATTCTAGGACATTTTTGAAAATCTGGGGCAAATGGGAGGGGTAGGTGGCAATCAGCTGAATAATTTGCATTGGAATTCCTGTTTGGATTTGTTTCTGGTACTCCTCTTTAGGATTCTTTGTTGTGTGTGTGTATGAGAGAGAGAGAGGGAAAGAAACTCAGCAGCACCTATTTGGAACATACCAGGGTAGAAGAGAGAAAGTATGTCTTCTGAAGCATACACCCATACACCAGGGTCAAATCCTAGCTTCCCCAATCGTGTGATTTGAACAATGTCTCTAAGTCTCAATTTCCTTCTTCTGTAGAGTAGCGTATTTATTTCACAGGATTTTTATGTAGTTACATTGGGAAGAGGGAGAAATCCTCATCTTCTTGGAAAGGTTTGCTCCAGGTTCATTGGAGACATCGAGTTACATGAATGTCTAAGTCAGAGAATGGATGGTGAGGAAGTTTTGAAAATAAAGTAAAAACTTTCAAAATCTGATAAGAATATGTATTGAGATAAAATCTGAGAATCATTCAATTTAAAGCAATACAATCTTCACTTAAAAAGCTGTGTGTTATATGTTAGCATGGATTAAAAAATTTTAAAAAAGTTTAAATTCAACATATATTATATGTTAAATATATGGATTTCTTATGAGCCCTATTTTGGTATTTCAAATTGGGGAACAATATCTCTATTTAATGAATAATAAAGCAAACTTTGTGAAGGCATGTGTAGAATTTTTATTTTGAGTAACTTAAATGTAATTGAAAATCTCCCCTTAATACTAGGGCCGGACAGTAGAAATAATCCAAAGAGATTTTACCAAAGAGATCGTATTTGATCTTGTTGCTGTATCTTCACAATCTATGAACTCATTTAGATAACTGTCTTGCTGGTGGTGCTTGCAATGTCCAAGTCAGAACATTAGATATTCTGTGCAGAGACAAATATAATTTATTTCTGTGGAGCTGTCTGGAAAAAAAAAAATCTTGTTTTTTTACTTTGGTGTAATATTTAGCAAATGAGGTGCTTTGTATCAAGGATCTAATGTTGAATATGTAAAATAGATGGACTTCAACAAAATGATTTTTTTGTACTATTATAATGGAATGTAAGTATCAGGTTTATTTTTGATAAAAATAGAATGATTCAAGTTCATGACATTATCATGTTCTCTGTAAATCTTATTTCTATTGAGTGACATTAAAAAAAAAAAAGTAGTATTTCCATCTTTAGAAATAGCTAGTAGTTCCTAGCTCATAGATTAATCTTGGGTCGCTGACTTAACATATTTTAAAGCCTACATCCTTTTGGGGTGTAAAGATGGAGGAAGGTCAGAAATCACTTGTGCAAATCACTTGGCTTCATATTGCCAAGAAGGATCAGTTGGTTCAGATAAATTTCCAGCAGAAAAGTCAGGCAAGTCATTTCCTCAGTGTCTTTTGAAATGATGCTTTATGGAAGTTTTCTTAGGGAGGTGCAACTGTCGCTTTTGCGTAACAGTCTAGAAATACAAGTAGTGATTTGTTAGCTTGTTAAAAAAATTTTTATTTTGGGTGGCGAAGGCTGTCCTATTGAACTCCCAGACATTCTGAGTCTTTTTAATCATTAGCTGTTGGTGATTCTTCATTTGTTTTTTTTTAAATCACAATCTTCTGAAAAAGTTGATAATTATTTCCCAGAAATATTCAGGTATGCAAATACTTGCAAAATCTTCCTGAAATTTTTTTGAGGATTTACAGACTCCCAAATCTCATTTCAGTAGTTGTTGGGAGTTCAGAAGGGCAGAATTTCCATGTAAGGTGTAAAATAGGGGAAGAGAAATCAGTTAAATTCTTAAATACTTAAAATCTTAAATTCTACCAGGCATTTCCATCGTGTCAATTGTGTTTATTAAACACCTACTATGTTCCAAGATGTCCAGCAGGGCACAAGACAGAGAAAGGCCTTGAGCTCACTAAGCTTACATTGTGGGGGATGTTGTTAAGGTGAAACATGGTGGTCTTGACCCTCAGAATTAACTCTCACTGGTACTTGTACATTTCAGGAGCCCCTTTTCTTCAGAAACTGAGACGGTTTTGATTAATTGACCTGACAGTGCATGGCACATCATATTTACTTGGGAGGATTTAATAACCTTTGCGACTCCCAGAGGAAACATGAAAATTTCCACATACTATTATCCTAATGGGATCATAGTAAGAGAAAGTGTAACCAAAGATTTAAGGTTCTCACAGGCAAAGGAAGCTTTGGGTGAGTCCTTAAATGCTATTGGGCTTTTCACCTGAATTCACAGAAGATAGAAAAGTCAGGGCAACAGAAACTGGGGGCAGGGAAGGGAAGCATTTTATGGTGATTTATTATCTTAAGGGAATGAATAATCTGGGAAGTATACTATTTAAAATTTAAAAATATGTATGTGGAACCATTGTTTTGATAAGTTACAGCAGGAAATTTTTTAAGTACTTGGGAATTTTGGGAGAGAAAAATAATAATATGGATTATCCTATAGAGGTAGTTCTCAGAGGATCATTTAGGACCAGCAGACTTGGTATCCATCCCCCCCAAAACTATAGAAACTGTAGAAATTGGGGGGGGGCAGCAGTCTGTGTTTTAATAAGCTCTTCAGAAGGTTCTGATGCTCTAAAAGTTCAAGATCCACTGCTCTACAGTGATGTGCAAATTACTGCTTTTTTAATTTGACTCACATTTATCAAACACAAACACATGTAAGTTGTATTGTGAGCTTTTGAAGTTTATAATGCAATGCACATTTCTCAGCATGTTAGTTTTCCTTTAAAATATTCCCACACTTAAAGCAAGTCTAGTTTCATTTTTTTAAGTATCCTAAAATAAGATTTATATCAAATTAGACCATTTTATATCAAATTAGGCAACATAATTGAAACACCAAACATAATGGTTAATGTACAGTAGATGTACTGTATATCATAGTTCCCTTTCGCTTTTATCTATAAGCACTTGTTTTTCTTTAATTTGTCATATAGATTATTAATTTACTCTTTTAATTTTACAGTTTGAATGTGAATAAGTTGTAAAGTTTTAAATATTAAAAGAACTTAGAATTCTATTTATGGGTTATTTTGGATGTACACCCCTTTGGGCAGCTTATACTATACTATAATGTACTGAAATAGAACGAAATTTTAGATTTCTGTAGGGCAGAGTTGAGTTTGCGTTTAAATAAAAGAGAATGAGGAGTGTAGGAAATACTGCATTTTTTTTTTTTTTAAAGATTTTATTTATTTATTTGACAGAGAGAAATTACAAGTACACTGAGAGGCAGGCAGAGAGAGAGAGAAGGAAGCAGGCTCCCTGCTGAGCAGAGAGCCCGATGCGGGACTCGATCCCAGGACCCTGAGATCATGACCTGAGCCGAAGGCAGCGGCTTAACCCACTGAGCCACCCAGGCGCCCCGGAAATACTGCATTTTGACATTGCTTCTGGTAGCACCTGAATTTCCCCAGGTCCTACAGCCTGAGAGTGCAAAGGAGTTTTACCTTGACAGTGACATTAATAATCTACAATTTTCTGGATTTCCTTCCCCATTTGCCAACAGCACATTTCAGCCCCTTCCCCGGAGGATCCCCTATTTATCTGGGGAGTTTTCAGAGTGTATTTGGATATGCTTAGGAGCATGGCTGGCCGGGCTCCCGAGTTCTGCTCAGAGTAGGTGCCCGAGAGCTCTCTGATGGCCCTCGGCTACTGCCCTGATGTCCAGGGCCTCTGGGAGAGGGCTGCTTTCCTGCCCAGTGCCCTGTGTCTGCTGTGTGCTCAAACCTCAGAACCTTCTAAGGTTGACAGGTACTCAGTTACTGAAGGAACTCATAGGAGCCATATTGTATCACCAGTGTAAATTCCTAACTAATTTCCCAGTCCCTCCTTCTTGTCTGTAGATACTCACCCACTAATACGCAGGACCTCCTTCCCTGATGCGTGCTGACACAGGCAAATTCAAACTTTGCTGGGGAGGGACCTGCAGCAGGGCTGGTTTCTGGGACATGTGACCTATGTAGTCTTCTACCCACAGCCCGTGCTGAGAAGGGCTCTGTGTTTGGTTTTTACGCTGTGTGTGGCCATCCCAAAATTTGCAATAATTTTTGAACACAGGAACTTGCATTTTTATTTTGCACTGTGTTCCTCAAATTAGGCAGCAGTACTGGGCAACTGCTCACCATTCAGCAGAGACCCAGACTCTGACCTTCGGTTTAGGGACAGTTTGCTAGACTATGCCTGCCTTTTCTCGAGTCTGTTCTTGAGGTTCACAGTAACAATGTCTCAATATGTGGTAATAAGATCATGAATTTAAATATGATTTCTCTTATGGGAGTAGAGTCTATAAACTGGAGGAATCCTGCAACACTTTACTATTATTGACTTTTTAGATATTAGGTCAATTTTGGAATTAAAAAAAGAGTCACATTTGTTAATGGATTTCCTCCTGTAAAAGGTGGCAAAAGTTTATTTGGAACCACACTAAATTTGATTCATTCATCAAACACAAGTGCTAAGCACGAGGGCCATACAAATGGAATCATGTCTGTCCCTGTTTTCTAAGATCTCGTAATGGACCTAGGTGACAGATGCAAAGAACAATGATTTCTGCCTTGGGGGCTTGGAGACAAAATAGGGGAAGAGATTAAATATCATTTAATAATGCGATACCGCACAGAGGGGCTTGGTGTCTGTGCGAAGACACTGGGGATGTACTTCAGGATTTGAATCATTCAGTCTTGGTCAAACTTGTTTTTTGACTCCTGTTTTACTACTTTTCCTCTCCCGTGCACTTAGCCTCAGCACCCCAGTCAGATGAAGGCTCCGACATTGACTCCGAACCAGATTTGCCACTAAAGAGAAAACAGCGCAGGAGCCGAACAACTTTCACAGCAGAACAGCTTGAAGAACTGGAACGAGCTTTTGAGAGAACCCACTACCCTGATATTTATACCAGGGAGGAACTGGCACAGAGGGCAAAGCTCACCGAGGCTCGAGTTCAGGTACTGACTCTAAACATCCATGCCCTGATTAAATCCGGACAGGAAGCAAAGTAGTGTCTTCTCATCTCAAGCAGATTTTACTTTATTTAAGATTTTATTTATTTGAGAGAGCGAGCATGAGCAAGGGGAGGAGGAAGAGGGTGAGGAAGAAGCAGGCTCCCCGCTGAGCAGGGAGCTGGATGTGGGGTTCGATCCAGGACCCTGAGATCATGACTTGAGCAGACACAGACATTTAACCCACTGAACCACCCAGGCGTCTCTAAAGCAGATTTTAAATCCAGAGAATAAATACGTTAGGAATGGCATTTCATTGTGAATTGTAGCCTTTAGTAGCATAAAGTTTCCACCACGTTTTCTCTAGTGTCTTTTCTTTGTCTTTTGCCTTGTCCTGATGGCACTATCCTGACCTCTTTTTAATTTTTATTTGTATTTGCCTGATCACACCCACCCCCACCGAATTTCTTTTGTTTTTAGGTACGTCTATTGTATTATTGTATCCAGCAGTATTTTACTTTGCTAACCAGTCAGACAATTTTTTTTTCTCAATTAAGAGGTTGGTAAGTCTAATTAAATTTATCAATGTGATCAGTATGTTTGGCTCCTTTTCTGTCATGCTGTTGGATACAAGTATTTTATGTGGATCAATTTTAAAATGACCTATTTGTTTGCTTTACATTCTTAGGGTTTTTTTTTTTTTTTGTTGTTGTTGTTGTTGTTGTTACTTAAGAAAATGTGCATTCTTAGCTTAGCCTTTGGTTATCATTAATAGGAGAAAACAATTATGTCTGATATAAGTGTGTCAGTTCCTGTTGGTCACTCCCCATTTCGTGAGTCCTTGTTACACACGGGGCACTATATGGACTTCAGGCAAAGCAAGCAAATGCGAGTGGTCCTCTTGTGCCAAGCACTATTCTAAGTGCTTTATGGGAATTAACCCATCTCCTCGTCACTAGAACTGTAGGGTGATACTGTTATTTACCCCCCGTTTTTTTGTCAGACTATTGAAGTGAGCACCCACAGTCCTAAAACTAGTTAGTGATAGATGTAGTTGGATTCTATATACTTGCTCTTGATGGCTTTTCAATTATGAGGATGGGTAAAAGTGTATAAAGAAAAATTCCTTCTAAGGCTGTTATCGTCCTGAAACATTTCAAATAACTATTATTTTAGGAATGGTTTGAAGGATCTTCTGAACTCTTAGAACGACTCTGAACTCTCTGGAAAGACTTCGTTGGTTTAATAACTTTCTATTGATAGAGTAACATTTTCAGCATTAATGAAGATAGTAAAACACTGTTTGAAGGCTGAAAAATGTCTTAGGGTATCCTGAAACTCCTCAAGTTAAGCTGCTTTATCTAGAAATGTGTTCTTTCCAGCTACTTGACTTTCATCGTCAAAGCGAGCCTGGAGACTCAGAGGTAAACCGATCGGTTGATATGGTTTCTAGATTGATCATTCCTTTCTTCTATGCAGCTCTCTACCTCTCCTATTCTAGGCTTTTACAGAAATAGCCTCTCCCAGGGTACAGAGCCTAGTCAGAGTGATTGTCTTATTCAACCTGACTTGCCATACATCACCGTAGAGGTAAGAAAGAGAAGGAATGCTAAGATGCATTAAGGCAAGTCTCCCAAGGAGCTCCAGTCTAGTATTAATGAGTTAATGAGGTAAACACAGATAGTTTAAAAAGCCAGTTATGATAAGTAACCTAAGAGAGAAACAATGTGCAGTGGGAGTTGAGAAGAGGAAAGAATGAGATCTTGCTGGATAACAAGAGAAGCTCACACAGAAGGCAGATTTAAGATGAACCTTTGAAGCTAAATAGAAATTCTCTGGACAGGGAGGGTGGGGAGAGTGTTAGTAAGAGGGAATACTGTGGGCAAAAGCGCAGGGAGTTGGATGCATGTGAGTCACATACCTGGTGATCCTTCATTTTTGCTTGTGTCAAAGGAATAGGGACTAGTTCAGTTTGGTTGGAGGGTAGGAAGAAGTAGGGTGGTGGGAGGAATATGGTTGGAAACCTAGGCTGAGGACATCCTGTGGTGGGCTTGGGTTTCAGGCAAGGGCTCTCACAGTTGATGTGAAGGGCAGTGGAGGCTGTGGGCATGAGTGGGTTAGGGGCTATGGGAACAGAAAGAAAGGGCAGTGGCAAAAGGTGGAAAGTAGGCAACAGGTTGGGTAAGCTGGAAGTGGGTGGAAGGGTGAGCAAAGAATGGAGTCACAGATGCGTGGAGCCTTACAGTACAGATGTTTTACAGCGGGGAGTATTGACTCTATCTACCTGTTACATTGGGATATGGTGTGCCTCTCCAGAAATGATCACCACTAACCACAGATTATGATAACTTACATACATAAATATGGTATGATAGAATACCATATGTGGTATATGAATCATGATATGATCTATAACAATGTTATAAATATTGTATGTATCAAATCTAATTGCTTTTATTACAGTTCTGTGGACACCTGGCTTAAATCCGAAGTCAGATCTGTTCACACTCTCCATTCTTCCAGCAAACCTTTATAGAGCGCCCATTGCATTCCAGGATTTGATCCCTATATTCTTTGTCTGGCCAAGCCCACATCCCGAGTCCGTCCTTCAGACAGATAGGAGATCAGCTCTGTACTCAGAGTAAAAAAAAAATAAACATTGATTTTAAAGAAATCAAACAAAGAGAGTGATGGAAAACTGAAAAGGTTCTGTGTTGTCCGTCATACCTGCTTTTGCCAAAAACAAAGATGGGGGACAGACTAAATCTCAAACCCATGCGGCTTGTGCAGTGCCCAGCATTCACATCTGGCTCAATGAATATCCGAGGAGAATAAGAAAGGCCCATTAACTTACAGAGGACACGGGATCAAACCAATAAAGAGTGGTTCATATTTTTCTATACAGTGACCTCCTCTCCAAAGCAGGGCCCTCATTAACCTAACAGCTGTCCTAATGTGGCTTTAACCCGATGACTCTTTACATTCCTTATGGCTTCATTAGTTCCCTTGAGACACATCATGTCCTGCACCACAGCTATGATCTACGGCCTAACAAATTCCCTACAACACCCGGCATATGGATCTTTTACTTAACACAGCAGGAAAAAGAAGGAGTAGTTAATCACTGATTAAAATGCCAGAACAAAATCCTTTAGTTTTTAGAAGGATCTGGGAAAGCAGTAGCAACGTCAGCTCCATTTGAGTGATAGCCAGAAAGTGTGAGTTAGTTTAATTTGGGGCACCTGGGAAAACCAAACACCCAGTGGAAAAAAACCCTCAAACAGGTCTACATTCTATATATTTTTTTCCCCTAAGTAAAATATTTCTAAAGTCTTCTGGGTAGAGATGGCACTAATATAATAACTTAGGCCTTTGTCAGTATTTCCTAAATATTTGTTTAGCCAGTAGCTCTGTTGTGTTTATCACAGCCAAATCTGAGGACACAATCTGAGAATTATTGTACACCAAAGACTAATTTGCCTAATTTACCTCCTGGGTATTATTATGCAAATAATGGCAAGCCTCAAAGTTTCATGGGGAAGAATGCAACTATTTATGATGTGCCACAGTTTTAGTAAATATTCCACCTAAGAGCTCCACAAAGTAGGGAGGTAGCCCTCTTTTATCCCCAGGATAACGAGAGAGAGCAGAGGAAGCTGTTTGAGGAAACAGTATTGAAGCAGGAGTCAGAAGATGGGGGTTTTGGTTTCAGCTTGCCAAATGCGTTCTGCTAAGGAAGTCACTTAACTCTGCTATAATCTTGCTGGTTTCAGATTGTTTTTCCTTTTAATTTTAAAATATGGGATAGGTTAGATCAGATGATCTCAGTCTGGGTTTACAGATGACCAGGATAATCATGGATGGACTTCAAGAGGAGTCTTGAGATTTGTACACACAATTTTGTGCCTTTGCCTCTGCTTCTGTGTGTGTGTGTGTGTGTGTGTGTACACAAGCGTTAACGGGGGGGGGTATCCCTGGTTTTGTCATTTTCTCCACTACCACGGCCCCCTTTCCTATTCCCAATTAAAAATAACTAGGTGCATGACTTATCATCAGTAATTGGAGGTTCTCACAGAAGCCCAGTAGGGATGGATTGATTAATTTCAATTCCAGTACAGTGAACATGCAATGATTTATTAGTTTCAGGTGTACAAGAGAGTGATTCAAAAATCCTACGTATTATCCAGCGCTCATCACGATAAGAGTCCTCTCCGTTCCCATCACCTATTTCACGCATACTTGCACCCGCCTCTCTTCTGGTAACCGTCAGTTCTCCATAGTTAAGAGTTTGTGTTTTTGGCTTTTCTCTTTGTTTTGTTTGTTTTATTTCTCAAATTCCACGTATGAGTGAAATCATATGGCATTTGTCTTTCTCTGACTTATTTCACTTGGCATTACATTTTCTGGATCCCTCCATGTTGTTGCAGATGGCAAGAGTCCATTTTACTTTTAGCGCTGAGTAATAGTCCATTGTATATATTTGCTCCATCTTCTTTATCCATCTATGGAAGGACATTTGTGCTGTTTGCATAATTTTGCTATGGTAAATAACGTTGCAATAAGCATAAGGGTGCATATATCTTTCCAAATTAGTGCTTTCATATTCTTTGGAAAAATATCCAGTAGTGGAATTACTAGGTCGTATGGGAGTTCAATTTTTAATTTTTTGAGGACTCTCCGTACTGCTCTGCATAGTGGCTGCACCAGTTTGCATTCCCACCAACAGTACACGCGGGTTCCTTTTCCTCCACATCCTCGCTAGCACTTGTTTCTTGTGTTTTTGATCCAGTGGGGATTTAAAGTCATCCAACAGATCTGTATAGTTTAGAAGTGAAGATAGGTATGGAATATTTGGCCCTGAATTCCTTAATGATGCAAAAATACGATCATCCTGAAATTTGCTCCTGGAGTTTGCTGTTGGGAATGAATGAAGCTGCAGTTGAGTGTGCCTGTGTGCCACGCTTGGACATTCCTGGAAGCATGGAGCTTCTCCTCATCAACCTTATGCGTTCTCTCCCCAACTTGCTCCTTGTACAGCAGTCTGAGCTGGAGAGCAGCAATGATAGAAAGGCTGAGAGAGTGTGATGTGGAAAGAGACGGGATATAGAGTGAATGAGAAGGCCCAGGGATAAGCAGCTGGTCCTGAGTTTACCTACTTGGAAAGTACTATGTTGGGCATTGGGCATCGTCACATTAGACATTACTGAATCTAGTGTTTATCAAGCATTTTATTTTATTTTTAAAAAAATATTTATTTATTTATTTTAGAGAGAGAGAGAGTGCATGAGAGAGAGACAGCATGAGTGAGGGGGGGGCAGTGGGAGAAGGGAAGCAGACTCCCCACTGAGCAGGGAACCTGATGCAGGGCTCAGTCCTGTGACCCTGAGATCATGACCTGAGCCGATCTGGACACTCAACCCGCTGAGCCACCCAGGTGCCCCTAATCAGGCATTTTAAATTTTGTGAATTCTCTTTTTGAGCATTAAGCATTTCATTCTCTCCCCATTTTTCAAGTTGCATTTGAAACAACCCATCTGGACTAATGCAGGTCAGATCGCCTTTGGGGACCACACCAAAAGGGGGAACCAGTAATTTCTCAATCGGCAAAATTAGGCTTATACTGTGGGACAATTAGCACTAATCCATGAAACTTGGAAGCAAATTTGACCTAAGTCTCCATTGAAGCCAAACTGGCTTTGAATTTATTTGAGGTGTTATGTGGGCACTTTCCTGTTTGTTCATGGGCACAAAAGGCTTTGGCTATAGACCACAGAGCTAAGAAAACAAAGCGAAGCTTTAGTTCTTGGATGGCTAAGACAGAGATGGCAACGTGACCTTCATAATCAGTAGCTACCATTTATTGAACACTCTATATCTCTTCGGTGTTCTTCTGAGGGCTTTGATCGCATTGTCTCATTTAATTGTCACAACAATCTTGTGAAGTTTTTTTTTTTTTTTTTTAAGATTTTATTTATTTATCAGAGAGAGAGAGAGAGAGGGCAAGAGAGCGAGCACAGGCAGACAGAATGGCAGGCAGAGGCAGAGAGAGAAGCAGGCTCCCTGCCGAGCAAGGAGCCCGATGTGGGACTCGATCCCAGGACGCTGGGATCATGACCTGAGCCGAAGGCAGCTGCTAACCAACTGAGCCATCCAGGCGTCCCTCTTGTGAAGTTTTTATTCCTCCCATTTAATAGATAAGAAAGCAGAGTCCCCTAAGCAGTAAACAATTTGTTCAAGGTCACAGAGTTAGCAAAGTGGGGGGCCTGGGAGTCAACTTTTGCCTGGGCTGCATTTCATCTATGTGAATAAAAAGTATTACTACATTGTTGGAAGTACAAAGTTTTCAGGGCTCAGTTGGTTAAATGTCTAATTCTTGGTTTTGGCTCGGGTGGTGGTGATCCCAGAGTCCTGAGATTGAGCCGCATGTCGGGTCCGTGCTCAGCAGGAAGGAGTCTGCTTGAGATTCTCTCCTCCTCTTCCTCTGCCCTGTCCCCCCGTTCATGAATTCTCTCTCTCAAATAAATAAATCTTAAATCAAATACAAAGTTTTCCCCAACTCATATTTTTGAGAGTCTGAACACATTGGTTACTTTTTTGACCCAAGAAGAGAAAAAATGATGAAAACCTTATTATTATTATTTTTTGTGAGTCTTATCCTTTTCCCCTAGTTATCGTGATATCATGAGGATCTTTCCATTGAAATTTTGCTTTGAAAATTTATTGGATATTATATTACTTCAGAAATGGGTCTGAAGATCATTTCCAAAAAGCACGAGTACAGCTTTGTGGAAGGGCTCTGCAAAGAGACAGATGAGTAGGGAGATATCCAGGGGCAGGTGAAAATGAACCAGGTTGCAGTTTATCAGTTAAAGTTAAAAACTTGCTTTGTGGGAGGGTTTTGACATCGTGTGGTATATAGGCAATTATCAGCATTTAACTGTAGGTAATAGTAGTTATCGACCAACATCTGCCTCTTGCCCTGCTTGTTAACCGTGTTAACTGTAGTGTGGAAGGCCAGGTTTTGTGTGGGGAGGGTGGGGTTACATTGCATTATAGGTCCTAGAATTACATTTAACAGGTGATAGTGAACTTTGTAAAACTTGCTCTTTCTGCCCTACTGGCTAAGACATTGGCAGAACACTCATACTCTCCTTTAGAACATCAAGGCCAGTTTGTTTCTGGGGCCATTGCTACTCTTTTGAAACCAAAGAGAAGTTTCTGGTAGTTGTAACAACTGAGTTATAATGCCTTCCACCCAGTTTAGATGAACTTCTTTGGTGTTACACACTCAAGCAGCTCGTTTAGTAGACTATTACTGATTGTTAGGAATTAGTGAAACAATATTGAGTTATCAAAGACCTCTGGGTACTAAAGGGAATGTCTTTCAAGTAAAGACAGGGTCATAGCAGTATCCCAGGATCACTGTGCTTGGTCAGTTTAGATGGTTAAAACGGAGGTTATTTCAAGGGCAACCTTTTCCTTTTAAAAATAGCAGGTATGTCTTTTATGAGTTTCAAATTATAAAGAAGGCAAGGACCTCTTTCTGATTTGTAGCTTCAGTGCGTGTATGTATGTATGTATTTATCTATCTTCAATGCTACTTTTGGCAGACACAGCTGGTTTTAGGAGATGCAGAAGGCTGACAAGGCAGGATGATAAAAAGTCTGCTTAAATGCCCAGCGACAGGAAGAAGAGTCTTCACTCCTCGGGAGTCTCTGGTTCTTTCAGGACTAAATAGCCCTCTGGATTTATTTAGCCTAAATTTAAACATCAGTTGAATTCCTTCCACTGGCAGACTCTTGAACCTCCTGTTGAAAGTTTGTTTTTTAGTAAAGATTTGTTTCTCAACTATTTCTCTTCAGCTTTTCTTGTAGGCATAATCGATATTGTATTGTAAATGTGAGAACTTTCCACTGCAATTGCTGGTGGGTTTACTCAGTGTCTTCAGTATTTGGATCATTTTGGAAAAATGAAAAGAAAACCCCCAACACCTTACATCCCCAGTCTCTTGGATATTTGAAGCTATCTATAGAAAGTTATGATGTTTCTTCCAATCTATTACTTAGGCAAAGACATGTCTGATATATAAAAAAAAATTGAGTTATGGAGGAGTGAGAATGATCTTGGATCAACAGTAGGTTGAGATCAATGAAGGTGATCAGGCATAGCCATCCACTGGGTAGATCAAACCTGGTTTACTTATCTAAGGGTTACAGGAGGAAGTTGGCCCAAAGAGATCCGAGGCATGTTATTTAAATGATGGAAGTGTGAGCTCTGGGTTCTTCCTAAAGGATCTCACCAGTAGAATCGAGGCTGGTAAGTCTGAATGAATGAAATCACATCGAAACTCTGGGAAATTCAAGGCTCTTCCCAGCCGAAAGCAGGAGATGCCCTGGATATAGGTTGGTTGAGATCAGTGTCGAAGACTGCTACCTCTGAGATGGGGGTGATTGATTAATCTCAAGGTTTTTAGTGTAAACTATGACCATGGTGTGTGATACAACACAGCACACTCCAGGCACGGAAGCGGCCCATTTACTACCCTCCACGTCCTCATCCCAAAGCAGCTTGTTCCAGACACTTAGGCGCGACCTGGTTACAGACGCTCAGATTCACTGTGAGCAAACACAGTTGCTGCAGACCTGAAATGGAGTGCTGGCTTGTTCAGGGGTCTATTATCCCAGGTGGCAATTTATTAAGTTAAGTAAAACTCTAACTCAATTATGCATCAACATGGAAAAATATTGACTTACCTTCTTTTCCTGTTGGAAACTTAAAGAGTATTAAATGTTAGTATTTTGAGGAAGTGCAAACAGCTTTATTTACCAGTATCATATGATGTGCCTGGAGAAGACCAGACTCCTTTTCAGACAAGTGCTTGGGTGACTAGCAAAGGTTAAGCAGATGCTTTGGCGAGGTATGTGTTAAACTGGGCTTTTTTGCTCCCAAAGGGAGAAATTCCTGCCTCTACTCTTTCAAGAGTTTCCACGATTTCAGAAAAATTCAGTTAAGTTGTAAAATTGTTAATTTTGTTCTATAAGGAAATCATGTCTTACCTTTCCTTAGACAAGTTGGTCTACTTCATTATCACCTCCATCTAGAGTGACCTTTTGTTGAAATCATGTCCATACTCTAAAATGAGTTCAAACTCTCTCTCTACTCAAAACTTTCCCTGATTCTCTGCATTTCCAAATATGGAGCTCTTATTTTGGTTTCCTTGAGGACTCTGTGAATTCCAGAGGATAAGCCTGAAGGTTACTGGGGAGCAAGGTTCACTCCTTTATCCTTCTGACTGCAAGCACGATGTTTTATCTTTATGAAGTTTTCAACGAACTTTCCATATAGGAATTAGGATACCTTTAATTGGTAGAAATACTCTATAATTTTGGGAGAAACATCATAAAAGCACTCTCTCAAATCCTCTGAAGTTCCACATTTAAGCTGCAGATGTAAAAACTGGGCAAGGTGATGGGGTCTGTTAAAAGCCTAATATCACAATTCCTTAACATTTTAGATGTTCAGTTACATTTCTTACTCCCATTATCACCATTTCTCCCCAGCTATCTACCAAAATACACCGGCTTTGAATTCTCCAAAGGCATTTTATTATATTATACCATTTTTTTCTGAATGTACCTCCGTACTTGGCACAGAGTATTATAGGTGCTTAAAGCTGTTGTTGGAAGAAATAATAAACTAATTATTTAAGGGATCTTCTTAGATAAAATGCTTTCATTTCTTGACATACCTCTTTGGTATTTATTTCCATTAAGATCAGAGCAATGTCTCAACTTTGAAAAGGGATGGTACAAGGCTCCATTTCTCCTCCTGGTCAGTTTACAGGACAATATAGGAGCTATGTCTGTAATGACCATAGAAGTGCAAAGACAGACTGATAAAAATATTAAATACAAAGTTAGTGTGATAGGCAAGACCCAGTTAGGACATAGGTCACGTACAGATCAAGGAAGCTCATGCACGCTCCCTACAGTGCTGTGATAGGTGAAGGCGTGTAGGTGTTGGTGATGGCGACCATGAGGAAGAGTTCCAGTGGCTTCCACTCTTGCTCAGCCATTCCTGCCCATGGTCATCCCGGGGCTTGTGGGGGCTCTGCAGGACCATGGAAGTTCCAGGAAGCCCCTTTCCTGACCCCTGACACTGAACTGTCCTTTCTCTCCGCAAAACAACACAGAAGATGGAGGGCTCTTGCATCTCTTTGCCCTGTCAGTCAGGGGCCTTTAATCTGTTTTAGCATGAAAAATTCATTAAGAATGTACTATTATTTCATCAGTGAAATCCTCAAATTTTAAATTAAATCCATAGGTTTGGTTTAGCAACCGCCGTGCGAGATGGAGGAAGCAAGCTGGGGCCAATCAGCTGATGGCTTTCAACCACCTCATTCCGGGGGGGTTCCCTCCCACTGCCATGCCGACCCTGCCGACATACCAGCTGTCGGAGACGTCTTACCAGCCCACAGCTATTCCACAAGGTACGGAGGGAGTGGAGGGGATAAAATAGAACTCCCCATTGCTTTCTCTGCTGCTGGGAGATCTTCCTCGATGCTGACATTGCTGTTGTTTGGGTGTTAATGACCTGATATCAGGCTGTCCTGGAGGTTTACCTGTCCCATTTCAGAAAGCTACATTGTTCGGTGACATAGCTGGATTGCCCTAGAAGAGCTATGTTATAACACTGTCTCAGTATTTTATTTTATTTTTTAAAAGATTTTATTTATTTATTTGACAGAGAGAGAGAGAGATCACAAGTAAGCAGAGAGGCAGGCAGAGAGTGAGGGGGAAGCAGGCTCCTGATGCAGGGCTCGATCCCAGGACTCTGAGATCATGACCTGAGCTGAAGGGAGAGGCTTAACCCACTGAGCCACCCAGGTGCCCCTTAGGTTATTTTAAAAAATATTTGAGAGAGAGCAAGAATGAGTGGGGGAGGGGCAAAGGGAGAGGGAGAAGCAGGCCCCCCACTGAGCCGGGAGCCCAACATGGGGCTTGTTCCCAGGACCCCAGGATCACAACCTGAGCTGAAGGCAGATGCTTAAACCCACTGAGCCACCCAGGAAACCTTGCTTCCGTATTTTAAAACAAAACAAAACAATAAAACCAAACCAAACAACTTTCCTAAATAAATATGCCCTTTGCTTATTTTTGGTTAAAATTTTGCTTCTACCTTTGCACTCCTGTCAGCAGTTCACTGAAGTTCTGTGAGAGTTACTAACCACAGCAGCCTTAGAGCAAAGGTAAGCTTTGATCAGGTCACTGTTGGACGGCGCAGAGAGGTGAATGCGATCAGTGAGAAGACTGAATTCTCTGGGATTATGAAAGATAGCATTCCAGGCATTTCACATGAATATTTAGGTGCTTTGAAAGCGCGTTTGATACGAAACGCGAGACTTGCGATTCTGACACTGGTTTGTTCTTAGGCGGATTCATAATATTCGCTACCCAAAATAGGTTCGTTCTCATTGTTCATGTGATTTCTGCATTCGTGTTCTGGGTGAGTCTGCCCTGAAAGTATATAAAGAAGTTACGTCCTTGCACGTTGGTGCAGTGACGCGGCTCTGTTTGGAATGAGTGGTTCTCTGTGCATGGTAAGAAACACAGTTTCAAGTTCATCTTTGGTCTGAGCGACCGATACTCCCGGCGGCTCGGGCGGGGGTGCGAACTTTGGCCCCGCACTTTTCCTGCCAGCCTGCGAGGAGTGTTAGAGCTGACAATCTTCTTCACTGCAGCCGTGTCGGATCCCAGCAGCACCGTTCACAGACCTCAGCCGCTTCCTCCGAGCACCGTACACCAAAGCACTATTCCTTCGAACCCAGACAGCAGCTCTGCCTACTGCCTCCCCAGCACCCGGCATGGATTTTCCAGCTATACAGACAGCTTTGTGCCTCCGTCTGGGCCCTCCAACCCCATGAACCCCGCCATTGGCAATGGCCTTTCACCTCAGGTCAGTCCTGTGTTTCCAGACAGACGATTTGCTGTATCCCAGAACCAAACAGTCAATTCCCCTAGGCGGTCATATAATGAATTGCCAAATTTAAACCATAATGTATTCTTTATACAAGCCACATGATTTCAGTTTTCTGGTTTCCTTTCTCTCCACCCTTCCTACGGGCTGTATCAAAAGTTGTAGCTTGGGCTTACAATCCAAGTGATTTTTAATGTAATCAGGGAGAGTCTGTGTTTATATCTCATTGTCAAGGCACTGATCCAGTCCACTCCCTAGTTCTGAGCTTCCGGTCAGAAGCGTAGACACATTTTTTGTTTGTTTGTTTGTTTGTTTAAAAAAGTAACTGATCAGCTGATCTGGTTGTGAACAAAAGCACCTAGTAGGAAAACACCAACGCTTTATTAAAACAATTGGAGAGGAAGCAAGCAGGTTGTGTGGAGGGAGACAGGCTGAAGATCCAGAACTCTGGGATAAATGAGTTATAAATGCACAAATTAGGAGAATTACTGCTACTTTGGGAATATATGGATACTTGAATGTTGTAATTGTTTTTCTAATTTGCATTGGACTATGAGCCTTTCTTGAGAGATCATATTAATAAATTGCCTTGATAATTGCATGTCAGAGGGTTGGATAAATTTCCTCCATGTGGCATCTGTCTGAGGTTGACATTATTAGCAGTTGTTTAAATACAGATCGCTTGATTTTATTAGAGAGCTCTTGGCCCAGGTGGCGAGGATAGTTGCCCACTAAATTTGGAGAAATGTCACAACGGGGTTGCAATCTATAATTGCGATCGAGAATCTCTTCAGGGCCGAGAGTGAGAGTTTCAACAGCTTTATCTTTTCTTAACCCCCTTTTTCCTCTTGGTGGTTAGAAAAACAGAGAGGAGCTCAGAATGACAGAAATGAAAAGTGAAAAGACAATTATACTCAATTACACACTAATCACTGACTATCACCGCCGCCTAAGCACCAAGAGGGCATTCTAATAGGCAGAAAATGAGATTTTAATGGCACAAAGGGTGGCCAAAATAACGACTCCTATATCTTCGCCTTCTTCGTTTTCTTCAACTTGTGGTTTGCGTCTTGGGAGTGCAGGTCCTGGGCTCTGCACAACGGTGATAACTCTGAGCAGCTGAAAAGTTCAAAGCCATCGGAGTTGAAAAGAATGAATAGCAAAGGCAATGAAATAAACATTTCTGCCTCGAGGCAAAAGTTCATAAATCCTTTTTTGTAACAGTCAATGTAATTAAGTTTCATAGATTCCTATAGCACATCCTGGGATAAGAAATAAGAGGTGGCTTTAAACCTTGGCTGAAAAATAACAACATGAAAAACAATAAATGTGCCTTCCTACAGGACTTTAATAAACTTAATTTCCAAGTGCTGGCATGTGTGAATGGGATTTTGCATGAATATCATGGACTTCTGTTAGTAGATTCCTCTTTAAAATGACAGATTTATAGCATTTCTATAGATTTATAGAAGCCTCCTCCACAACTGAGAAGGCACATCAGAAGCAGTTATCTCTGCGGTTCTTAACATCAATTGTTTGGGGCCGTAGCAGAACTTTTTTGAACTCGACTGGGTTGTGAAAGTTTTCATAAAAAGTAAACTAACCCTAACCGCTTCTGCAAGGTGAGACCCAGGACACCCTTGGTTTTCTTTCGTGTTGATCAGAAAAGAAATAATGACACGGATCTGTATTCTCGAAGTGAAAGTCCTAGCTTCTTGTAAGTCTATGAGCTCTTGTATGTTATAATAACCGTATTCTATTTCATTCTATTCTATTCTATTACTATTATGTAACTGAAGTCATTGGCACTTAATCTTGGAACTGTTCTTTGATTTTATGATCCCAGAGTTGGCAGTGGGGTGGGATTCATTCCAATATCAAGCAATGGAAAATTCCACAGGCAACCCTTCCTGTATTTCTTTATTATGCTCTTATATATTAATTCCCTACTTATTACTCTGTACGTATCCTGGATATTTTGCATTTTGATCCTATATTTCCTCCTGAAACCACCAGTAGGAATCTATGATGTCTTTGTCCTTGCCGAATGCTCAGCAAGTTAGAAAAGGGACAGGCAGTATAATGAAGTTCCTCCTTGTTTCTTCTGAGGATTGCCTCTATTTAAGCAAAGGGGGACCAATCCTACTTTTGGTTGTCTGGCTTTATTTGGAATATCCCAAAGATAATTCAAAGATAGCCCACTCCAAACAGCCTGGTTTACCTCTGACTTAAAGAAGAGAGAAAAGAAAGGTCCTTCGGTCTTCCTGCTGATAAGATAGAAGGGCTTACGAATAGATTGGATCGTAGGATATTAAAAATGGAACTAATCTTACCATTTCTCCTCTTCTTTTCCTCCTCCACTTCCTCTGCTTCTCTCTGGACATCTAATCTGCAGACCAGTCATCTAGAAGCTCAGAGAGCTTGAGGCCTGCTGAAGACCACCAGGGGCTAGAGAGAGAATTGGGACTGGAACCTGGGACCCTTGGCTCAGAGTCTAGGATCGCCCCCATGAGAGTACGTGGTTGAGCAGAGAGGGAAGAGGTTTCATGAAAAATAGAGGCAGGAGGCTTTCATCACATCTTAAAACCTTTTACTAGAGATGAGTTTTTAAAAGTTTTTGGTTCATGTTAAATGACATTCTTTTTGCTAATATGCTCTTTACATCTTTTTTGCTTTACACACTTTTCCTATTAACTTCCCTGATAATAAAGGTCCTGCATGGTTATTATAGAAAATGGAAAAAACAATTTTAAAGCGTCTTCAGAGTAGAAAAAAGAAATTTCCCTGGGCAACCTTTGTTAATATTTTTACATACTGTGTTCCAGCTCTTTTGGGTCTTACCTTTTAAAAAAAGGCCTTTTAAAAAAATATAATGGAGGGGCGCCTGGGTGGCTCAGTGGTTTAAGCCTCTGCCTTCAGCTCAGGTCATGATCTCAGGGTCCTGGGATCGAGCCCCACGTCGGGATCCCTGCTCAGCGGGGAGCCTGCATCCCCCTCTCTCTCTGCCTGCCTCTCTGCCTACTTGTGATCTCTATCAAATAAATAAATAAAAATCTTAAAAAAAAAAAAGAATTGGGCAGAATAAGGAAGGCAAGAAAGGCTTTGGGGGCAGGAGAAGCAATAATAAACTAGTGAATGAGAAATGAATGTCGAATGTTAAAATTAAAAAAAAGAAAAAAAATATAATGGAAATAATAGTGTATATAGCTTTCCATGTTGCTTTCTATCTTAACACTTCAGCATTGGCCTTTCCCCACCAGCTCACTTACATGGAATTGGATTTAAATTCTTTTGAATTCTTTCAATTTATTGTGGGTCTTTTCAGTGGAGGCTGATTGACCTGTTCAAAATAATGTGTGCATCGCGTTTGACTTTCTTCCTGGTGGGGCTGGCCATTCAGACTTGGATCCCATGAGACTTGTTTCTCTCTATGTGCGAGTCCTAGTGTTGGTTTTCTTCTGGAGTCTCGGACATATCTCCTCCCTCAAGCCAGGATTCTTCTAGAGCCTGGAATCAGAGCCATCAGCCAGCCCCAGGGCATTTCTTAAATGTCCTGCTCAGTGCTTTTCTCAGGGAGGGTCTCAACTTCATGAGGGACAGGTGTGACACAGTGACACAGGAGGTCACACCTGTCCCGCTGGTCAGATTTGAGGAGCAATAGACTGACATGTATTTTGACAAAAGATTAGAATATTCACAAGAAATTTTAGAAACGTGGGTATCCTTCCTCAAGCTTCTCTTGTTCTGAGGGAAACAGTAGCTGTATCTGAAGAATTTGACCATTTTTCTTGTGGAAAAACTGAGACCATTGCTGCACAATGATCTAAATGGCAGGGTGAACTGCTGGCCAATTTCAGAGCCCAAAATCTCTCTCTTCCAGTTGTTACTAATTCTCATATAAACACAAACGATACATTTCACTTGCTGAGGAAGTGTAATGGCTTAGCGAGTCTTTCAGAGGTCCAGCACTGATATTTGACCTGATTTTCCTGCAGGCGTCGTCCAAAGGCTTCACCAAGAGGAGGGGTTGGCTTCACATTCTCCCAGAGACTGGATCTGTTGGGGAATCTGAGACAAGAGTCCCAGGGATGGGTGACAGAGGGGATAGGCTATGATCTCAGCCTTTTCTGCTGCCTCTGAACTGCCTTTCAACTGAACCACATACCCCGTGTAAGAGACGGGTCTCCTCAGACTGAATGGCAAACAGCTTCTGAGAAGACCCTACAAGTCTCTCTAGTGAGGGCTTTTTCCCGCAGTAGCAGCCTTCTTTGGGAAGGTTGTGTTGTCTTGGTGTGGGGACCGTACAGAAAGAACACAGAGAAATAGAGACCATGTATTTCCCCTCCAGACTCAGATGGCACGTTCCCAGCACCTTGCTGCACATGGAGGAGAGAGGAAGGAATGCTGACTTGGAATACAGAGCGCCAGGGAAATCCTACCATATGCTTAAGACATGAGACTAATTAACATTTGGCCCATGTTCTTCCAATTAACTCTCCTTTGCAGGAAACACTACCCTTACTGCCCCCACCCCGCCATGTCCAGAACACACAGAACCAAACCCCCAAAACAAGGCCAATTAATTTAACAAACTTTTATCATTTCATGCCCCAGCCCCATCCCAGGGCTATAATTGCCACAGTTTTTTGTGACGGTTTCTAATGATTTCTTGAGTGAAATACAGTATCATTGGGGTTGCATGGTTTCTAGAAAGCTTTTTTTTTTTTTTTTTTTTTTTTACTATTATGTTGTATACAAAAATGGGCCAACTTGGCTGCATTCAGGGTTCATCAACCATTGCAAATGATTCTTCAAATGTTTTGGGTTTGGTAAAACCTAAAACACATTTTGCCAAGCACTTTTCCTCCTTAATTTTTCAAACTGTGTATTTTAGGGAAAATTTGATCCATATGGTTTTGATTCATTTACTCTTATATCATTGACATTTTTTTTTTCCTACAGAGCCATTTGATATCCAAGAAGCTTTCTGAGCCTTTCCTACGATCATTTTAAGCATTTTCCTCCTTAAAGAGAGGAAGTCCTCGTTGCAACCTTAGAGGCCATAAATTTTGAGTACTCTCTCAATTCGGCAATACTTAAAAATACATTTGGCATAAATCTGGATTATTATGAACACATTTTATGTTCAGAGCAGATGGGCAGATTTTCGTTTCTGGTTTATGAGTGAAACCAACGACAAAATAAGAAAATGGGCTTAAATTACCAAAAAAAAAAGTTTTGTTTTGAGGAACGTCTAACTGTTATTAATAAATCCCTATGGTAAGAGCTACGCTCCGAGGCCTCATTTCAAATTTTTGTCCAGGTCTTGGATAAGCTGTAATTGAATAACCAGTACACCTGTCCGGTTTCATGAATAATCTACTGAGGAAAGAAAAAAACTCTCATAAAGCCTGGTGTACCAGGCTTAAAAACACTTGAATGTTTGTTTGCTGCTCAACACCTCAGGAACAAAGCGTAGGTCTGCACATCTCATCAAGCCTGTGGACCACGCATCTGTTCCGTCTAGTTGTGGGATCACGGCTTCATGGGGACGGATGGACCCAAGAAAGAGGAGGTAGATTGTCCTTCTAACGAGACAGTGGTTAATGGCGGAGGACAACCGGGATCAACTTTTGTTCTTATCCCCATTTTACAAAAGAAAACCTTTAACTCAACCACCCATCCAGTTCCTTTTAAAGAATAATATTAAAATTGAGATTATTAGTGTGTAATGTATGTAAATTGGATATTTGGTGGGAGCCACGCTTATTAGGGCACGTCTTCATTTCATGCATATATGTATTAGACCGTCGTGGTTCCATTTCAAATCAGATTTCAATTGCTCAGCACAGTTTCTTTTGACAAACATTTGTTAATCCCGACACTTATTAGGGAGAAGCATTTAAGTGTTAATATGTGTACACAAAACTCAAGACTGCTTTTGATTTTGCTTGTCATTTTTTGCACCACGGTGTTCACAATGATCTCAGATTCCATAGCTGCAAGGCACAATGATGGTTCTTTGTCCAGAGGAGGAATAAGGGCTTACAGCAGATCAGCCTGTTAAGTGGAGGCAGTATCGTCATTAAGAATGGTTGTGATGGGTACTTTTCGGTGGCGTAGAAGGAGAAATCTTTTCCACTGTGGCGTGGTAATTCCTTGACCTTTTCTTGTACTGTTGATCCATGGAAAAGCGGTAAGATTTACCCTGGTCGGGGGTGTGGAGGCGGCTCCTGTTTCAGGAGAGCTATTTCTCTGGCCGTTTTTGGGCACGCGTGCAGAAGCTGCTCGATGCCCGGCCATTCGTCTTGTCCATTTCACACCCAGGCACCCTCGGCCCTCCTTTGTCATTGCGGAGAACCAGATAAGCAGGTGGCCTGCCACCACCAGTCCGTTTCCCAACAGAGGCACTTCCTCCCCTTGACACTTTCCAGAAATTCACCTGTGGAGGAAAAAAGGAATGATTTTGATTAAAGAGATTGGTTGGGTGTCAAACAAAGCTCAGACGGAGAGACAGTCCATGCAAAAGTGGCAGCCCCTCCAAAGCTGGAGCCTTCTGTTTCATTTCTGAAGCAGCCCATGAGCTCAAAGCCAGGGCTGCAGCCTCACGTGTTTATGAAGGCTCCAGGATGTTTATGATTATAAATGAGCCCATTTCAGCTACACCAGAATAACTATGGGCCATTTGCATGTTTCCATCCTGCTGCGCTATGTTTTCGAGATGCTCTGCTCCATGCTGAAAACGCTGCTGCTAATCAGCAAATGTTAATCCATTTGTTGGATCGGTGGGGGCTGTAATTGACCCGGTGCCTTTGGTTTTTCTCCGAAGGTTGTGGTTGCTCCCCTTAAAGAAGAGGAGGCAGGCCCTGGTTTTTGTCAGCTCTGGCTGCAGCCTCTTGAGTTTGTTACAGATTGGGAGAATTTTGCAAGAAAGGACGACTTGGCCCAAATCTCCTTTTTTTAAGGAAGGGAGGGAGCAGCGTCAATGACTGAATCTTACATCATCTCACTGAAATGAGCCACAAGCAAACCTTTCTTGCTGAATTACATTTTTTGTGGGTCTGCTGTATTGATTTAAAGAGAAAGTCCATCAGCTACTTTCCCTCGTCTCGTGGGTTGGACAAATCGAAGGCAACAGCCTCATGGTTTTGGGGTCCATTTGAATTTTTGTAGCTATTGGGGGAGAAAAAATTGAGTGTGATTGCTAGGTCTATCACTAAACTCCTAGAATAAAAAGTTTTTCTTTGTAGTCAGTAAAGCCCAGCAAAGCCGTGCTGGGTTCTAGTGTGAGGCCAGTGGTCTGAATCGACCCTTTATGTGTGGTTGGAATGCAATGTAAAGCTTTTAATTTATTACCGCATTTGCAAAATGGCAATATCTACAGAAATCTGAATACTTGCATATTTATTCAATTAGGGACTGAATGTGTGCTTTGTACTGCAGACACAGAGGACTGGATTTACTCATTAGTTGTGTACTATTTTTTGTTTTCTTTTTTCTAAAGAAATCTGTTTCTGTGAAACAGTCTGGGTCTCATCAGAGGTGTGTATTTTTCAATGTACAGTACAATATTTAAAAATTACTCTTGACATTTAACTAAAGTGCAGTGAACTAGACTTTCTGAGGTTGGTGATTGCACTGTTCTCACTGATCAACGAGAAAGATGGGCAGTTGTGAGACAGTGCCTTTTACAGATTCACAGGGTAGGAGTTCTACCTGGAAGGGAACATTTCCTACCTGGGACAGGATGGCAGCCCATCCTCAACCCTGAAGAAATGAAGGAGGTGGGCATTATTTAGAGAAATAACTTACCTGCTTATCTCACAAAAAACTGAGGTCTCATTTTGGGCAGCTTGCATTTAAAAAATCTAATTGAACTTTGGATTTCAAAACTGCCCGCAGGGCTGAGCCTCTCTCTATGTGTGTGACTCCACAGGAAAATTTCTAGTTCAGTGGCAATTCTGCCATGACTCTTGCAGGCAGAACTTAGTCTTTTAGCCTCTCTTGATGTCCGTTGGTGTGTTCGTACCTTGTGAAAACACGTACCACATACCATGCTGTATTATATGATAATGTATCCATTCCCCTCTTTACTAAGAGCTTCTAGAGTGATAGTAGGCTCTAATCATCTTGGAACACCCAAGAACCAAGCACTGCCTCATCATAAAGGCTTGTTCCCCATAGTGGGCTCTTTGAAAGGTGGTTTGGGGTAAATGGATTCTGAATCAACCACTTGATAAATGTTACAAATTATATCCCTTTTTCTTCCAAAGTCCCAGGACACATTAGCCTACTAAAGGCTCTGACAAGTCTTGCAGTGTAGAAACATACTTGTTTCACTCCATGTTTTCTGATCTAACTATGGAGACCTTTGGTTGAGTTTTAAACTACCAAGTTTTGAGGAACATTTCCTAGGAAGAGCTGAATGAGAGAAAACCCAGTTGGAGACCTGCTCCTAATTTGTTTATGTTTCAAATGCTTCCCTTGATTTTTTTTTTTTTTTTATGAATGATTCTTCTTTTTATGTAATGTCTGATGTTACCTTTCCCTTCCACACATTGTACCCCCCTCTGCAGAAAATCTTGGCCGGGAAAAGAGTAATTTTAAAGAAGAAGCTGTGAACTGCTTAGTACTATTTAGACAGGCAGATAGGGGCATAAAGAAAGGAAAGAGTTCCTGCTTAGTGACTTGATGGCAGTGTGGACGTAACTCATCAAGCTGAAGAAGAAGCCTCAAGGTCAAAAGCACCAGATTTCAAAACTTACCCACCACTTGCTAGCTGTGTGTCCTCAGGAAAGTTGCTTAAACTCTCTCCATTTCTGTTTCATCTTCTTGTTAAAGGGGGAAGATAACAACAACAACAACAACTTGTCCAGTAGAGCTTGGCTGAAAACACAGTACTTTGGAAATTTGAAAATGCTTTTTCATGAAGCAGTAATACAAATGCAATAGGACTTTCACTACTGTTTACTGCGAAATAGCCTGTGAACCTCTGACCAAAACCAAAAACATCACGTTTGTCCCTGCCAAAGACAAATGTGGAAACTGAGTGATATCAAAAGGATGGCAGTTTCTTGGTTGAGTGGAGTGTTTTCAGTTGTTCTAGTCAGATATTTTTTTTTAAAGATTGTATTTATTTATTTGACGGACAGAAGTAGACAGAGAGGCAGGCAGATACAGAGGGGGGGAAGCAGGGTCCCCGCTGAGAGCCTGATGCGCAGGACTCCATCCCAGGACCCTAGAATCATGACCTGAGCCAAAGGCAGAGGCTTTAACCCACTGATCACCCAGGTGCCCCCTATACAGACATTTTAAAGAATATTGGTATCCATTGAGAATGCAGGAATTGTAATGTGCCTGAGATACAGTAGTCCCAGAAGTATGATATATACAACTTGGTTTTGTTTGAGAAATTCAGATTACAAATACATAAAAACTCACTACAGCAAGAATGAGCCAATGGTTCTTTATTCCATGGGGCTAGGAGTGGGGAAAGAACAGGGCTATCCTGATAGTTTCCTTTCCTTGTTCTTATTGACTTACTGAAATACAATATTGACATGGGTACATTTAAAAAATATCTACAGCTTCATAGTACTGAATACATCAAAGGTAAGTGAATCTGACAAATGCTAAGTTTCCCTCTTCAGTGAAGAGTAGAGGTAGCTAAGACAACAGGTACAATGGAAAGATCTTAAAAAGTAAGGGACAATCTGACCAAACAACTTTGAGTTACCAATTGCGGAATATTCTTTCAATCACTAAATTACAAAGACACTACTTTGTCAAGACCTGTAGGAGCAGATGTGGTTTCTGCAGCTTAAAGACTCTATAAACGGTTTCACTGTAAACCCTAGGTGTTTCCAGCATAAACACCAGTCTCCTGTGTGATAGGAGACATAGCCGCTGCCCAATTTGTGATCAAGGACATAAATAAATTTGCAGGCAGAAAAGCAACACAACATCTTTATTGGCTCAGTGTCCCTGGAATTGAGTCAGGGAGAGAATCGAGGTACACAGGATCTTAGCTTAGTGGGGTAATAGCTTCTGGTTCTTGGAAGACTGTATTCTCAGACGTCCCATAGCTGTAGAGTTACTACAAATTTCCATGCATCTTGGATGGATGCTTATTCTGCCTTACCACAAAGCCTGTGAAACAGGCCAGAACACATTTCCTGGAGGATATATTCATTCTTAGACTTTTGCAAGGCTGTCCTCTGCTTTCCCGTGGTTAATAGAAATAGCCTTTGTGACATCTACTCATTAAATTAGTATCACTCGGTCTTAATCATTGATCCCTTCTTCTACCCTGAGAACATACCTTCTTTCTCATGAAGAGGAGGACAGGTAAGCTTCTCTTCTGTAACCTTAAGCATTTGTAGATGGCATCTTATGACCTTGACTTTGGCAGCCATGGAAATATTTGCCTACCTCACACCTGGCCTGGAAGAAAGAGGAAATTTCCTTGTTGCGATGGGCGGCTGTCGTCCTCCCTTAGTAGGCTGGAGTGTCTGTCCTTGGTGTCGGTGGGATGTTGGCGGAAGGGAAAATTTCAGGGGCAAGAGAACACAGTGTTGCCCAACATCTTTTGTTTCAAAGGGGCAGAGTTTAGCCCTTCTTTCTGAAAGCCAACGTGGACTTTTAATTTATTATAAGCTTGTGTGTGTGTGTGTGAATCTTAAGACAGAGTTGGGCAGTTAAGGGGCTGCATTATGAGTGGTCACGTGACAGTGACTCAACGCCACAGTTCCCTGAACGCAGGTTTCCTGTATGGGCAATCAGCGACGAGGTTTTAATCCATCTCCCTGAAGTACTGTGGGATGCCCAAGTGTAAAGCTTTTCCCTTTCTAGATTTGGAATCCCAGGTCCCAGAGGGCCAATTAATATTTAGCAAACATGTCCAGAAGTCGTCATGAAATTAAAGCAAGATCTATGTTTGATTTTCCACAGTCACGTGTTCAGACACGTTTTTGAAGTGGTGATGGGTTTGAGTGCTTACCTTTCCGAGGACTGCTGGGGTGGTGGGAAGAGTTAACAGCAGGTAATGCCATTCCTCCCAGAGAGAGTTTGAGACTCTCTGTGTTAAGTGATGAATGAGGGTATCTGACCCACATCTGTTTTACATTAGAATGGAACATTGCCCTGACATCGTTAGGAGCATTTGTCAAGATTCCCTGGACAGAGCTTCTGTAAATTACATGCTGCAAATGTGTCAGGGTCAGATAAGAGGATATCATTAACTCCCTCAAGTTTACTCAGGGCTCTGTCAGTCCATCTCAATATGCTAACAGCCAACAATTTTCCCTGAGCCGTTTTGTTGTATTTTTCATTCATAGAAGAAGAAAAGTGGATGCTCTACCCCTCCACCCCAATATTGCACATGTTCTTTTCTCATAAATCATATTAATTGTAGACATGGTCACAAAGCATATTAAATGCAGGCATGCGTAAATGAATTAAAACATATGAGAATTTTATTATGACCCATGGTGGGTCTAACAGTCAAATACCAACTGTATTAACTGGCACCTTTTTCATTTGGGTGGAATAAGCTCTTTCTTAATGGGCTATATTTTATTGATAATAGATGGACAGGATCATCATGGGCTAGAAGTAAACAAGATGTATGTGTGTGTGCATGTGTGTGTACATGTCATCATTGTAAGCCATTTCTATGCTGAGTCTTTGCCTGGATTTATGTTTTAGTCAGCAGTGCCTAACGAATATTGCTGTCAATTTAACAGCTTAGTACTATTGAGAAATAGGTACTCTAAAGAATTGAGGAAATAGAAGTAATTCTGTGATCGGTCATAGGGCTGGAGATTAAATCACATCTGTCACTCAGAATTGATCTGAAACAGGACTGACTATGCTCTTTACATGGAACTTAAAAGTCCATGTAGCATATGAACCGCACTTGTCTGGGACTCATACTCTTGAATCATGCATTAAACATAGCTACTTGCAAAATGTAAGCCAAAGAGTAAAATAAAAGAATACGGATGTGTTTAGCTGGACATTTTACAAACACTGGTCTTCTATCTGGTTAGGTAAAGAAAGGTCAGGCATGCCCTTCCCATAACTGTGGGTGTGGGTGAGAAGGTCACCGTACTTACCTTAAAGAAACTTCTGCCCTCAGGCAACTTCCCTCTTACAGCTTTTAAACAGACAGGGCCAAAAATCTAATTATTTAGATTCTAATCAACTGCAGGATCATTCCTAAGGCATTTGAATCTGAAGGCAACGTTCTGGTTCTTGGTTGTTCAAATTTAGGCTTTTCCAGACTCCAAGATACAGTCACTGAAATTTAACCATCAGACACGACTCCTGCAGCATCTGTGTTAGCAAAACAGAAAACAAAACAACAACAAAAAAAACCCAAACAAAACCAAAAACCAAAAAACTAAAACCATGTAGACATTCGAGTATTTTTGTTTGGTTTTGAAAATACATTATCCAAATTAAGAATATATGCAGTCAGCATATACAGTTTTGGAGGTGAAGTTAGAAGCTTAAAAAAAAAAAAAGCACAACAAACCCTTTATATCGTACATAGCTTTATTTCACAGCCATGTTTTCTAAAACATACAGAAATGTATATCATTGAATGCTAAATCACAAGTCTGATGACTTAAGAACAAAAAAGAAAGTAAAGACATGAACCTGGATTCCTACAGGAAAAAAGATGCACCAAGATGTACACCATAATTTGCCAAATTGTTTGAGATTTCTGATGAGCTGATGGCAAAACCATAACACTTAGGCTAAGACAAATATTTTCCAGACTCATTGGTTTAAACATAAATCTTCATTTGGCCCATAGTTTTTGTTTTTTATATTTAATCTCCCAATAGGAAAATTAATTCAAGAGAAATATGGCATGAAGCAATTGTAAAGAATTTTTTTTCCCCCTGAACCATATACTCTTCCAATCAGGATATAAACAACCTATTTGGAATTCTGAAACTTGAGAATGACCTAAAAAAGAGATCTTTCGAAAATGTCTGTAATAATTCGAAGGACGGAAGGATCAGCACATGTGTTGGCACACGATTCCAAGGCTTTGGATTTTTAAAGAGGTTACCCATAAAGCAATTTAGAAACAGTGTCTGGGAAGTGTTTTTGGAGGTAGTGATTTAGAAAGACGCTTAATAGTGGTTTTTTCAGATGCCTTACCTAGGAGTTGTACTCAGTGTGAAATCTTCCTCCTGCATCCATTCTCAGTGGGACAGAACAGAGATCTTTATTGCAGGAAAATTATTCTTGGTCATTGCATCTCCTGGACTGATTATCTGGCATTTAGTAAGAGTGTGGTCGGTGTTCTGTAGACAGAAATCATTAGCCCTGAGTTTATTTTTCTTTGAAATTGTTTGTGAAAACCAGGCAGTTATGGTTCCCTCAATGCCCCCCACCCCCCCCAAAATGCCAGTCTGTCGTAGAAACAGCTTACTAATGGTTTATGAGGGGGGAAACCTACCCCATTTTGCAACAAATGAAGATTTTATTTTAGGCTTTGAATGACAAATTGCTGTAGGAAAAGCATGTATAAAAGAAATTGGGATAATATTCATAGAAAGAAAATATGACTGGAAGACATTCCATAACCATATTGGGGGAGTTCTAAGAAGTTCGTTTACCAACCTCTTTGTGGAGCAAAAAGAAATTTCCATAGTTTCCCTTGAACCACATGAAATACAAAATAGCTTTTAAAAAAATGTACATAAAAGTGTAATGGGACCCTTCCATAGAGACTTGAGGTTTTAAATTATGTTAGGGGAAAGTAATCCGTTTTGTAGTGATATATTTGCTATTTTATTTTCCAACGCAGATTTCCTTTTCATTTTTTAAATTAGAAGTTATTAAAAAGATGTATTCTCAAGTTTTCTCCATGTGAAACATTGGAATAAATCATGTTAGTTTCTAATTATTTGTTAATCTCCATTTTGGGAGATTAGGAAACTATTAGTGTAGGAAAATATTAGTGCCTCTTGCCCATCTTTATATAATCTTGAGAAAGAAATCACAGGACAATATGTGACCACGACAGTGGACATAAGAACTTGAGGGAGAATGTCTGTCTCTTGGGCTCTATCGGGGAAGTCAAAGGGAGCAAAGTTGGTTGGTCTTTGGTCTTTTTCGGTTTTCATGTTAGCCACTGCAGGTACTGGGCTGCTGAGCTAAGGGCTCTTGCTCAGGTGGAAACTGTCACTGGCTTTTTGTGTGGGGTACGGGGAATACTGAAAGGAAGACCCCAAAGGGATTCCTCCTGTTCCATTTGCTCAGCAACCATCCCTCTTCATTGGGTCATGCTCTGCGATGTCTTCAGGACAATGTGTCCTGGAAACTTAAGGGACTATCTTTCTTTTTGCCCTGGAATCTGACTCTGGCAAATCCTACTGCGTCTTCTCCATCCTCCCAGAGATATTTTTCTAGGTCTTAGATTTAAATCTTGTTCTCAAGTATTTTCTAATTCAGCAACTGCACAAAGTTGTGCCATGAGTCATCAGCTGACCTTGGCTTGGAGGAAGGATTCATTTCTTCTCTTTTACGATCTTCATGGTTTTCTCCCATGGACAAAATTATTACTGCTTTCAAAGTTAATGCAAATAAGAAATATATGGCAGAGGATTAAAAAAATACATTTATCACAAAAATGTACGTGTAGCTCATGAGAGAGTGTGCATGTTTTGAATAACAGTTTGTTCTCGCTCTTCAACGATAATTGTGTATCGAATATTCCATTTCTCCCTTAAAAGAATATAACTAGGTTTCAAGTAAGTATTTTCAGGAAGGGTGCTATTAATTTAAATATAATTCCATTTTATCCAGTTCCATTGACCTTTTTTTCTTTTTGGGATTAATAGAATTACCAAATTGCTTCTACTAAGTGTTTGTTTTTACTTAGCACAGTTTACAATAAAATATTTGTGTCCATGTCATTATCCCCCCTCTCATTGCCACGGTCACATTTGTCATATTATTATTTTCCTCATCCATTCTTCTTCATCAGGCCAGTACACAAAGAGATAGCCCTGATTGGAAAGGGTAGGCTTGGCCCTGAAAAACCTCTATTTTAGATCGTTTTCTTCTAGTAGACATGCCTGCATAATTTGGCTGAAATAAAATATTTAACACATGAGTACATCAGTAATGATGAAGTCCCAGAACCTAAGTCAGGTTCGGTGGGGTGAGGTTCGGAGCTGATGACTAAAGAAAGAATTCTTAAGATATCTTTGGTGCAAAATGGTGGTTTATTAAAGCACGGGGACAGGACCCGTGGGCAGGAAGAGCTGCTGCTGCCCCGGGTTGTGAGGGGTGGTTGGTTATATACACAGGAGTTGGGTAGGTGAGAACAAAGGGGTGTCCAGAAGGGCTATTGGGGCAAAGAATACTATCAGGATATTGAAGGCTTAGTTGCTATCAAGTAAAGACAATTGGAAGTCTGGTGGAATGTTACATTCCTGCTATCAAGCATCCTTGTTAATGAGATTTAGGTTTAGAAGAAATTTAACTTTATTTACTTTTCCTTCTACCTCCGCCTCCTTCCGTTTTTCATGGAGGGGAGGGTGACATTAGGGCTTGAGGGACTGAGTTCTGTGTCCCTGGAAATTGGGCTATTGATAAGGTAACTTCTTTGTTGTAATCTCAAGGACATTTGCAAACCAAGGGAGACTCCTGTCTTGTAGGATTGTGATCTCAGCAAGTTAACTATTTATTTTATGGCAGTCAGGGGTGCCTGAGGAATGCTACACCTATGGAGGGGAGCGGATGAAGGGGGGGGGTGCAAGGCGCCAGCTCTTGCTTTGTCCTCAGCCAGCCTCCTGCTCCCTCATCAGTAACATTTAAAAAAAAATTCCAGATATATATACTATAAAATCATCTATACCAACTCAAAGGCAAGAAAAGAAAACAAACAAATATGGAGGTGGAAGAACATTCAGGAAATAATTTAAATGCATTCTGGTTTATGTTCCAGGTTCTTAAATAAGAAAATGAAGTAATTAACTTACTATAAACAGTGTGGGGGGGCCCATGAGAGCCCCACATCCTGGTGACTGCCTGCCATCCTAGAACTCCAAGAATCTACAGATTCTTTGTTTTGTGACTCTCACTTTTCCCAAATCCCCAGTAAAATAAAATGACACTCTGTCACACATGATTATTTTTTTTTTTTAGAATATAAGTAGTTTTTAAGTCTTTTAAAAAAGCTATTTCACCACACCACATAACTCAAGAAAATTTAGATTCCCTGGAACATCTTTAAAAATTTGGGTATTGCTGTCCTGCTTTCTACAAACACCCTCCCCACAACTACCCCCGTCCCTTGCCCCGGCTTCCCACGTGCTCACACATACAACTCAAACGAAAAGGCAGGTGAGAAAACACAGAATAGCTGTTCAGGGGAAAGGTGGGGGAGGCTGGTACCTTGTTAAAGTAGAGGAAGAAAGGGTCACCTATAGAAACTGGTTAAGAAGATCTGCCCTCACTCTTGTCGGTTGCGGCTAATTGAACATACATCCGTTTAAAGCTGCATTTCAAGAAGATTTGGTTTAGATGGGAGCATCTGATTTTGGGATCTAATTTAAGATGTCTTTTCCGGGATGCAAGGCGAGTCGCTGTCTCCCACCTTGCGGGGAGCCCTCCATCCAGGCTTCTGTGGCCTGAATTGCCTCGGTAGACAGCATGAGGCCAGAGTCACGGCTGGGGGCTCACTGCTCCCCTCTCCTCTTGCTCTTATTTATAACTTTAACCCCTATATGCTTCAAACTCCCTCAAAAGCAGCAGGAAGATGCTGGCCACGTGTGCTGTTATGCAACCCCCCCTTGCTGAAATGCTTGATCAACAGGCTCTTCACAGAGTACCTGATTTTCTTCTGCCATTGTTTCTTGACCCCTGAAAAAGCTGGATGGTTCGAAGTTGAGAAGAGTCACTCCCATTCTCCAGTGGCAGTTTTCCAGCTGCCAAATGAATTAGCCACTTAACTTCCATCTCCAGGAGCTGTAAGGGTCAGTGAGCTTGAGTTTGCGAAACACTTCCCCGCGATCTGAAAGTTGTTCTGTTAATCACAAGGTGGTTGTGTTTTTGTTTTTGTTTTTTTGTGTTTTAAGTTCTCTCACTCTCCAGGGTTCTTTAGAAAATTGAACAGAGTTTTTAGAACATGCTTGCATTTCAGGTTTTTCTTTCTTTTTCTTATATATGAAATGTTTAGATAAGAAATGAAAAGGCAGGGCATGGAGGCCGTTACTTGGAGAATTGTTCACCACTCCTTCCTTCCTTCCCCCTCCCCCCTTTTTTCCTTCAGTTCTTAGTATGTGTCAAGTACGAAAGTAGGTGCTAGGACTATACAGGTGAGTAGGTTATCGACCCCAAAACTCTCATAATTGAAAGTAGGCGATCAACGTCACGGTTGCACAGTGGGAGGGATGAGGAAAGCACTCAGGAGCATCAGGGAGGGAGTAACTATCTCTGATTCCTTAAGGATGGCCAAGATAGGGAGAGGAACTTTCTTGGAGGGAACACTCCGAGAATAGACGTAGGTCTCTTAAAATACACAAAAAGAATTTCATTTTAATCCACTGAACTTAAGAAAATATATGTAAGTGAATGTCTGTTTAAAATCACATGCGGAACTTCCAGCTGTAATACACGATTAGCCATTGTTCTGCATGAACACATGTAATTTCTCCCTCCATCCTTCTGTCCTTCCTTCCTTTGAAATTCTAGGCCCATTTTATCACTGGAAGCGTGGGGAGGCTCTCTTTCCACCTCTTTTCCTTTCCCCGCCCCGCATTTCCTTTTCCTGAAGCCGCAGTCAGAGGTTATCACGGGGCATGGTGCGGGGTCTGTGTCCCTTGGCGTTGTGGTCAGCGCCTTCTGTCCCGGCAGATTTCCAAAGAAATAAAAATGGGACTTTTTCAGTTATCTTTTCAGCTCTCGGCTATGATCCGGTCCTCTCTGCATTCTTACTTCCTCCCAATCTGCCCGTTTATTTTAGGTAATGGGACTCCTGACCAACCACGGTGGCGTACCCCATCAGCCCCAGACCGATTACGCTCTCTCCCCTCTCACCGGGGGCCTGGAACCTACCACCACGGTGTCGGCCAGCTGCAGTCAGAGACTAGACCATATGAAGAGCTTGGACAGTCTGCCAACATCTCAGTCCTACTGTCCACCCACCTACAGCACCACGGGCTACAGTATGGACCCTGTCACAGGCTACCAATATGGGCAGTATGGACAAAGTAAGCCTTGGTCTCTCTGGGGCTAATTACCCCTGACAGGATGAAAAATCTCCACCCTTCCTTAAGAAAGGGGCGGCGGCGGCGGCGGCGGCGGCGGCGGCGGCGGCGGCGGAGGCATCGTGATTAGGCCTGACATCCCAGTATCCGTTTTGTGGCAAAGCCCGCCGACTGTTCCAGCAAGGGCTCCCTTGTATCGTTATTTTCTTAAGTGATGTCAACAACATCTTGCGGTTATTAATTGCCGCGATGTGAAGGCTGATTGCCACTAGGTGAAACACGAGGGTTGGCCGAAATGAAATAACCCCTGGCATTAGAAACACATGTTCTTAATGAGGTCAGCTCAAGGATCATATGGGGTATAATCCCAAGGACACAGACTTGTGTCAAACTTGTCTCCGGAATAAAAATATTAGTCTCGATCCTTTGATACCATGGTATTAAATATGACATTGTCAGCCTGTAGCTGATTTTGCCCCTTGCTGTGAATTGTCCCAGCATGACCTAAAAAACTACGTGTGTTTCCTTACAGGTGCCTTTCATTATCTCAAGCCAGATATCGCATAAGTGAACTGTCCACTTGGAGCTAAAACTGGCCCTGTTTCCAGTCTCCACAGCCTACACATGAAGAATCTTTTCAGAAAAAAAAAAAAAAATCACCTTTTTGGGGGGCAGTCTCGCCAGGAGATGAAGAAGAGTGATTGATTTTTTTTTTTTTCTCCAGTAGTTGGTTTCAAATTCTTTTGAACATATTGGACAAAAGCAGTGGAAGAAAGGAGGGCCTGGAACAGTGAAAAGACAAATGCAACATTTGAAGGCAATGATTTAACATGGCTACACATCAAATACCCCGACTCTTCAGCGCTGATGATCAAGGAGCCCAAACATTCCAGTTGTGTGCACGTGCGCGTGTGCGTGTGTGTCTCTGTGTGTGAGATTTATCTGGATTGGTTCAGGCAAGCAGAATGTTCTAAAATATAGCCGGAGAGTACTCTAAACTCTAACATGTTTGATGTTCCATGCTGACACTTAACACAATTTTGAAACTGCTCCCGTCACGAAGCAGGAACGGAGGAATCCTTGACTTTTCTACACACTGGAAATTGATATAAAAATAAATGGCACCATGTTTTAGGAAGTTAGACTAGATGTAAAGGACCTCCCAAATAAATTATTTGTGATCTTGTTCTCATTTGTAACCCAGTTGTCAATAAAGGTCCCGGGGCGGACAGCCTTGTGAACAGGATATGGGATAACGGGGAGAAAAAGCTTGTTTTCTTTCTCGGGGTGGGGAGAGGTATGGGACATTTTCCCAGCTCATTTTCATTTTGAAGCCAACCTGGCCGGGGCGGGGGGAAGGAAGCGCGGTGGAGAGGAAGTGACGAGCATTCCCACAGCTGCTTATCGGTGTGCAATACTGTGTACCTCACGGATGCTTTGGCAATGGCCAGGGCCGTAGAAACAGAACCAGAACTATATTTTTGCAGGTGCTTTATTTTCGCAGCCCATGATTCATTGCGGTAGAATGCATGATGTTCGCCATTTAATGGACAACCAACACCCGGCTTGCTCCCTTTGACTAGAGACCGTGTTCGAGAATCATGCTTTTACAACGACGACGTTTACATTCTTCTCTTTTCTATGAAAGGCAGGGCAAGAGCAGAAATGTCCACGTGGCTCTCATGTACTTTTAAGTTATACAAGGATATCCAATATGGAAAGATTATAGGAACCGAGGTTTACATACGTTTGTGTGGTGACATTTTAGAATGTCAATAAATTTGTTTTCTTCGAGCTGTTAAGAGGAACGAGAAGGTGGAAGGCAGTGTTATTTATTTCTTTCTCTTCTTGGAACCATGAACGAGGTAGGCACAAGTACATTCCCTTTAGAGTTAAGAACGATGATGTAGTGGGGTAGTGAGACTAGACGTAGTTCCAGTTTAGTTCATGCGTTGGTCATAGAGGGTGATGGGTCAAGAGAAGTGCTCTCTCTGTGTTGCAGTCTCAACCAACAACAATGTGTTGTAAAAATGTCTTTCATGTAAAAAGTGCAGTAAATATTTACTATTTATAATGAATAAACAGTTATGAAAACTTGCCCAACACTGCTTTTTGGGGGGAACTGGTGCACCTAGCATTAATAAAAACTTACGAATGGAAAACCTACAAACACATGCTTCGTTGCCAACGGGGCCTTTTGAATTAGACTGTAACCTCCACAGATAGGGTCACACACCCCAAAAGTGTGTTCTCTTGAAGAAGCTTGGTTGAACACAATTTTAAATGATAGAAGCTTTTATTTTTGTAGATGTGGTATTAACAAGACCCCTAAGTCCACCTTTCTCTCTCCGTGGTTCTCTGAGCTATCAAATCGCTTCACTGTCGTCTTGGGAGTATGTCTTCCCCCAGAGGACCTTCTCTGTCTTCATCTTCAGTGGTCGTCTCTACTGAAATTTTTATTGAAAGCTTTCGTATTCTGTCATTTGCTTTATTTTAGAGTCTTTCTTCACTCCTCATGGAAAACATGACTGCCTACATCATTCATTCTTTCTTCTTCCTCTTTCCCCCGATCCTTCTCCACTTCCCTCCCTCCCTCTGTCCCTTCAATACTTTTTTAAACACTTATTTTTTGAGAGTCTAATTGTACCCGGTATGGTCCTTGGCACTGGTGCTAGGACAATGCTTATAGCCTAGTGGGTTTTCCAGGGGGGTAAATGTACAGTTGCAATAAAGCACGAGGACTGTCTTTATCGAGTAAATAATCATAGTGCCCTTCCTTGCCTTAACCCATTTATTCCTCCCAACATCTTCTATGAGGCACAGTTGTTGTCATTGACATTCCCCTTTCACGGATGAAGAAACCAAGGCATAACGTGCTTATGTGAGCTCTGCCAGGGGTGAGCTGGGGTTTCATTCCAGGCAGACCGATTCCAGAGTCTACATGCTTCAACTCACTCTTCTGCCTCCCCAAGGCAGGAGAACCTTATAGTCAAAGACCCAGGAAGATGTGAAGGAGTGCTGTCCAGTTGAGTAAGCAGCTAGCCACACATGGCTATTTAAATTTACAATAACTCGGGGCACCTGGGTGGCTCAGTGGGTTAAGCCTCTGCCTTCAGCTCAGGTCACGATCTCAGGGTGCTGGGATCGAGCCCCACATCAGGCTCTCTGCTCCACGGGGAGCCTGCTTCTCCCTCTCTCTCTGCCTGCCTCTCTGCCTACTTATGATCTCTCTCTCTCTCTCTCTCTCTCTCTGTCAAATAAATAAATAAAATCTTAAAAAATATAATAACTAGAAATAAAACTAAGAAGTCGGTCCCACAGGTGCACTAATGGCATCTCAAGGGGGCAATAAGCACATGAGGGCAGAAACTGTGGCATCAGGCATGTAGATCTGGAACATTTCCATCATTGCAGAAAGTTCTGCTCATCAGTGCTGATCTAAAGCATGTCTTCTTAAAACCCTAAGGACATGAAGTGCGGTATGCAAAATGTCCAAGTTCTTTAAATGTGTTAGATGTTCTTGCTCTTTTTTTAACAATTAGCTATTCCAAAATATTTTAGGAAGAGGAAAGGAAGGTAATTCCTACCAAACACTTTTGTTATCTTGTTTAGTCCTCACGAAATCCTGTGAGGTAGGGATTATTAGCCCCAAATGACACATAAATGGACTGAGGTCCAGAGTTGTTCATTAGTTGGGCCGAGGTCATACACAGTCAGAAACAATAGAAACAGGCTTTGAGTGCCACTCAACCTGATGGCAGAACCTGCCTTCCTTTACCTTTCCAAATCCTGCTGGTGACTCTTCCTTATATCAAGCTACCCTCATGCCAGACTCAAGTTGAAAGCAGGTATTACAAAACAGAATTCACTCCCAGTATGAGAGCAATGCTTCCAGGAGCTGGGATTACACAACAGAACTGTCTTTCATGTCACTTTCCCTCCCTTCCCAATCTCAGAATTTGGCACGTGTGTGTGTGTGTGGCTCATCTCTCTCTTTCTCTCTTTTCTAAAGATTTTATTAGAGAGAGAGCCCATGCATGAGATGAGGAGGGTAGCAGCAGAGGGAAAAGCAGCTTCTGAGCAGGCAACCCAACAAAAGGCTCCATCCCAGGATCCTGGGATCATGACCCGAGCTGAAGACAGATACTTAGCCAACTAGCACCCTGCTCACATCTCTTGTTGATGTATTTCTTTCTGCCCTTATTTCTGCATGTCTCTGAGATCTCTTGCTCAGTTCATATTTGTCATGTTGAAAATCTCTGTAGATGAATTTTTCCCTGATTTTTTTTTTTTTTTTTTGGTTTGTATCTAATCCCTCTCCTTTGTCCATATAGTTATAAAATTTAATTTGAAAACTTAAAAGTAAAAACTGAAAATTAGAACTTAAAATGATTAAATCATGGATATACTAATGTCAATTGCTGAGTCATTCCTTCCTGGGCAGCCATTTTCCTAGGGATATATATCATTTCACATCTGTGATGGACACAAGCATATTTTTTGGGTCCCTCTTGGAAAGATCTATTCACACACACTTGGTTATTTGGGGGAACATCCTACGTTAAGAGGGATCTTCATTAGTGTTGACAACAGAACCAGCCAATGGCTCATGGCTGTGGGTTTATGACCAGTCTCAAATGAGGGAGAGGATGGATTAATTGATGTCCTTTGTGCACACATGCCACGGAAGACTCAATCCTGAGATTACACAACAGAACTGTCTTTCATGTCACTTTCCCTCCCTTCCCAATCTCAGAATTTGGCACGTGTGTGTGTGCCAATTACCACATGGAACCAGAACCAAAAAAATGTCTATTGAAAGGAAATCTATTTGGGGACGAAGGCTTGGGCCTCAATCATTCTGAGTAAATAAATGATTTTTGGTGTTGAATTACTTATGGATAAGGAGAGCTGGTGTCAGACATTGAGAGTAGAGCAAGTGACAAGTGGCAATGTTTATGTAGTTATCCACAAGGCCAGCCTCAGCCCTAGGCAAGCACTCACGGGTCTGGAATCAGTGTTGGATCATATGTGAGAGAAAGGGAAAAAACAGATTTGGGCTCAGGCTTCTTGTCAAATGCTGGTGATATAAGCTACTCTCTCTCTCTCTCACCCCTCCATTCTTCGGTATCACTGACCAATGTATCCCACGAGCCTCGCACTATGTCTGACCCATAATGAGTACTCAGTACCTGCCTGCTGAATAAATGAATGAATGAAGAGTGCATCTCTTGTACTGTCCTGACATGATCTTCTAAAGGAGTTCAACCTCAAGGGTGTGTGAATTGGATTGAAAAAATCTGATATTGCAATGATCAATTGCAATCTAGGTAGGGCACAGGCTAGGTGTCTAAGGTAAGACCTAAGGACCACAGATTGTCTTGAGATTGGGTTAATACAAAGCCTTAGGGAAGCCTTAGGGAAGGAGTGGGACGCAGGGGGCCCTGATGAGTCGCTTGAGGCCATATCTCTGGTGTTTCTGACTGATGCAGATGGCACAAGGCAGGGGAAGAACTGGTTGGGTGATTTCTGAGACCGCTGGTTCTAATTATAAACTAACTAATTATAAGAAACCCCGATGTTTGGACCTACCCAGACCTGTGACTCTGAATCCAGAGAGATGGGCACGGGGAGGATTAATGAAGCAAGAGCTCAAAAAGAAGCCTTGGCTGGATTAAAGCCTGGGCCACACTTGACTAGGGAACTGGCAAATCTGTTTTCTGGGCTCGAAGTTGTTGTCAGGGTCATTCATCACAGCACAGCTGAGAGGATAGGTCACTTCGGCATTTGGAGTCTCCTTAGCCTGATCTTCCACCGTTCTTGAGCCAGAGGGAAAGATGCGGAGAGGCAGCATGTCAGTGATGTTGCACAAGGGGGAAATCTGTGGAATTACTGTTGGACTGGCAGTGCGCTATGACTACATCATATCTCCAGCTGGAAATCTACAAAGCCCTACCACACAAAAATCAGCAGTGCTTGGGCTTTTCCCAACTGGTGTGTTGACATCTCATGCCCCAGGCTCTTGTGATCCTGTGGCATTCAGGAGAGTTTTAATCATGGGACTGAAAACACAACTTTCTTTTGACCCTGCTCATCTGGTCCCTCCCTCCCCCTCCGTGAAGCCAGGCTCCTGAGCTTTGAACAGAATCCCCATAAATGGCAGCTCCTTTTACTACTTGTAGAGTGAGGGAGGTGGGCAATGGTTTCTATTTCCTAATTCATTAATTCGTTAGATACTTATTGAGCTCCTTCTGTGTGTTGGGCAGTGGGTCTTCAGTGGAAGGTGAGACAAATCCTGTTGCCAAAAGACCCCAACTCTGAATGAGCTGGATCAGTGAACAATGTGTTGGGAGACAAAGCGATAGGTAAGGAAAAGTTTGCATGGAAGCACAAGGAGAGAGGGCACGACTCCTCCTGGCATTGGAACACTCTCCAGAGGAAGTGACCCTGCAGCAGAATATCTAAGGATAAACAGGAAGTTATGGGGCAGATGTGGTGCCAGGGAGCAAGTCGGTTCCATGTTTATGTGATGCCAGCAGAGGGGGTGCCAGATGAAAGAAGCCAGGGAGGTCAGTCAGGGGCTGGGCCTCTCAAATTCCCCAGTAAGTCTGTTCCACAGGCAGAGCCTTCTGGGAATCCCTAGTTTATAGAATTCAAAGGATATGAGATTAGGTTAAATGGGGCAATTACTTTTTCTTAAAAATGGATTGAGAGACTTCCCGCCTAAAAGGCCCGATAAGAATCTCAGAGGAGAAGGCACACGTATCTATGATTATTGCCCTTTTTTTCTTTTTAAGATTTTATTTACTTAGATAGCAAGAGAAGATGGGAGAGGAACAAGCAAGCTCCCCAGCCCAACCTGGGACTCAATCCTAGGACCCTGGGATCATGACCCAAAGCCCAAGGAAGACACTCAACCGACAGCTCCCCAGGTGCCCCTTATTATTGTCTTTCTAAGCAGACCCCAAAAGCTTGGTAGGGGCATGATGCCAAGGCTTAGTGGCCCAGCTGCATTTTCATCAGTGGAGAGCTCTTTGTTGGAGGTCTGGAAGCTGCCCTGACTTTCATTACAGGCTGACAGGGACACCGATTGTTAGTAATTATCCAAATGTGTGTAATTGTAATTGGGTGCTCAGCTGGGGACAGGCCCCCAGATCTCTGTGTTCAACCTTGAGGGGCAAAAAGGGGAAAGAAATGCCTTTCTTCCTTTTCTTTTTGACCCTCCAAGTTTAAATTCTCCTTTCAGACAAACTGTGCCTATCCCACCTTCCCAAACACATTCTCATGGGGCTCTTGGTTATGTAAAGGAGAACAGATCTCCTCTGCGGGTTGGCGTAAAGAACACATACTTGTAGGTACAGATGGGAAACGAAGTGGCTTTGTAGGAGGATGTGAAAGGCTATCTTTGTGGGTGCAGTTTTATGTTTGCACATTATATTTATTTGTAGGAAACCAATGACTTCTTTCTGGGTTGGAACAGTAGAAGCATGCTCAAAGGAAGTAAACTGTTCTTGAAAGCACAGTGGCAGGTTGGGAGCCCACATGGACACATGAGGGTCTGGGGGTGCTGTGCTCTCAGGCAATCATGATTTTGTATTTGTTAACAGAAAACAGATGCTCTAAATTTGGAAATTTAGAGAAGGTTTTTTTTTTTTTTTTCCCAAAAGATTTTATTTATTTACTTGAGAGAAAGAGTGTGTATAAGCTGAATGGGAGGAGGGGAAGAGGGAGCAGGAAAGAATCTCAAACAGGTTCAACACTGAATGTGGAGCCCCATGTGGTGCTCCATTCCATGACTCTGGGGTCTTGACCTGAGTTGAAATCAAGAGTCAGCCAGCCAGTCAATTGAGCCACCCAGGAACTCCTTGAAAAGGACTTTTAACAAGGAGACTATCTATAAAGTTGGAGGGGTATAGGGCAATCATAAGAGATTATGTGGAACACTGGGAAGGAGACCTGCTATGGCGTGGGAAGGGACGACTTACTGCACCCTGGAAAGAGTGTCGTGTAGAACAGTTGGCTCTAGGAGTGACAACTTTTCAAAGTACACAGACATCCAGAGCCAACTACAAGGGGAGGGAGCCAAGGGAAAAATATCCTGGCTGCATTTCCCCCCTCTCCCAACTCTTACTTGGGTGGGGGCGGGGGGAGGTGCCATTGGCTGAACCCAGTTAGAAACCAGAGGGCACAGGAACCAAGCATATGGGCCCATTTGGCCCCTGCTACATGGAGTGGGAGGGGTGGAAAGTCTGGAGAGGGATCTGGGAGGGTCCACAAAAGGTTCAAGTGCTCTATTTTGCAATGTTTTCCTGTTGTTTCCAACTCTACAAAAGTCAGCCCTTAGCTGTCATCCTAGGGCATTAAGGGACGGGTCCACGCCCAAGCTGGGAGAAGGGTGCCCCCAAGCAAACGCCGTTTACCGATATGGCTGGGTTAAGAGGTGTCATGAACAGCAGCCGTCCAAAGTCAAGAGGGTTGCCCGAGATGGCAAGTGAGATTTATATGAGAGGTAGTCAGCTTCCAGGAATTCCCAGGGACATTTGGATGAGCGGAGTCTAGTCAAAGGCTCCACTTCTTGGGGTTAAGCTGTAGGCGTACTTGCATTCTAAGAGGCTGGGCGTAAAACAGAAAATGAGAATGTTCTTTTATAGTTACTATACCAAGAGATCTGGAACATCAGCCTTACCCATATAATTTTTTTTAAAGATTTTTATTTATTTATTTGATAGACAAAGATCACAAGTAGGCAAGAGGTCGGCAGAGAGAGAGAAAGGGAAGTAGGTTCCCCGCTGAGCAGAGAGCCCAATAAGGGGTTCGCTCCCAGGATCCTGGGATCATGACCTGAGCCGAAGGCAGAGACCTTAACCCACTGAGCCACTCAGGAGCCCTGAGCCTTCCCCATATAATTTTATAAATGTTTTAAACTTGTCTCTGTCCTTCATAATTTAAGTTTCTGGAAGATAAGGACAGTGACTTGGTTATTTTTGTGTTTCCAGCTTTATTTTGCTCATTGCCAACCTGCTGGATATGTTTATGGAATGGAATAAAATCATTGCTTACTATTTATGCTAGGTTGTTACGAAGCGCATGAATAATTCTTTATGCCTTAAATATGATCGGTTCACTGGTTTTCAGCTGTAATTGAGTTAAATACTAAATTCTATAATGTGTGTTTTACTCTTTGTAGTTTGCTGATAATATAACATGGATGGTCCCTTGTAAGTGGAAAAATATCAAGAGTGGTTAGGGTTTCAGTGAATTCATAGCATCTGCTCTAGTTCCCAGGGCTGGGGAGATTGAAAAGACAAAACAAATCACGATTCCTATTTAAAGAAGCTCATAAATACATCTATGGATGAATTTATAACCTAGCTTGTAAGACTATTTGATGTAAGCTAAATTTTAGTATACCTTTGTATTAAAATTGAAAAGGCACTTATCAAAAAAATTATGGTCTAATATGATTATACTGATATAATGAGCCTACTTGATAAAATCAGGTCTTTGAGCTCACAAAAGGAATCATTAAAGTATGAACAAAGTTATATGGTAATTATAACTCAGAGGAGCATGTATATTTCAGGTATAGAAATCTATACCCGGCAACATTTTGTTTGTTGGGAGTTTAAGTTATTATATATATTTGATAACAGTAAAGCTGTATTCCTTAAAACAAGTTCTATCAGATCAATTTTGTTCCTATTTTTAAAAAATAAAGACCATAGCCCAACTCTGGAGGAAGTTTGATAAATAGGTTGTTTCTACCAACATAAGAGACATTTTCAGCTTTGCATATTCTTTTCAATCTTTAAGTAAACCAACCTATTTTCATGATCATTCAGTTACATTTATATGAGTCAGTTTGAGCTGCTGTAACAGAACACCATAGACCTGGCAGCTTACAAACAACAGAAATGTATTTCTTACAATTCTGGGGTCAGGAAGCCCAAGATGGAAGGCACTGGAAGGTTAGGTGTCTGATGAGAGCGAGCCTTCTGCTCATTCACAGATGGCCATCTTCTGGCTGTGTTCTGACATTGGTGGAGTATGTGGGGAGAAGCGATCCTCTGGGGTCTCTTTCGTGAGGGCACTAATCCCACTGATGAGGGCTCCACCCTACCTCCTCCCAAAGGTGCCGCCTCCTGATTCCATCATGTTCATCATATGCGTGTCGGGAAGACCTATTCAGTCTATAGCAATGCTTAACATTTCTTTAAAAAACAGTAAAAGGGAATTTTAGAAAGAAAAAAAGGCACCATTTATAGCAGTTCCTTCCTAGTTGTCTCTTTTTCTATGTACCCACTCTAATTTTCAAGGATTGTGGTTACCCTCATGAATTAGTCTGATTACAGAGCTCCTTACGAGTTTTTTTTCCTTTTTGTGCCCAAACTTTCGCTCTGCCCACAGCATACATTAAATAAAATACTAATAAAAAATAAATTCCTTATATCTGTTTATTTTTTTTTTCAAAATCCAAAAACTTTTTAAATTTGTTTGCTTGTTTGGGCTTCTTGTCTGACCTCATATCTTTCCTTCTTCTTTGTCTTTACTCTCAAGTTTAACATTGGAAAAAGACATCATCTTGAGAATGGATTGTAAGCAAATGTCTCCATATGCACTTGCAGACTTTGTCTTTAATTGTTCAGTATCAAAGAGTTTGAGGTGTAGTATTCAAGTATCTGTGATGGCCTGTGTAAATGCTTTAGAATTTCAGGGAACATTCACATACATTATATTGATCTTCCCACTATCTTCATGAGGAAGGCAGATCAGGTATATAATACTTCATCTCCAGCAAGACTGTTAAGCAAACAGAAGAAGTTCAAATGACTGTCCACAGTTTCACACTCTGCTGTTAATGGTAGAGTCAGGAATGCGGTTCAGGTTTTCTGCTTCTCAGTTTCTGATTCTCTGCAACCCCTTGCATCAAGCAGAGTATGGCCTCAGTGAGTTCTTGCACACATGCTCAACACTGTTGTCCGTCTCTGCTCACGTGATTTAAACTTGTAAGAGAGAAGTAGAGTCCTGAGTTTTATGAGGCATTAGGAGTCATTGCTTCTTCCCATCAAACAATACAGAGCCAGATATTGTCAGGGGCTGATGGAAAGTGAAGTGAATGCAGTCATTCAGCCTGAGAAGTACCCACGGCTCAGAACTGCTGTGTAGATGCAGGCTGGGGGTGGGGGTGGGGCGGAGGAGAGCAAGGAGAATGGGAGAAAGAGATTCAAAGCTGCCTGTGACACTTACGGATAAAAGTAACATCTGTGGTCCATAGGACAGAATGATGAGCTTGGAGAGGTGACTGGGGCCCAGTCCCGAATGTCATATATCATACCATGTTCATGGGTTTGGGTTTTCTTTTAAAAGGGAAGGGGAGCTGTGGAAGCACCCATAAGTAGCAGACTGACAATGTAGAATAGTGACTCAGGAAATTCCTCTATAATTACGACAGTTCTATTGAATGGAGCTTTTGCAGAAATGTACTATCTACACACCTTCACAGCAGCTCGACAATGTGGCAACATAATCTGATACTCAGGAAGTTCGAGTACCTTTTTGAAAGCCACAAGGCAAGCCTTGTTGCCCAGAGAGAGATTGAAGGTGTGGTGGAGGGTGAGTGATGGTCAGTGACAGAAGCGGGTGGGTCCTGGCGAAGTATGAAGGGGATGAGTATGGTGCAATGCAGATTTAGACAGACTGGCCTTTCCCAGGATAAAGAGCTTCCTTTTAAACCTTTTTACTCAAGTTAGGGAAGGAGGGAAGAACACAGACCTCTTTGCTGTTGGAGCAGGGAGGGCATGAAATTGCAGGAGTTCACCTCTGCTGCCTGTTGTCTCTGAGGCTGAGGGCAGCGGGGAGGGGACAAGCATTTCAAGTGGCCTCAGTGGAGCAGTGAGGGCTCTGTCTGGGGACACGGAATCTGCAGAGCAGCCTTGAGATTCAGGTGAGGGCGAACTGATTTTCTTCAGCTGCGCTTTGTGGCTCAGGGGGAGGAGACTGAGCAGCCTGGAGACCAGACTGGTTCTTTGGGAGGGAATTTGCAGTATGGCCAGCAAGGTGTGTGTGGCGGAAATGTCATTGGAGGAGGTGGCAGGGGCTGGGTCTTGCAGGGCCTCTGAGGGCCATTGAGACCATTGGAAGGTTTTCTTCTAAGCACCTGTGAGGTGGCTGTGCTAGGGTTTGAAAGCAGAGTAAAACACCACCTAAAATACATTGTTGGAAAGATCATTTAGGAGAACCACTTTTGGGGACAATAACCAAGACGGGCTCTGCTGCATGCCAGAGAAGAGATGAGCTCATCTCCACTCAGGGATCCTGCGGATACCTCAAGCTGCTGGATTTAGAAGGTTCCAGAGCGTCTGGGACATTTCTTCCAAGACAACCCACCCTCCCACTTCTTTGTGTCTTCTAAGTCCTCAGAACTGACATCATTCTAAGAGTAGTATTCACAAGAGTAGTATAAACAAGACATATCATTCTAAGAGTAGTATTCACAAGTATTCTAAGAGTAATCTGTGGCCTAATGCTATAGATTCTGGGGACTCCACACCTAGGTTTGAAATTCTGGATTGGCTATTCAAAAATTTGTACTAGCTGTGTGATTTTGGAGAAGTTAACTTAATTTCTCTTAAACTAATTTCAAATTCTGTAAGAAAAGAAAAATAACAATGGTTACTTTAGCAGACTCTGTTGAGGGTTCCATGTTATCTTGCATCGCCTGGCCGATGGTAAGCTCTCAGTAAGTGTTAGTTACCTATTAGTAATATCATTTAATCACATTAATTATCATGTGCCAATTATACAACATGTTCCTCGGCTTTTAAACTTGCCCATTAACCTACCCGGATTATTAAGCTAATGGAGAGATTATTTTTAATGACCATGGATGGAAGAGTCACAAAATAGTTATTTTATGTGAATATAATTTATTGGGAAGATGTATTCATAGCTTCTTTTTTTTTGCCATATATGGTCATAGTTTTTAAAGGACTCTCTCTTACCACTGAGAGTTCCCAAAATAATGGGACTGAAGTTATAAACAAGAAAATAATAAACTGATCTCTGCTCCAAAGAAACTTCGCCAGTCCTGGCTTACTTACCACTGCGACTTTAGTTGTGAAAACAAGTGTGTTTCTAAGATCCAAAGAAAGAAGGGTAAGGATCAGTCTGAGCCTGTCATCTGCCATGTCCCCCACCACCTGGATTTGTCCACTGAGGACTGTCTCACTACAAGACTGATTCCTAACAGCGAAGGTGGCATGCGCAGGGGGATGTTTTGGTGGCGGTATCAGGAATCTCTTGGAGAGATGACTCGTTTTGGTTTGGATTTTACAGACTTCTGTCTTTGGAGAGGGGAAATTGTGAGTAGATTTTTTTTTTTTTTTTGGTGAGTACATTTTGTAGGTACAGTCTATTGGCTTTGAACCTCATGGTCCAGGGAAGAAGGAGATCATTCCTTCTGTCTTTGCTGAAAGATCCCTGACTCTGTTCAGTTGTACCGCAGCCATGTGCTCGAGTCAGGTGGGCCTAGTGGAACCCAGGGCAAGGGTAGGAGGTGAGGAAGGATTGTGTTCCAATAATACCGTCGCTGCAATTTTAAAGATGAGTAAGAGGCAAATGCCAAGGGATGGCAGAGTGAGACCTGGGCGGGCCAGATGACCTTTTGAATAAATGCTACAAGTGATCTGAACACCTAGAATGTGAACTGGGAGACCTAACCTTTCTATTCGTTTATTTGGCAAATACTTTTCTAGACTCTTCTGCCAGCCAGGAACTGTTTTCGTGTCTTTGATGTTTTGGTCAACAACCCAGACTTGGTTCTTGTACCTTCTGAAGCTCATGCAGGAAAGGTAGATGTGAGTAAAAAAAGTGATTCTCTAATTAGACATTGTGCTGAGTGCGGGGAAGGAAAAGGACAGGGTACAAAGGGAGAAACACAGGGCTTTCTCGCACTGAGTCATCAGGGAAGGCCTGGCAGGAATGGTGAGTCTGGGGACGTGAACAGAGAGGTTTTCTAAGCCGAGGGAGTAACATATGCAGTGGTTCGAATTTGAGAAAGAGCTTGACTTGTTGGAGGTTCTGAAATTAGGTCTTTGCGTCTGGTATGCCGAGGGGGAGTAGGGCCAAGGATGAGGCTGGCTGGGGCTGGGTCTCATGGGCCCTCCCATAGGCCACAGTAAGGAGCTTGGATTTGATTCTATTTGCAATGGGAAGTGACTCTAAGCAGAGAAGGAACATCAGCTAACACTCAGCCTCCGTAGAGGGTGTGTTGGAAGGGGGCAGGATTGAAATGCCGGGTGGAGGCACGATGAAGATTGGCCCGTGTTTGTGTCGTGCAGAAGAGAGTCTGGCAGTGGAATTAGTCGTGTGTGGGGTTGAATCTGGTTTGATCTCCTGTTACTCATTTACTAATGCCCTTGAGGTAGTGGTTTCTCTGAGCTGCCATTTTCCAAATTAAGTACGTAATACTTAGCCCCCAGATAGTGAGATTAGCTGGGCTAATTTCATGTGTCTTACTTCAGTTCTGGTCCACATAGTGAACGTCCAAAAATGTTAACTTCTTCCCTCCATCTTGGGTGTAGATAAAGAATGTTATTTACCTCTTAAGGAAGAAAAGAGTGTGCAGGGTAGAGGCTGATGGGCTGGTGTTAAGAAGACAGAGAAAAGACATTCATCCTTTCCTGACAGGGTCTGCCATGGTGGTAGCCATATTTGTTCATTTTTGCTTCACAATATTAACAATTCATTTTCATTGTAAAAATAATGAAAGCTTGTTCAAGAAAAATAGAAAACAGAGCCAAGTAGGAAGATGAAAAAAACCCTGCAAAACCCTCGTCTAAAGAACCACTACCCAAACACAAGCACTGATACCATTTGGTGTGGTTTTCTTTGCCTCTTTGCTTTGGGAGTAACAGCCCCAGATAGTTGCCTACTTGTTAGGGATGCTGAAAGAAAAAGAAAATAACATAAAGAATAATAATAAAAAAAGAAAAATGACGATATTTTTAAGAAGTTTTGAAAGTTTTGGATAAAAGATGGACGTAATGATAAAACACAGTAGAGTGTACTGCTGTCCCACTGTCCCTTGAAAATGATCACAGCAATGATGCAATAAAAGTGTAAGTATTAGGGCCCTCTTCTGGATTGGTCAGTCTTTCAGAGCCTCAGGCATCGCCCCATCATTAGGGAAAAGAAGACATCTTGACTAAGAGGACTTCGTACCTCCTGGATTATCACCCTGGCAGCTAAATGGATTTTATATCTTTGGAGTACTTTATTTCAATTTAAGAAATAGCATTGACCATGGCAACATGGGGATGTCGTTCACTGTTGTTGCGGAGGAGAACTGGAACTTGTTGCTCTTTTCTAATGATAAGCCGTTAAACTGTGTTTCTGACAGTTGCTCAATGGAATATATTCAGGCACCAGAAAAAGAATTGGCTGAGCTGCTCTACGTCCCCAGCATCGTATAAAACTCCATTGTCTAAATGACTAATATCACCCCACAGGAAGTCAGTGCTTGGGTGTAAATGTCTTCCAGTCTTTGGAAATACAGCGTATATTATCCAGTTACTCCGTCTGTGTCATGAAATATGAAAATAGTCTAGGAGAGACACATCCCCCTTGACCTTTGCAGAATGATTTAATAAAGTTAGCTTGATACAAACATTTGAGAGTATTGCCGATAAAAGAGGAATTGTGGCTTCCTTCTCTCACATCCTCCTTTCTTTGGAAACACTTCACAGGCTTTATTAACTCTTTAATGTTTTTGTAATTGGTGGCATTTGTCCCCGAGGCCACGTTCCCAGGCCTGGTTGGGTTCCATTAAAGGCAGAGATTCCGCATCTCCTAGATTTTCAGCCCCTTTCAACACTCATCCTGATATCTTTGTCTGTATAATTAGGCAAATATGTTTTCAATTGTTTTTATGTGTGTACACATTTCACCCCTCTTACTGCTATCTTGATTGATGTTTTATGGGATACATTTTCAATTGGGGGCCTCCTCCCCTTAGAGAGGTGCCAACGTTCACTTCTGTATCCACTTACCACTCTATCGGTTCCATCTGCAGGTGTAACTGAATATGGTCCTTCACTTTCCGGGGGAGGGCTGGACCTCCTGGGTTTTCTGAGTAGACTCCCTTACCCCAACGCTTTATCCACTGTTATTTATTTTATGGTGTTTTTCTGGTTTAAAATGAAATATAGACCTGCTCGAGACCATTTGGAGACTATGGAGTAGTATAAAGAAACTTCTCTGTGGTTTTAGAAGTATCACTGTAATTACAACCATCAGACAAAGTGATTTCTTCCTCTCTTTGACCTTCTGAACCAGTTACCAAGGTCCCTCCTCGAAACTCTACGCAGCTTTATTTTCACTGGAGTACACCTGCTGTATAAGATTACCTGATATCTTCTTGCTCATTTATTCATTTGTGTTAGTTGTGGAAGTGAGGATCTTGTCCGTCTTATTTGATGGGACCTCCCTATGCCGGGGACGTATTTGGTCCTCAATAAATATTTAATTAATGAATGAACCAATTTATTATTTTAAAACAGATATTTCCCCTTAACATTTAAAAATACTGAAGAGTTCTTACCTCATTGCCAGTTTATATTTTTCTAACATAAACATGTTACATTTCTTTTCTATGTGGTATCAGCCAGGATAGGCTGCATGTTGCTGCCGTAACAACTTTAAATCTTAGTGACTTAAAAGATGGAAGGTTTATTGCTTGCTTTCTCTACCTGTCCAGTTTGGGTTGGCAGGAGGGCTATGCTCATTGTGATCACACAGGGACGCTGGCAGGTAAAAGTTTCATCTCTGCCCATACTTTCAGTGTGGCTGGGACAGGAAAGGGGGATGGACGCTTTGGCACTGGCTCTTAAAACTTCTGCCCAGATGTGACACCTTTTGTATCTGTCCACATTTTATTGACCAAAGCAAACCACACAGCCATGTCTCAAAAAGGGTGGGGAAATGCATTCCCACCATGAGCCTGGAAATAGGTCTGGAATTATTTTAACTGTAGTGTTTGTGATGACCAAGTAAGTTTGGTTTATAATAAAAATGAATTTAATTTCTTACTCTAGGTCTCCTAGTCCTTCTCTCTAGGGGAAGCCCCTTATTAGCAGGCTCTGGTATATCTTGCTCAAAATTTTCTCTTCATATGTGGTGTGTATTAGGCTATATGTATGTGTATCCCTTTTTGGGTGCTCAAATAAGAATATTCAATAAGCACTATTCTGCCTTTTTCTCCTCCCTTGGTTGTTACATTTTACCCCCTACATAATGTATGTTGAAAACCTTTCTCTATATATCATATAGTTCTCCATTATGTTCATTGTTAAAGATACCATAATACACCACTTCCTTTTTGATGGAAAAGTAGGATGTTTCTAATCTCTTCCTTTGACAACAGTGCTAACAGCACTTAGGTGAAGGGTCTGTGAGTAGAGTAACAAGAACTAGCTTGGCTTTGCTTCAGAAAGATCTGGGCTGTAATCCCAAATCCCACTGACTAGCTGAATAGGTGACTCATTAAACCTCAGGAGTCTTGGTTTTCTCAGTGAAAAAAAAAAAAAAAGATATTAGCTCATCTCTCAGAGAGTTGACCTAAGAAATAAGCAAGGCAATTTTCCTGCAATAGAGGAGCTGTTCCATAAATCTTGCAAGCAAGGGTTTCAAGTTATTGAATGTGAATTTAAGGGATTACTGGTACCGAATCTTATTATAATAGTGGGTTGCAGTAAGCACTCCAATAAATGGATACTCTCATACTTTTCTCTATTCTCAAGCAGATAACCTGAATTTTAAAGAAGAGAAAGGAAGCAGGGATTTATTAATTCTATGATCTTGCATTTCCTAGGCCCACATGTCTGAGTGGAGGCTTGGGCATGAACATGTAACATGACATTATCATCAGGATCCTTGAATACTCCAGAAATAAGCATGGAAGGAGTGATCATGACCAAGCCCTTCAGTCCTGCCACTATTCTATATCCCATATGCGTTATAAAAGGCTATAAAGAAAGAGGACAAGGCAAATAAGTGTCAGTGGGAGAAGGTCTAGTGTTAGGTTGTGACCTGGGGATCTTCTCCATTGACTTACTCTCACTGCCTGTGCCTTCACTTGAAATGTGGCCAATATTTCCTATCCCATTATAGTAAACTGTCCCCTACTGGAAAGTTAAAGGAGATGCATTTGAGCAAAATATAAAATGTTATTTGTCAGCACACGCATGCATGAAGTCTTTCTCACTAACGTCTGTCTCTCTTACATCACTCATCCGAATGGCTGCACTTTTTGCCAAGTGTGCGAGTGACGTCCTTTGATATTTTCTATTCCATTCAATTCGATTCAATTCCGTGCAATCAGATTCTTTCCAACTCAGTTTTATCTTATCTGGTTCTACTAATTTCATTTTATTAAAGCAATTCTGGTCACAACCCCTATGTTATCTTCATAACTCTTAATTTCATGACCAGGATTCACAATTTGAAGACTCCTGCCCTCAAAGGTTTGTACTGTGGTTCTGCTAGCCAGCCACCGAGTGACGTCACCCAGCTTCACGTCTTCACCAGAGGGGGACGCTTCACTACTTACTGCTCCTATGTTGCCACCTGGGGCAGTCACTGGGCCATTTTGACATTAAACTTGATGTATATCGAACAGAACTCAATATTCCCCTCTGCCATCATCTCATTCTATCCCACCGCTCTTCGTCTAAATGAATGGCATCACCGCTCCCCAGTTGTTCAAGCCTGAAAATTGGGTGTTGTTACACTCTTCTTTTTCTCTTCTGCAGCATTCAAATGATCACACAATTCTACAGTAGCCTTGTGTTAGAAATATATCCTAAATTCAAAACCTCTTATGACTTCTGCTGCTAACATTCTAGCGTAGTCTCCACCTTCTCTTACTTAGACCGCTACCTCAGCATCCCCCAAAAAGAACCTTCTCTCCTATACTTGTCACCAGGTCCCCCAAGTCTGTTTTCCACACAGCAGCCACCGTGATTCTCTTCATGTAGCTCACATCTTCTAGTGACTTCTTCTCACTCTTAGAAGAAAATTCAATCCGTACTTTTCAAACTGTTATTTGTGATCCCTGTGCCTATCTGTGTATGCATATGTGTCTATGTGTTCATGTACCTATACATGTAGTGCTTGAGATGCAAAGGTGTTTTTCTTACTTTGAATTGCAATAAAAACATGAAAACCCTATCTGTCCCTTGGGTCTCTTTAAAAGCTCTTTTGTTCTCTCTCTCTCTCTCTCCCTTTTTTTTTTTTTTTTTTTTTTAAGGGGTAGGGAGGAAACAGAGGGAGGGGGGAGAGGGAGAGAGAATCCCAAGGAAAGTCCTGCTGAGTGCAGAGCCCCAAACTGGACTCGATCTCACAACCTTAAGATCATGACCTGAGATTAAATCAAGAGTCTGAGGCTTAATGGACTGCACCACCCAGGCACCCCCAAAGCTCTTTTGTTCTAATCCTCTTGCTTATTCAGCCCTAGCAACACCGGGCTCCTTGATGTTTCTTAATATTCCAAACACAAGCTACCTCAGGGTCTTTGCACTTGATATTTACTCTTCCTGAAACATTCCTTCACCAGATAATCTGCAACCTCAGTTTCTTTTACCTACTTAGAAACCCTCCTCTCCTTCTTCTTTGTCATCTTCAGAGACCTAAGTTTGGTTCAAACAATTAGGTTCTAAACAACGATTCCTGACCTCACCCCCAAATGGAAAGGAGACAAGCTTCTTACATATTTTTACATGATCCTTTATTAAAATATATATGTAAAAATGAAATCATACTTCTTATAACCAAACCAGAATGAGGAACATAAATAAAAAGCTAAAAGTCTTCTCATCTCCCTCTAGTCTCCCCAAATGAACAGTAACTTTCCACATATTCTTTATGTTGCATAAACATATACAAGTTGAATTTACACATATGGAGCTGTTTTTTGTCTTGTTTTGTCTTTAACATCCTTTGCTTTATTTTGTAACCTACCAGATGCTTTAATGGACGTCTTCTACATAGTACTGCAGAGGGTAGATCAGTCATAATCTGTGACACCATTTCCTGATGATGGACATTCCAATTTTTTTCTGGTAGTAAATATACTGTAGTAAACGCTCTCTCTCCTTCCTTCCCTCTCTCTCTAATATAAATGGATAGATGGATAGATAGAGAGACAGATATAGACATGCACATATCTCCTTCCATGATGACACTTTGTTTCTATAGGATGGATTCCAGAAGTGGGATTGCTCTGGTGCGTACTCTAGTTTCAGTCAATTTCCCACCTCTTCAGCAACCTGCCATCCTTCTTGCCTTAGCTTCGGTCACGGTTCCCACCCCCAACCATCTCACCAAAGTGAGCACAAGATGGCAACAGCAGGAGGTAAAGTAGCTTCTGTGGCTTCTGACCTAAGTTGTTTGTTTCGAGTGACCTGCCTCAGAAGCAGACAGTCTGTTCCTTTTGACCACTGACAAAGGAAGCAATTAATATAAAATTCATTCACTTTTCTGAATTGTTGTCTGTGCTACCTGCTTTTAAGTGTATTTGAAAAAAACTAAAAGCACCTGGCGCTTAGGTAAAATTTTACATAGTTCACATTTGAGAAAGGATACATTAAATATATCATTAGAGTACCTGAAGGCTATAAACATTTTTTATATAATTCTACCACACAATTTAGAATTTAAATCTTTTTTTAAAAATTAGAATTCATTTGACATTTGTACACTATAACAACTTTTTGATTTTTCCTCTTTCATTCTAGTTTTTCTTTCAAGGTTTACTGTTTGTCTGCTTTGTCTTTTGGAGCATTTAAGTTATTTGATTTTTGAAGCCATTAGTATTCGGCAATTAAAAAGATCTGTGATTAAGAACACTGAATGCCTTTAGTTTTAGGTCAACTAGAGTAAAGGCAACAAAAGCAACAAAAAGCCAAACCCAAAGGACAAAATGTGGACCAGAAAAAGTGTCATGAGAAAAGTGTTATATATTCACTAGGAATAAAATAACTAAATGGTCTCTCTCTCTCTCTCTCTCTCTCACACACACACACACACACACACACACACAATCCATTCTATCAAGCAGATGAACATACACAGCCCAAAACGCTTTCTGTATTTGAAGGCAAACTTAAATGAATTCTTGATATCAAAGTGACAGGATAAAAAAGCCAAGAAGAATAATATGCAAAGAGTGTTGTTAACTGACTCTTCTCAGCCGTGTTGGTTACTTGGTTTCACTCCATCTGAGATCTAAACTCAGGACCTAGGGCTCTGATCAAAAAAAATCAAGAAATGAAAGGGAATTTCATGACCTCATTATTGTTGACTGTGTTGTCTTAGCCTGAGTTTTTTTTTTTTTCCATGAGAAAATGAAGAATTTGATTTTAGAAAGCAGTGGGGGTGTTGCACAAAACAGGCAACCCCAGTGCTATCACTTCTGTTCTGATCTTGCTCAAGTTCATCAGGGAAAATTAACCTTGGCAGCTTATTCAGTGACTAAATCTTGATATTTTTCTGGCTTAATTCATAACATAACTGTAAGCTATTGCTCCGTGTTTATATTTCCCATCCATTTCTCACATTTCCAAAGCATGCTGATATGTGATCCGGGCAGTTTAGCTACCATAATTGGCATTTTTCTTGGGCCAAAAGGAAACAAATTCCTTATCCTCCATACTTTTTTAATTTCTGAAAAACAACAAGTAACATGGTTAATCCTCTTTTTGATCTTTTTTCCTTTTGAATTTTCCTTATATTCTTTCCCTCTTTTAATCTTTTACTTTCTTTTTAATCTTCTCATTTTGCCCCACCCCTTTTATTTGACTTCTCGTTATGTATTTCTTTAGAAGAATTGGTCCAGTCTATGGAAATGGGTCTTTAGAGTCTGTTCAAAGAGCCATTATCCACATTTTGAGGCCCAACTATTTCTTTCAAGAATTTTGTGGCAGCATTTGCCAAGATGTTCCAACAGACTATCTTTCACAGTATTAATAGAACATAAATCTCATAGACAAAATGATGTTTCATGGAATTATCTCTCATGATGAAAAGTTTAAAAAATTTAGATTTTTTTTTTTACCTTTGACATGTACACGTAAGACAAAAGGTTATCTTAACAACTCAGAAAAAATCATTCATTGATTTAACTCTTTCATCAGAAATATCCACAGGCACTCTTTTTCAATCAGAAATATCCATATACACTTTTTCTTCAATTTCTGTTGGGTAACTTTGGTGACATTAATGGTGGCAGAAGGATAGGTTGGTCTTAGGAGCAGAAACTGTTGAACAATTAATCTTTACTTTCTTATGCAGTTTGAAACTCACAGCAGTGAGGTTGTTCATGCATCAGGCAGGCTTTTAACGGTAGCCAATAGTTGGGGAAGAAAGGAATGAAAGTAAAGAAAAAAAAATAAATAAAAATGCATAGACCTTCTATCTAACTTTAAAGACATTTTAAACGAGTTGCTTATTGCTCTTATAAGTCACATTTTCAAAACACTCTCATAAGATGCTTGGCTGCTGGTCTAATATTACACCTTTCTCTTTCATCTCTCTTTTTACTACAAACCCTTAATGACAAATGCAGACGGGCCAGTGATACTGATATACCGCAGCTTAGCATGTGAATTAGTCATCAGACAATCAGTTCAGGGGTCAGGCTTAGAGAAACAGTGCAAAGTTTGCAAAATGCAGGTCGGCAGAGGTGCTCTCCACTTCAAAGGGGGCGTGCTTGGCCACGAGGATCCGGATCCCAGGCAGAAACAGCTGGGATTGTCGTTTGTCCCGAGATGGAAGGTTTGTGTATGTTTGAGCCTGTTGTCGCTGAGGTAAGGTTTCACTACTTTGTAGAACAACAGTTTACTTTAGAGAGCTGTGCTAGTAAAACACAAGAGGAAGTTAGAGTCCTCAGCAGCCCAGGTCACTAACACAGAGCCAGAGGACCTGCTCCAGCACTAACAACCCCGGAAGGACATCTGAAATTGCCCCCACGCTGTTGCCTTGCCCAGGACAGTCAAGGATTTTATTTTCTGAGAAATTGACGAAAACATTTTCTGTTCTTGGGAGTGAACTGAGAACATGGTTTTGTTGGGGGACTCAAATGAAAATACATATTTTGAGTCTACTCTGGAGATGTCAGAATATGCTTTTTCCCATATTTGTTCAAGGGTAAATACGTGAAATGGAAGGTATGATTCAGGTTTGTGCTTGAAAATAATATACACAGAACCAATGTATCTTTTTCACCTTTAGTTATATTTCCTGGGGGAAAGGAAAAGGGAAGTCAAGCCTGCATGTTATTCTCATATTAGAACTTGTTTTAATTAAAGTTGGAATGAACATTTACATTTGTATTCACTCATAAGTGCATTTTAGTTTCAGTTTTAAACATGAGTTTACTTCTCGGGGTACTTAGGGCATGGGGGCAAATCGCCCATGATCAAGCAAGTAGGCAAGTCATCGCCTGACCAAGGGGGAAATAAACAGGACATTAGCATGATCTCAGGTTGAAGCTACACATTTGTATTCTTGAGAAAGGCTACAGCATGAATCAAGAGAACCGGAGTCTTGCATCTCTCAGACTTTTTCAACTACTGGAAAGAAAACTGGAAAGCGAAGTAAAAAATGTTACAGAAGAGAAAAAATCCAAAATCCAAACCATATGACAATGCCTATTTCTTCGTTTCCTTTGTCATGTTGTTTTATTCTTTCCTGGCGTTAACTGTCTTTTTGGGTTAGAGTTGTTCCAAGAAAGCCATTTCAAAGAAAGATCTTTACCAGGAGTTCAATGAGAATAAGCATTGGAACAAGAATGTGACCCGTCCATGGCGGAGAAGTATTACTTTGAAGATGAAGTTATTCTTTGAACATTGAAACAAGGGTACAGTGCTAAATGCTTGTAGAAGGCTCCTATCTCAGGGAGGGGGGGGGAAGTAGATACCTTATTTAGCCGGTTCCAGTATGATAAGCTAAAATCATTGTCTAAGGGCAGCTAATGTCTGAAGCAGAAGAAAAGAGGACTACATTTCTCAAAAACTGGTTTATTTGCAAAAGAACGTCTAAGAAAACAGTGTAACTCAGAATGACTTTTTTTCTCTTTATAAGCTGGTATTAAACGTGCCACTGATTTATCATAGAACATCAGTAATGGAATTTTTTGGATGATGTTGTTTTTAAATTATGAGCAGAAAAAGAAGAAAAATGGTTAGAATCAGAAATGGTGAATAGTTGGAAGGAATTTGTCACTTATGATATTATCTGAGCCTAAAAACCATGGGTTTTGCTTTCCTGGGGAATTAACTCTGGGAGTATATGCAGTACAGCAGGACATGTTTTACCCTTCCTTATGAACTAATACCACTGAATATGGAAATATATCAATTCCGTCCTCGCCAGCCACCCCCCCCCAACTGGATTGAGTTCATATGCAATGGGAAAATTATTAGCACAACATCTGCAGAACATAATTACAGTGCTGTTTTATATCCTCTTACTGGAAAGTTAGGAGTTGAAAGCTGACATTTTTCCTTTCCATGACTTGAAAACATTCATAAATCTTATAACTCCAGTGTTTGCCTAATTTTCATCGGTGGCCATTACCGGTCATTGATGTCCACAAACTACAACCATGAATGTGGGGGAAAAAAGAGTATTTTTAATACTGGTTAAGTTAATGCAAAGGCATGGTATATTGAATTGTATTTTTTATAACATATCAGCTTGTCTAAATCTTATTATCAATGATTGCTTTGGTATTATAGACTAGACACCCTTTGTGTTTGTTGTGAATATCAGGATTTGCAGTGGCCTTCTCAAAGGGGTTGTAGGAAAAATAACACCTCCTCTATGAGCAAACTTCACTTTGCAAACATTATTAGTAAATACGGATGGCTCTCACTATCTATGAAAGCATCACAATTACTGTGTTGGGGCCCACTATCACCATGGAGATCTATATCCATTACTAGGGTGCCTACTGTGTGACAGACACACCTTTGCTATGTATTGCTGTGAAAATCAAAGTGCTTACCTTCTTGGAGCTTACATCCCATTGGAGGAAACAGAAGATAAATAAATGCCAGGGAGAAAAATAAAGCAGGTAAAAGTTGTGGGTCAAGAAATGGGCAGAGGGCATGAGCAGACATTTTTGCAAAGAAGACATCCATATGGCTAACAGACACATGAAAAAGTGCTCCATATCTCTCGGCATCAGGGAAATAAAAATCAAAACCACAATGAGATACCACCTCACACCAGTCAGAATGGCTAAAATTAACAAGTCAGGAAATGACAGATGCTGGCGAGGATGTGGAGAAAGAGGAACCCTCCTACACTGTTGGTGGGAATGCAAGCTGGTGCAACCACTCTGGAAAACAGCATGGAGGTTCCTCAAAATGTTGAAAATAGAACTACCCTATGATCCAGCAATTGCACTACTGGGTATTTACCCTAAAGATACAAATGTAGTGATCCAAAGGGGCACGTGCACCCGAATGTTTATAGCAGCAATGTCCACAATAGCCAAACTATGGAAAGAACCTAGATGTCCATCAACAGATGAATGGATCAAGAAGATGTGGTATATATACACAATGGAATACTATGCAGCCATCAAAAGAAATGAAATCTTGCCATTTGTGACGACGTGGATGGAACTAGAGGGTATTATGCTTAGCGAAATAAGTCAAACGGAGAAAGACAACTATCATATGATCTCCCTGATATGAGGAAGTGGAGATGCAACATGGGGGGTTAAGGGGGTAGGAGAAGAATAAATGAAACAAGATGGGATTGGGAGGGAGACAAACTATAAGTGACGCTTAATCTCACAAAACAAACTGAGGGTTGCTGGGGGGAGGGGGGTTGGGAGAAGGGGGGTGGGATTATGGACATTGGGGAGGGTATGTGCTATGGTGAGTGCTGTGAAGTGTGTAAACCTGGCAATTCACATACCTGTACCCTGGGGGTTAAAAATATATTATATGTTTATAAAAAATAAAAAATTAAGAAAAAAGTTGTGGGTCAGGGGTGCTGTTGTAGGGGGAGGAGGTTAGACTCAAGGTTAGTCCAAGCAGATGACATTTGATCATATGTGAGTGACAAGAGTTAAGTTACGTGATGATCTTGGGGAAGAAGATTCTGGGTGGAGAGATCAGAATGTGTGCAGGCAATGTGAAAGGGAAGAGTCTGGCATAGGGGAAGAATAATTCAGCTGTGATGGGGAGGTTGGAGAGGAGAGGGATTCGTATGTAAGTCTGGAGGAGTGGGAAAGGTCTAGACCACATAAGGCCTTGTTGGGCATATTAAGCACATTGGATTGGATTTTATTTTAAACATGTTGGGAAGGCAAGGGTTGGGTTGGGGGTTGGCTTTTGTTTTTAAAAGACTGCTCTGGCTACTGGGTGAAGACTAGACTCTATGGAGACAAGATTGGAGTCAGGGAGATCAGCCAGGAAGCTACTGAATGGTCCAGGTGAGAAATGATGCGTCTTCGCCCCACAGCTGCTCCTACTGTGGGGCAAGAATAATCAAAAGCAGTTCTGTTCCATCCTTCCTCTGTGGGTTGGTTCTGGTCATGATCCACAGTGTGGTTTTGTTTAATCTGAGTGTGGACTTGAGCCATATATAATCGAGAGGTGAAATCATCCATGTTAATGAGAAGTATTATTTTAGATGATAACATTGTTATTCATTCTTTTAGCGCAAGAAGCTATAAATGGGTTTTATCTTTGGTATACTGTAACTTAAATACTCATCTTTCAGATGAGATGAACTCATTTAAAGGAGGAAGAAATAAAATAGATGGTTAGAACTAGGATAGATAGTGATGGATAAATAGCCAAGTACTGATTTAGGAGAAAAGTTCCCAATAAATACATTAAGTCATTGCTATTGCAGAAAAAAGCCCCCAAAAAACAAAAACAAAAAAAACCAAAAAAACTTTCCCAGCAGTGTGCGGATGGGTGGTTATACTTTGAAATTACGGCATAATGATTTAATTAGCACAAATTAAACTCCCAGAAAAAAGTGACAAAGAGAGCTAACTTTTATTAAATGCTTCCTTTGTGCTGGACATTTTGGTCAGCAGTTCACTGCCACTATTTGATGTAATCAACACAAGGATATCTAATTTTAAGGTATCAAAGAAAGGTGAAGAAATTTGTCCACTGTTACACAGATGGTAAGTGAATGTAAACTTGATTTTGAACTCCTGGATTTGTTTGACCACAAGCATATATATATATATATATATATATTTTTTTTAAAGCATATATATATGCTTATTTTTTTTTTTCCCTCATTAGTTACCAGGCCTTAGGCCTACCTCATTAAGACTTACTGGAGATTGGAAGCTTAGTGTGGATTCAGAGAAAGGATGATGAATGATCAGGGTAACTAAACTTGAGCTTTTGCATCATAGTCCTTAAATTTGTCCCTACTAGTAGAAGGATATGTTCCAGGCATTGAGGCAGTGATGGAGGAGATGGGGGACCAGCTGACCCAGTTGTGAGTGAAGGAAGACTATATGGATAAGGACCTTATAGGGAGTTAGTAAAACATTTAATTAATTAATTAATTAGTTAATTAACTTTTTTATGTGTGTTAAGCTTCACATTCTACCACAATTTTTTTAGCCTATTGAGAAGAAACAAAGAAGAACAGGGGAATACTAGCACATTTACAGCACTATCCCCTCAATCTTTTTCTTTTAAAAAAACTTATTTATTTGTTTTAGAGAGAGAGAGAGAGAGAGACTGATTGGGTGAGGGGTAGAGGGAGATGGAAAGAGAGAATCCTCAAGCAAACTTCCAGCTAAGCTTGGAGTCTTATGTGGGGCTGGATCTCAGAACCCTGAGATCATGACCAGGGCTGAAATTAAGAGTCCCATGCTTAAGCAACTGAGCCACCCATGCACCCCTCATTCTTTTTCTTTTTAGACTTCTAGTTCTTGGATATAAGAAAACCACAAGGTTCTGTGGCCAATAATTGAGTCTTTTAAGAAACAGAGTCCAGAGAATGATGAAATGGCTATGTGGTGTACTTGCTGGTTGCGTTGTTGGTTACGTTGCTGGTGGACCCCATGGCACCATTTCCTCCCCCTTCCTTCCTACCAGAATTTTGATGTTATTTGGGTATTCAGTCAACCCTGGGCAGCTGTGTGTCTCAAGGGAGGCTAACCCAGTTCCGGGATGGGTGTGATTAGTGTAGGGGGAGACCACATTCCTCTCAACTGGCATTTGTTTAAAATAGGGCATGTGACTTAATGAGGGAGAGTTAGACTCTTTGGAGTAGACTCCAAAAAAAGACAAAAGAAAAGACAGATCCCGTTTTCTTCTTCCTGACATTGTTTCCTCAGATGATGTTTGGTTTTCATTTGCCCATTCTGATCCAACTTGTGGAGGTATCTGATGTGAATAGAAGACGGCAAAGCCCCTCTTGACATCCTTGGACTGATCCATAATCAACTAGAAGCTTTATTCAGCCTTTATTCAGCTTTATTCAGCTATTATGTGAGAGATTATGGATCCTTTTTCCTGATACCAGTGTGAGTCTGGTTCTGTTACTTATAGCCCAATAACAGTCTCAGTGATATAACCTGCTCTTACCCAATCAAGGTAAGGAAGTTTTGATATGGCTGCTTGCATAATATTAGAAAATATCTACAGGTTTTTTGACCTCAATTACTCCAAATGGAAAGGGTTTCTTAGCTGGAAGTGCTACCACTAGACATGAGTGTTTTTCAACTTGCCTCTATAATGTTTGGAATTTGAAGAGGCCTGTTCATTCTTTCCTGCTTTCTCATCCTTTATTGGAGTTGCCCACTTGTCAAGACCCTCTAAAAGGGTGGACTTGGCTGGCCATGTTTTTAAAGATGATCTCATTATACTCTCAGATAGCTACAACTTAATTCAAGAGATTGGATAATTTTCTCAGTGGGATGAATCACATTTCTATCCTGGGATTTTTCTTTTTTATTTCCCCATTAAAAAAATATTTTATTTATTTATTTGACAGAGATCACAAGTAGACAGAGAGGCAGGCAGAGAGAGAGGAGGAAGCAGGCTCCCTGCAGGGCAGAGAGCCTGATGTGGGGCTCGATCCCAGGACCCTGGGATCATAAACTGAGCTGAAGGAAGAGGCTTTAACCCACGGAGCCACCCAGGTACCCCAGCCCTGGGATTTTTCTTAAGATTTAATCTTTAAACTAACATGCAGATACGAAAGAAATACCAGACAAATGCATAGTTTAGTGAATAATAATAGGGCAAACACCTCTATACACCTTCCCCCCACCCAGATCAAGTAATGGAATTTTGTTGGCCAACTTGGGAGCCCTTTCACTGGTACAGACCCAACAAAGATACTGACATTTATGTTTATCACTTCCTTGAGCTTCTTTCTTATATTATCAATAAACTGTTCAGTTCTGGACACTATCATTTAGTCTTGCTTATTTAAAAAAAATTGTAGAGGTCTCTTGGGTGTTTAAGTGCCTTCTATTCTACAGGTTGCTCTTTGGAGTGGATATTGTGGGGTGCCGCAGTTAGCCCAGGACTGAGGCACTCATGCACCTATCTGCCGGGGGACTGTGGAGGATACTGGTAGGGTGGCCTTGCCTCTTTGTGTCCATACCTCGGTATAATCCCCTCCTACTGATTTCAGGCAGGACTACTTGCTTCTAACCAATGAAATATGGTGAAGGTGATAGAATGGCTCTTCTAAGATTTTGTTACATCATGTAAAGCTCTGTCTTGTTAGCAGGAGACTCTCTATAAAGAATCTTCTTGCTGGTTTGATGAAGTAGGTGACCGCCACTGGAGAAACCCACATGGTAAGGAACTAACTATGGTTGCTAGGTCATTGACTCCTTTCCTGGGGCCAGTCTGCTTCCACTGACTGTTAAGCAAAACTGATTCATCTTGCCCCTCTCCTTCCCAATCTGTCAATCTGAACACCTGTGGAGGGGCACCCAGCTCCCATGCTTTCCTGTGGGATCAGCTGTGTGTCTGTTATAACCAAGTGGTAGCTCGGCCTCCCCTTCTGCCCAATTCTGCTTCTCTCACTTGCTTACAGATGTGGTCTTTGCTCAGTCCCCAATAAACCTTCCACATGCAAATGTCTGTCTCAGAGTCTGTTTCCAGGGAATCCCATAAGCCCTGTCTTTTCCTTGCAGTTTACCTTTTGAAGAACTCAGCCTGTTTGACCGGCAGTCTCCCTCCATCTGGATTTTGCTGATTGAAACTCCTGGGGCAGGTCAGCATGTTGCTCTGTTCTTTGTTTTTCCTGTGAATTGCCAGCTGGAGGCGGGGGATGGATCAGGCTCAGGGGGTGAGATCATTAGTTTGGGAATGGGGGAGGTTGGCAAGGGCATCAGACATGCCTGCTACACTCCCCATCTGGCTTCACATATCAAGTATTTGCCATATATATATATATACATATATATTATGTGTATATATATATATATGCATGTATTATATGTGTGTGTGTGTATAATCTT